>NW_021939396.1:11987758-12373253 GCF_001715985.3 Manacus vitellinus | reverse complement strand
GCGAGCAGCTCCGGTAAGCGGTGCCTTCCTCCCGCTTTGCCGGGGACGAGTACCCGGGGTTAGCAGCAGCCCCGCTGACGGCGAGGCTGGGGAGGGGGGATTGCGGGTCGGAGGGCGAGGGTCTGTCCCCGCGGGCTTTCCTTGCACCGGAGCACCTGCCCTGCTTCCATCGCGTCCCGGGGCTCCGGCCCCGCTTCCAGCAGCGAGCAGGACAAGGGGGCCGCAGCCAGTGCTGTGAGCCCAGGGAGGTAAAGCACCGCCCAGAGCGCTTCTGCCGTGGGCACCTTTGCTTCCCTGTGTGGAACGGGAGGCGGCTGGGGAGAGGCTGCTGCGTCACTAAAGGCATCAAGCGATGCAGAAGGAGTGTGGCGTCTTTAAAGATTAAAACCCCCGAAGAAACCATAAGCGATAAAGTGTCTGAGCACCCCACAGGGAGCCCAGCCGAGCGTAAGGCACCGCTCCCGCACGGCCCCGGTGCGGACCGGCGCTGGCAGCGGCGCCGGGCGCTGACCTCGCAGAGCTGCGCCTTACTCTGAGGGCTTGTTTTTATTTTGGATCAGCTGGTCCCAGCAGATGGAAGGGGATCCCTACTGTCAGTGCCAGCAGTAATTAACAGTGCTTTGTGACTGGAGTTGTGCGCAGCACAGGAACCTTGAACAAAAATGCCTGACTCAGTTAATTTTTAACTTGTGTGATGTATTTAGTGTGCCGGCTGTACACATACACTAGAGAGGAGAAAAAGAAATTTTAATGCTTTCAGTTTGGTGATGAAACATCTTGTGATTGAGGAAGAAATTTCCCATTATATTATGTTGTACGATTAACTAGAAGGAGATTGTAAAAATATTTTCCTAGTAGTTTTTGCTTGAATATTTTTTGCCTTTCTGATCTACTTTTTTAAAATCTTTTTGCTCAAATGCCTGAAAAAACACTGCAAAGTGATAGAAATGTTCTTTGATTTGGAAGGTGCCATCATTGCTGCTAGTACAGATACTGTTACTGTTGCATTCACGAGGTAAGGAGCATTGACAGCTTGTAACGCCCGTGGTTGCGAAGTAAATGTTGTTTTGATCCTCTGGTTCTGGTACACACCAGTGTCTGCTCCAAGCTTGAGATTCGGCTTCAAAGTAGCCTGAAGTGAAACCTAGGATGACAAGAGTGCACTGGCACAGGCTCTGCATGGTGGACTTGGTGCAAAGTTTTGCATCCAAGTGCCAAATGAGAATCCTGTGGTTCCTAGAAGTTGAAGGATTAAAGTTAATACAAAAGTTTTATGGAGATCATATTAATCTTTCTGTATACCTCATAGTTAAATGTAAGAACAAAAACTTTGGAATCTTTCCCTAAGGAGAAGACTGAGAAAACATCAACAAATCTGGGTTCTAGAATCAGCTCATTAGTATTGCAATGAAGGATGATATTTGTAATTTTATTTATTAAGGTCATGAAACACGGTGCTTTTTTGGGGCAGGGTTATCTGCAGATACAGAATAATTATTTGCCATCCTGTGAGGTTACCTATGGACATTCCTTTGCAAATCTGTAAGATGTGTCCTAAATATGCTGGGACTGTGGGTACCTGATCAAGTCTGTGCATAATGTCTGGCTACTGCTGAACGGGAGGATCCGCTCCTTTTCCTGCTCCCCAGTAGTGTAGCCCCATCTCTTCCCTTGTGCCTGCTCATGTACTTCTTGCACTTCTTGAAAACAGATCCAATGTGGTGATCAGGTGGGTAGGTTAGTTTTCTGATCTGCTGACTTCCAGAACCCCCAGAAGATAGGTGGTGGGAATGTGAAGCCAGGACCAAGAACAAGAGGTGGTGGAGAAGAGGCAAAATCTCCCATTTGCATATCAGTGACTTGTTGAGTGAGCTGGAACTGTATTGTAAAAACTGTCTTATCTTCCCCCAATTTTGTATTAAGTTTGTTTTGTTTCTCTGTTGGGACACTCTATGCAAAAAGTTCATTTTCTTCAGTTCTCTAGTCAATAAAAGCCACAAAATAAGTGATAGAAAACTGGCCAGTAGACAAGTTTTAGCCAACCCCACTAAGAAGTTTTCCTTTTCCTGTCCAAGATAAGTGTATAATGAAAATGTGGCAGGTTTTCAGGATCAAAGGCAGGCTATATCAGCAGCCTTTGGGGCAGGCAAACAGATGATAGAAAACCAGCACACACATGCACTCAAGGAAACATACTGTACTCTATTCTTAGTGATGCTTACAACTGCAAGATTAGCCCCCAGAGGGAGTGATGCAGACAGACAGGTGCTTATGTGTGTATTTGGGTGAAAGTGCGTGTGATCAAGTGTTGTATACTACAAGATGGATACATAACTTCGGAGTAAAAGTGTAAAGTGAAACTGTGAGCATAGTGTTACACAAACCCAACCAAATGTAGGTATTTAAAGCACACTTGTACTAGACCAAACAGCACGTGTATCTAAATACTTGCCAGAGCTGCTTAATTTAAATTCCTTACAAAGTTCCTACTGCCGATCTCGCCCCAGCCTCATGCATTGCCTCATAGCTCTCGTTCCTGTGGCCTCTTGCACATCTGTCCCTCTCTGGCAAGGACTTGATGTAGTGAGAGCTAAAGCTGTTTGAGATGCACCTTGGCAAGCCTGGCTTTGCACACTGGCAATGCCGGTGGTGGGGATGGAAGCCCCGTGTCCCTTTCCCCTCATTAGGCAAGTGCACAGTGGTTAGGGGAGGGAAAGGAAGAGGCCAAAGAGGTTTTTTCTTTCTCCTTGTTCCTGTCCCTTGGTTTCTTGTGATGTGTGTTTCACCTTTGCGAGCTCAGGAGCTCTGCCCAGAGGTGTGCTATGTCAGCTGGCACCCAGGAAGCTGGCTGCTGGCATAGGCTATGATGTCCATAGGTGGTATATTTTAGCTAACATGTTAAAGTTTTACATCCAATAGTGTCCTTTGCTTCTATACACAGCAGCTGTCTGAGCAAATGTATAACTCTACCTTTGGTTAATAGAAACATTTTTTTTTAAGTGAGGACTTCTGAAGTTTGGGTCCCGGCAAGCCTTTGAATTTTGAGTGGTACATATCAGAACAGATCCTTTGGCAGTTTCTGCTGCCATGGAGAAAGTAGGAAGAGCAAAGCGAGAGCTGGGGTGGGCATGATCAGGCTGTGGGCTTTGCAGGCACTGATGACCCTGCAAGGACAAACTGCAGGGGCTCTGGCTGCCTAAGAGCTCCAACCATCCAAAACCCCAGCTCTTCCTCTGTTCTGCTGCAGATTCAGAGACCCTGTAGCTGCTCAGTGGTGCACTCTCTTTTGAGGAAGAGATGGAAGTAACGAGTATGGAACTGTCCCCTGAAGAAACTGCAAGCAGTGCTTGAGAGGATCATGGGGCTTTCAGCTTCCTTGGAACAGGGAAAGCCCTTTGAAGCCTCCATCCTGCTACATCCCTGCCTGCAAATCCCTGCCTGGTACAACCCTGGTAAATGAATGTCCCTGGGCTTCCTTGGCCTTGCTGGGAGTGCCTGAAGAAAGGTGTCACATCCTTAGTGCTTTGGATAGTCATTGTTAGAAGCGTAACAACGAGAACATAAAACAGCGCTACTGAAGTTGATAAGAATTTTATCAGAAGCAGAGCAATTCCAAGCTCATTTCCCTCCTCGTTGAAGGCAACAGGTTGTACCCATTTCAGCACTGTTTGGCAGAAGGATTAAAGTATTATCTCTCGCTGGGTTTGAGTATTAACTTGATTAGAGCTGATCTTGCCCTCTGGCAACCAAAAGCAGTTTCAGTGGGCATGTTTTGATATACATGCTGGCTGCCTGTCTTACAAGTTAGGGGTGTCTGAAATCTTCCTTATCTCCTAATTGTTTCTTGATGCCAGCTTGTCACCAAAATCTTGTATATCTCCCAAGAGATACATTTCTTGCAGAAAATGTGCCTGGTAATTCAGGGGTCTTCAGCCTTCAGTTGACCAAACAGCAATATTGAAAGAATGACTTATTTTTTTCCCTTTTTTTTTTTTTTAGATCAGAAATTGCCACTGTAAATATAGTGCAGTTCTATAGTATGTGTGACTTGAATGACACTTAATGTCTCTGCAGACTCTTTATCGCCAGCTTTCACAAGAAGCAACACCTTTCCCAATTCATACGTCTGTTAAATAGTTGAGTAAATAATTATGAGACTTGTTAGATGAGCCAATGATTTTGATAGAATAGTTCTTATAATTCAGCATCATCTTTCTTTCTGCTTGAGGAAATCTGAAGCATGTTTCTTAGAGATTTTTCATCCTTTCAAAAGAGAGAAAAGTCAAGATATGATTCAACAGAAATTTGTTTGCCTTTTTATCAGAGTTTGTTTTATGAGTTTTGTCTTACAAAAGATGTTTTACCTGGTAAACAGCTACAAATTTTGAAGCTGTAAGACCAAACCAGTTTTCAGTAGAACATTATCACTTTAAGAACACAAAGTGGAGTGCATAACTTTCAGAGTCATGGATCTACATCTGTAAGTTTTTTTTACTCTGAGCAATAAATAATCAACTCTTTTTCATAATGGTAGGATTGAAAGTATATTGGCACTCTAAGGTTCAAAGAGCCCAGGGCACATAATAGTAACAGTTTCTAGAGCAACGATGTCAAAAGACCCTTAGTGTTAATGTATTGCTATGATATAGAATTATATAAACTGTAGAGTTACATAATTTATTAAATGCTATCACTGTGTTTGAAAGTGTGTTAACACTCTAGTGTAAGCTTAGACTCTAAAAGAAACGTAAGGATTTGAGATATACAACTGTCTAGAGGGCACTTCTTTTCATCAGCTCCTGACAGATCTTCAGATATTAAACAAATGTTTATGACATTTGAAGAGACAGAATTCATTAGGATGAGATTTTGTAATCTGCCTGAGCCAACTCAATATTGTACTTCCACCTAAGGGGATGATATGTTTTTGTACCCCATGCATCTTTTTCTTGCAACCACCTTAGTTCTTCACCAGCAGTTCCATTTCCCTTAGCCAAGAGATACTGATTGGGTTCAAAACTAGCCCTGAAAAAAGTAGTTTTCAGTCGTCTCACTTGAGAAAGCCCTTGTCTGCTGACTTCCTCAGGGTGGATAGAACACAGGAAACTGTATCATCAGATTTCTGTGGAATAGAGTGCTCCAGTATCCTCTGTTCAAATAATTTAATTTTCATCAGTTTGTTTTCCAAACTCAAGTAACCGAAAAACTGGCAATCTTCTCTGTGAGGTTCCATCAGAGTGATACACTGAAAGAAAAGGTTTCAAAGTGAAGGTGGGTAAAGCTTCGAAATGAAATGCTCTGAAATCAAGATTTCCCACTAACTCTACCCTATCACAACACTTTCAATTATATATTTTAATTAGTATAAATTATTATCATTTTATAGAAAAGCATGTGTTTCTGAAATTTGTTATTTTTTTTCTAGAATCTTTGATACTTGATACACCCTCTCATGTGTTTCAATCTTGCCCATTTATACTAATTCTAATGACAAGTGCCATGTATATACATGATTCCTGATCCAGAAATCTCAGTTTCTCATGTTTTTCAGTAAAATTGTGGCTATTCAACATTTCTAGAAATGAAGATGCAGTGCAAGGCAAGCTGATGTGTGTAGCACATGCAAGAATATTTTTTACTCATTTTATGTTAGAGTGGCTGCCTATGAAGAAGCGAAGGAAACTTTTTTCCATGTTGATGGTCATACAGGGACAGCAGAATGAATATGCCAAAATCAGTCTAAATTTGCATTTACTTCATGATCCCTGCTTCTGTGGGAGTAGTGGCTTTAGGCTGGCACCATGACAGAGAAATCCTCCTATCACTTGCCATTATTATTTACTATTTGTGTAGCAATAGTGCCTTGGAATCTGAGCTATTTATCAGGTCCCAACAGGGAGCCACTATATGCTCTGAAGAAGAATGAAGCCCTTGCAACACAAATCTTGGCTGAAGTTGGTAGTGGTTTCTTACAGCACTGATGGGTTCTGGACGGTGAGGGATGATCTGTGTGAAGCCACCAAAGTGGGACTCAGGATTGGGATTTCTGGTTTGGAAGGTCAGACACAGCCCAAGAGTGGCATCTGGAAAGCACAGAGAAAAATAACTCCCAAGTGTGGAGATGCAGAAAGGATACTTTGTGTACCGGGATGGATAGGGAGCTCTGGATACTGTGTCCAGGAAAGGATCTGCCCTTTTCTCCCTCCAAAGTCACATGGGTAAAGTGAGAGTACAGGCTGAAGCCAGGAGGAAGGTCAAACAGCTTTCACTATTGGATAGATGGACAAAGACTAGGGAGGAATCAGTATATCTCATTTTCATTGAGGTATTTCTTGTATCTGTAGACTCCAGTACTTTTTGAAGTAAAACTGTAAATTCTGTAAAACTCCCAGTATTTCAGTGCTTTCTGTGATGTAGAACTTAAAAAAATGAAAGATGATGTCACAGCAGCAAATATTAACCTATCTGCAGTCCATCTAAGTTCCTGACATAGGCTTCTTCATCCTGTCACTAAGTTTCCAGGCACTGAGTGCAGGCTTGGTGGTAGCTCTGGGCTTGGGGTGTGCTCTCACCTGAGGCTCCAGATCCTCCTGAGTTTCTGCTTTTTGTTTTCATAACTGTTGTATTATGGTTCTGTTAACTCTCTTGCCTCTGTCATCCTGGCAGAGCAGACCTGTATGAGTCCTTTTGCTAACTCAAAGACACCTTTTTTATATGTTCAGGGCCAGTCATCTCTCCAAAATATACTTATGTGGGAAGAGATTAAACTGATGAAGAACTGGCAAAGGGGATGAAAGGCTGGGGAAGAAGCAAGAGCTAATCGGGTTTGGTTCATGTAGCTGGTCCTTGAAGAACTGTGTTGAGGCTCTAAATGTTAATAAAGACAGAAACTACAAAGCTTCAAGTCTCAGCAGAACCACTGACATTTGTTGAGGGAAGGATGCACTTCATATGTTAATCATGGGTTGTTGGTTTGTTTCCTTAAGCAAGATCAGGACATATAAACCATATATTTTAAGTAATTTTAATGTATAAACCACCAGAATTAAATAGGTGTTTCTGCCTCCTGGTTCCCACCCCTGTCCCTCCCCTCATTGGACTGGCTTAAGCACCTCTGGACCCATCACTATGTGGTGACCTGCACCGGGGGAGTGATCAGCAGGGCTTTTGGAAGGCTGGTATTTCAGTTGGGTCAGTTTTACAAACCAATTTACCACATGACCACATAAAAGCGTTTTCTGAAGAAGTACAGGGGGAGAAGTGGGTCCTGGCTTCCCCCATGTCACTGAAGCACGTACAGTTTAAGGCTGTGGTTTACTGATACAGCAGATCCAACCGCAGGCTGCCTCTGCCCCACTCTTATCTCTTCCCTTGCACTTCGCACTGGTGTTCGTCTGGGATCAGAAGTTCAGGGAACTGAAGCAGCTGAAGCCAAATAAGAAAAATTTAACTTTCTAAACAGGTTCAGCATGAAGTCAGACCAGTGCCAGCACTGGGGTAAAGGAGCCAGCAGAAACACATGTCAAGGACAGGGAGAGGGAAATAGTGGCAGCAAACCCACTGCTGGGTTTGCTTGGCAATCTCTCCAGGGCTTAATTTGCTGGATTCCCATTTAAAAATTTCAGACTCCAGTAGAAGCCAGACTATAAAAATCATGTTGAGTTTAGGTGCCCAATGCGCATATTGTTACCTGACAGGAACAGAAACTAAGTTTGCAATTTGCCAAGGCTTTTTCTTTTTCAAGGCTTTTACCTTTACTTCTGCTCTTATCATGGTATTGTGCATGAATGGAGGTACAAACACTGATATTTCATATGTTTTGAAATTTTTACTATGTAATTTGTATGACCAGCATATCCCAATGCTACCAATGTGACAGCACTACTTCAGAATTCAACCCCAACCTAATTATCAGCCTTTTATAGTCTTCATAGTTTGTGTCTTAGCAGTGCCTCAATCCAGTAAATGCATTCAGATCCCAAAGGTGAAGTTTGGAATAATTGTAAAGTGTTCCTGGTTTGGCTTGTTAATTCAGAGAATATAGAAGTGGGTTTTCACAGAGCAAGGCTGTAATTGCCCATTTCCTTGCAATTGTGTAGGTGAGTACCTGAGCTACTGCAGCTGTGTCACAGGAGTTTGCAGGGAGATGAGAGTTTTTTGACCTGCCTCAGGGGTAGGTCATGCTGTGGGTTTTACAGCGATGTTGAGCTGATCTGTCTAGCTGCTGCTGCTGCAGAAAAGAGCAGCCCAATTCCTTTGGACTGAGGATCCTGCTGCTTGGCTAGTGAGTGCCTGAGCTCAAGATGAGCAGTCTGGGGAGCTCAGACAGGTTACTGTCATGTCAAACCAGCACCAATGGCAGTGTAACAGGTAAGGTCAGCTGGCCTGGGGTCAGGGAGTGAGGAGCTCCACAGACCCCACGTTTTACTGGAGGACCCCACAGTGAGATTGACTTCTCAGGGAATCAATTTCTGATATTAAAGTACAGCTCTGCCAGTCCAGGAGCCCCTTCTCACCCCTTTCATCCATTCTTCCCCTGCCTGACCCTTGTTTACATGTCAGGTGTTTGGTAGAGATCATAGCAATGCTGGGCGAGTTTTGGGTGACTCCATCCAGACAGCCCTATGGCTGTTTGGTTGAGGGTGCCTCCTGTATTAAGGCAGCAAGCACAGAGATGCTCACTTGAAGATAAAAAACCAAATTACAAAATTGTAACTAAATGGCTGGTCAGAGCAAAAGCCAACATACCTAAGAGATGGCGATAGCAAAGATGGGAGCTTGAAAGTGAAGTACAGTAATACTGCATTTATTGTGGCAGAAGAGGAGGAGGCAGTAGAAGGAATCAGGGAGATGGACACTTATTCTGATCAAGAGCTGTGGCAACTATCTCTCCAAGATGATGTTTGTCAAGGACAGCATAGAAGAAGCCTTGAGGTGGAAAATAATAGGGAAGGAGAGCGTGGAACAGAACTTGTTCTGGGGGAGAGGTTTAGCTGTCCTGGAAGGGGCATTGTGTGAGGAATCTGTGGAGACCAAGGTTGTTCTGCTGGTAAACACCACTATCATATTTATCCTTTACAAGCCTTATATTCTGTACCTGGTTTTGGAATATTGTCCCACTCCCCGGTAACACAGAGGCCATTTAGCACAGTAGCCTTTGACTTGGCATTGTGGAGGTTTGTGTGGGTTTGTTCCCTTGCTTCTCACACTAAGTGCTGTTGCCAAAATGGGTGTTTTCTGTAGTGTTTCCATTAGTGTTCAGCTGAGCTGTTGTACAATTTGCTGGCTCTGTGTCTGCACCACTTTCTTGCATATCAGACCAAATGAGTTTATTGGCAGTTGAAAGAAGTTTTTGTGTGTCATATCCGTTGCTCTTCGCATTGCGGCCCATGTCTTCAAAGCATTGGGGCTTCTTAAAGCAAGCCTGTGTGTTCCTTTGTGTTTTCACAAGCCAGTCTCAGCTCTGATTCAAGAGGCAAACCAAATGCAAGGCATGATTACAATATGGTTAGTAAAAACAATGATTTTTAATTTAATTCCGGTGCGTATTACTAAATATTCACAGGAACCTGAATTTGTGAGTGCTTATCTGAGGAATCAGAGTCCAACATTTGTTTACAGTTATCCTCTTTGGAAGGAGAATCTGACAACATGCAGCCGATGCATCACTCAGAGTTAGCATTGCAAATAATGGAAATGAATTTTGAAAAGATATTAGCTAAGCATTATTTATAGTGCTGATTGTCAGTGGTAGAAAAATTTCCTTTCATTTTTTTCAGAAAAGATCCTTGTCTTGATAATCATACATCCGTTTCTGCACTAGCATATAATTGTTTGTATAGCATAGAAATCAGGGTGATATAATAGAAAGCTATTAATTGTTTCCTGATGCTCAGGATGTAATTAACTTATACTTTCCTCTAGCTGAAATTAATTTTTTTTTTCTAAGATGTAGAAGGAGTAATTCCTAGCTTAAACTGCTAAATTGCTGCTTGGTCAGTGCAGACAGAGGGAGATTGTGATGGGAAGAAGCTCAAAGTAGCATTATCATGTACAAATCCCAAAAGAGATCATACAAATACCATTTTGAGAGTGATTTGGGTCTAGAAGCCTAAAGACTTGTCTTGGACAATTAAAGTATTTTCAAAACTTATAGCATTTGGACAAACTCAGACCTTTAAAGTCTTTTGGGAAATGGCAGAAATAGATGAGGTTAAATGAGGTTAATAAGTACATCTCTGTGATGAGAAGAATAGGAGCCACTGGTATCATACTATGCATGTCTAGTTAGATGAGGCAATGAAAGGGGGTTCTCAAAAGCCCACCAAACAGAAAAAATAAAGCAAAATTTATTAGATGCTTATTTTAATAAGATTTATTTCTTTGTCTGTAATTTATGCAAAATTATGCAAGTCTCTAAAATAGATAGGAAAAAGGTGTCTTCATACAAGAAGGAAGACCCAAGGAAGGCTGGCTCTCAGGGTAGGGTTGAGCTGGAGCAAGTGATGTACAAGGAACTGCTGAGGGCTGGGTCTGCTCAGCCTAGAGAAGAAAAGGCTTGGAGGGATCTTACTGCTGGTTGCAACTACTAAAATGAGAAGATATAGGCAAAAGGGGAGAGAGTCTTTTCTGAGGTGCACAGGGATGGTGCAAGAGGCAATAGTCAAAGGTTGCAAGGGTCTTTCTAATTAGATATTTGGAAAGAATTATTCACCATAAGGGTAAGTAAAAAATCAGAATGGGGGCCCAGAGAAGCTCTGAAGTATTAAAATCTTGCCTGGACATGACCCTGAGCAACTTGTACTAACTGGATATACTTTCAGTATAGGTTGGACCAGATGACCTCTAGAGATCCCTTCCAGTTGCGTATTTCATGAAGGCAGAGTGTGATGTCTTCTTTAAGCTATGGTGGCTAATATTATCAACTTTTTGTTACTGGCTGATAACCAGGTATTATTGTCTGGTCAGTGGAATTGGTGGCAGGGCTTCTAAGAATGCCTTTTAACTACTTCAGTGCAAAATCAGATAAGTTAGTTTGTACCACTGGTCGCTCTTACATTGTCCAGCTTTTCAAGCAAATTTAAGGATGAGAAATGTATCCATTCCCAAATGAATGTCTAAGAACTTTTGAAATATCTCTATTTCAACTGAGATTTTTAGGAAGATTTGAAGGTGACAGCCTGACTCCCTTGACCTCACTGTCTTAAGTTAGGCCAGGATTTCACCCCAAATCATGTGAGATTCATGAGATGCCAACATCACAACTCTTCCGACCACCAAGATTGCTTTTCAAGGTGTCTGTAAGGTTATCTGTAGATTTATTTCTTAAGAACTTGGGGGACAGAAACCTAAGTACAAATGGTTAGGACATGGTGGGTTTTTAACAGTCCCTGAAGGATGAGAATAGAGAAAAGATTGGAGACATTGTACAGAGTAATACGTGCTGGAAGGTCAGTAGGTCACAGTGCCAGAAATCCTGCTGGCTGTGTAGTGTTGGCATTACATGAGGAACAGTAATCTCAGGGACAGCCACCTGCTTCTCTGTTCTCTCTGCCTGCCCAGTGTTGCTAAAGATGGATTGAGCCCTCTAGATCCTCTCACACTGTGCACAAAGGGACCACTTTCAGAGTTCATTTGTGTGCGCAGGTTCCTGTGCATGGTCCTGCAGCTCCAACTTTGCTTGTGGAAAGAGGGCTTTCAGTCATGTGTTGAGGGAGAAGAAAGTGTTTGAAATGTTAACACTTTCCTCCCTTGGCGTGGCATGTCTCATCCTGTAATCCATTTGGAATGTAATGAGATATATTCCCTTGTCTTTACAGATGCGATCAAAGACGTAATTAAATCAAGCATGTACCCAACCATTATCCCACCTTGTTAAAAATAATAACATTTCTTTCAGCACACACAAAACAATGGGATTTTTGCTTTCTCTGTATGCTATTGTGCTTTATCACAATGTTGCAAGGCCTAGATCCTTTAAAAGTATTTCATAATGGGGGAAAATCCAGCCATTTAAGTTATCTATAAAGTGGTGGTTTTTCCAAGTGCTGTACTTTGGTCCTACTGTAAGGAATCAAATATGGGTGGTTGGAAGATAATTGCTTTCATTCACTTTGTTCGGTTACAGAGGGGTTAGAGCTGCTCCAATATAATATATTAAGAACTTCATATGACTTTTTTTGTGGTTGAATCTGTAAATCAACACCAGCTGAAACAGCATATCCTACATAATTTCACATGAAATATGTTTGTACTCTGTATTGCTTTCTTTACTGATGAATATGGAACATCTGAGTTTGCATGAGGCCAGTAACAACAGTACTCTTGGGAAACACATTATTGGGCCAAAGGAGGAAGAAAAAAAGGTTGCATAAACTATTCAAGAGAAGCACAATAAACATGGAATGAAAACCTTATTTTAACATATACTGGCTAAAGACAAGTTCCCGTGGACTGGAAATTGTGAAATTTTGCTTGTAGGCTAAAAACTGTAGACAGCACATGTCTTTATGTAAAATATCAGTATTTCACCTCAGAGAGTGACAAACCTGTAGGAAAAGGCACCAAAAGGTGTGGCTTTTCTTGATCAGTGGTTTCATGTCTTTAGTGACCACAAACCTTTTGCAGTTTCAGCAGTTCATATATGCACAGCTTGCTTACATATGGACTGAAATCTTCTAATCTCTATGGACAACCTGGACAAGGGGATAGAGGGCAACCTTAGTCAGTTTGCAAATGATACCAAGTTGGGCAGAAGTGTTGATCTGCCAGGGGGCAGGAGGGCCCTGCAGAGCAATTTGATCAGGCTGGATCAATGGGCCAAGGCCAATTTTATGAGGTACAACAAGGCCCAAGTGCCAGGTCCTGCATTCTGGTCACAACAACCCCATGCAGTGCTACAGGCTTGGAAATGAGTGGCTGGAAAACTGCCCATTGGAGAAGGACTTGGGGGTGCTGGTTGACAGCCAGCTGAACATGAGCCAGCAGTGTGCCAAGAAGGCTGTGGGGACATTCTGGCTTGTATCAGAAACAGCAGGAGTAGGGAAATGGTTGTCCCCCTGTACTCAGCACTGGTGAGGCCACACCTCAAATTCTGTGTCCAGTTTTGGGCCCCTCACTACCAGAAGCACATTGAGGTGCTGGAGCATGTCCAGAGAAGGGCAGTGAAGCTGGTAAAGGGTCTGGAGCACAAGTCTGATGAGGAGTGACTGAGGGAGCTGGGGTTGTTTGTCCTGGAGAAGGGGAGGCTCAGAGGAGACCTTATCACTGTACACAACTACCTGAAAGGAGGTTGTAGCCAGGTGAATGTCAGTCTCTTCTTTCAAGTAACAAATGACAGGACAAGAGGAAATGGCCTCAAGTTGCACCAGAGGAGTTTTAGATGGGATACTGGGAAAAATTTCTTCATGGAAAGTGTTGTCAAGTATTGGAATGGGCTACCCAAGGAAGTGATAAAGTCGCCGCTGTTGGAGGTATTTAAAAGATGTGTAGATGTGGCACTTGGGGACATGGTTTAATAATGGACTTGGCAGTGCTAGGTTAAGGGTTGGACTCAATGATCTTAAAAGTATTTTCCAAGATAAACATTTCTGTGATTCTATGATTCTATAGTTCAACATTCATAAAGCTCATTTTGGCTACATTCAAATTAAGACCTAATTAGCACTGTACTGTGCTCTGAAAGTCAGGGTGAATAATGGATGAAACCTTGGCACGTGCTCTGGTATCCATATGTCTGGGCAGCTCCAACAAGAAGCACTTGTGGTCTGCCTGCCCACCTGTGCTTGTTGAAACCATTTGAAGAGTAACCATAGCCAAGCTCCTACAGATCTTGCCCTTCTTGAGGACAGGTTATGTCAGGGCTTGTCTTGAGTAAATGAATAGGATTAACACACAGTGTTGGGCCATTTATACCGATGATAGGTGAATATCTGAGTCTGAACCACTCAGGTCCTCTTGTCCTGTTACCCACCTAAAGCCTATCTCTAACTGTCTGTGCAACATATGTTTTGGATTCAAGTTGAGGCCCGAGACAAAGTATGGAGTATGTTGTAAACATAACCATATTGTTGTAATCTAAATCCAGCAGCATTCTACTTAGGCTGATGCGTACATAAAGCTGATGCCATTACTTGGTGAATAAGGGTCAGGGTGCATGTTCTGAGTTATTAAAGCAGTAAGAAGTCACAGTTTGAATTTATTGTCAGAGTACATAAATACCTGTTCACTGACCTTTCTGCATGTTGGAGAGAGAATTTTGCCTAGAAAGAGAAATGGCAAACATATGCCCAGCAATGGGAGCAAGATGTTCAGTAGAGCAACAGAATTTCTTTGGGGTCCTTGTGGATTTATTTATTATTTTAAAGGAAAATTTCCATTTAATCTTAAGAGCAGAGGAAGATTGCTTCTGTAATATTTATCTTTTCAAAGTTATCTACTTGTGAGCATTTGACAAGGCCTAATCAAACAGGACAAGATCCTTGATAGCATCCTAACAGAAGGAACTATTCATAAAGAGTGGTTATGCCACAGCTGTGTATCTGTTCATGTCATATATGAGGTGTAGAAAAATGCTGAGCTAATCAAACAAAACCATCCTCAGGCTATATTTTTGCAAAAGGAAAATCTTTGAAATAGAATTAGTATTTAACTAGGATTTTTATTAATACATTTTCCTTAATGATAAAGTTCTTCATTAGCCTACCAGAATTTAGGCAGTGAGCAACTTCATGCCATTACATAATCCCCTTAAATTCATATGCCATAATTCTTCATGTTACGTGTTTGTATGACCTAGATAAAGAAAGAGATTTAAAGCAGATAAGGTGGGGTTTTGTCATTAAAATGTTTGTGTCAGAAAGCAATCCTTTCTGTGTTTAGACAATGAATACAGTAGTGTTATGTTGCAAAATTGTTGAGTAAAATCATTGTTACCATTTGCATAGATGCATTTGGAAGTCATTCAGTGTAGTCTGGGGCAATCAATAGATTTCCAAGACATTTTTCATTTTTTCATCTCTAGATAGTGATTTATTTCTTCTTTTTTGTTTGGCATTTGCAGTGAAACCTTATTGGATATTACAGGATTCTCTTTAAGAAGAACAAGTATAAATGAGCAGAATGTTAATTAGGATTACACTGATTTGTTGCCTCCAGCTGACTGTGAAGGTCATACTGGCTTATATTTTACTCTCAATGTTTTTCTTAAGCAAACAAGGCAACTTAAGGAAACTCCAAAAGCCTGTAACATCATTCCATTTAGGCTTCTATCCTATTTTTATTTTTTCATTTTAATAATTGCATACTCTATATTATTTCAATAAATAAAATAAAATCATATGCCACTATATAAAATTAGACAAATTCCAAACTAAAAAGACCAGGGTGACTATGACTATGTAGACAGGTTCTTTGTGGTAGCTTCACAAGATCTCAGATTAGAGGCTGGAGGTTCCTGCGAACCTGGTGATCTGGATCTCAACAGGATGAGTGGATGTTGCACGTGAAGGCAGGAAAACCAGCTGAGTGCAGACATGTAGAGGCTTCAGCCAAGGGTGAAATACAGAGTGGGCTGTGGAGCTGGCAGAGGGATCCTCTGCCATTGCAGTTCCTCCTGGCTTCTACACTTTGATTTAGCAAGGAAACAGAGCAGACCCTTGGCCTCTCTGCATGCTGCTACCCAGCTGATGGGGTTTCCTCACAGCACATCCCCAGCCATGTCTTGACACAGTTGTATGTCTCAACGGTTGTAGGATTTCCTTTGTATGTTGCAGGAAAACATGCCCCTAGTTTGGTGTTGACTGTATGATGATGACTGACCAGTTAATCCCTGTCCTTCCAGTCAGCCACATAAGGACTGTTGCATGTGTGCACAGTAAAAATGAAAGGAACACCCCGTGGCAAAAGCAAGGAAGCATGCTCAGAAATGTGGACATCTCTCGTTATACCTACAGCTCCTGAGCTTTGGCAAACAGACAAAGAATGTATATCTGCATATGTACTTTTAATAAAAGCTTTAATATAAACAACAAATGTTTTAATATAGGCAGCATTTGAACTTTTGTTTTTTGCAGCTGACATGAACCAGGACTTTAGAAAGGCTGTGAGTCTTGGTATGGTGCTTTCAAAGGCCAGCCTCTGATACTCTTTCTTCCTGTAGTATTCCCAAGATCATTTGCAGATAGCAGTGCAAATCATGTAATTATAAAACATTAGACTGGAAGGTCTTCTGCAGAATATTATAACACTTAATCTTTCAGTATATTTATTACAGTCCTCTGAAAGTCATTTCAGTTCTTGTTGTAAGTAACAATTAGGAAATTTTTCTTCAAAACTTTGTCTAATTCTTACATTCTCTCAGCGTCTCTTAAATAGCTTTTCTTGCTCTCTTCTTTCAGCTCATTTGAAAGATTATCAACAGCAATTCTCTTCTTCTCATTTTCTGTCTAGATAAGGCCAGACTCCCAAGCCAGTATCTTTTTTTCTCTGGTCATGAGACTGGCTTATCATTTCTCATACTAGAGTAGTCCTACATCATTGCATCTATTTGAGCTCATTGTTCTGGAATGACATGGCATAAACAAAACACAATGTTTAGATGATGTTCTGTAGTATCATATACAATGACATGAGCAACTGGACTTCACATCATTCCTGGAAACATCTCAGTTAATACAACCTAAGGTTGACTTTGGTTTTTATATGGTTTCTGCCTGTTTTCAGCCTGTAGTCAGTGCAAGTTTCACTACAGCATATTCAACTATTTCTTATTCTCTGTTGCTTTCAGACTCTGAGTTTCCAGTTTTCAGCAAAGCATTTTGTTGTTAGTGCAGAGCCTTACATTTTATAGTCTTACCTGTTCCTCCATTTCTATTTATGCACAATTTAATCACCTCTAGGTATTCCAGTCAGATGGAACACTTACTTTAAGTGTTTAAAAATTTGAATCAATCCCAGTTTTATTTTGCAGTTTAGTGGTCAACCACTGGATTTCAACAACTTCTGGAAGACAGTGAAAAGAACTCTCTTGCATCACGTCTTCTGTCAGTGTAACATCCTGCATATTGTGGTAATGCCAGCTGTAGGAGGTAAAAAACTGAATCAGTGCCACAATGCTGTAAGATTTTTTTAAAAAAGAAATTCAATACAGAATGCCTTTTTTTAGTGAGTACTTTTCCACTTAAAACTATCACAGCTTCCTTCAAAATAAAAATAAATTCCAGTAATGCAATTATACTAAAGATGAAAAAAAGGAAGATATTAATTTAGAATGGAAAGAGATAAACAAAGTTTGATGGTTTTAATACAGCCTACTGTATATTGAAATAGTATTGCATCTACATTCATTTTAAAGTGAACCTACATATTTGTGGGAAATGAGTAAAAAGTCCTTGAGTTGTAGCCTCAATATAAAATCATGTTTGTTGACAATAGTACATAACACTGAGTATTTTATTACTCCTTTTATTACCTGTCAGGTACTGACTCTGTGCTTGATGTCGTTCATGATTACACAGCACAGTATTTGGATAAGAGTTTTGTGTAGCGATGGAAAACACTTGGTAAAAGCAGTTGGGATACTACTGCAGTATGAAGCATTATTAATGATGAAGGCAGATTTTTTTTGCTTTAAGCAGGGTTGCCAAAGACTGCTGAAAGAAGTCCAAACAGTTGGTGCTCCTCTAAGAAGCATAAAATATCAGGGAGAAGATCTCCTGCATGTATGCGGCTCTCAGGTTGAGAGCAGCCATGCCTGGAAGGACTTTGAGCTCAGAGATTACCCAAAGCCATATAATGTCCCAGCAAAACTATTTGTCACTTATTGACAGGGTGGGAGAAATACCAAACTGCACTTGAGATTAGGCACTTGACTGATTTCACTTCTCCCATGGATTTCTTGGGTTATCTCTGGCAGATAACACCCCCTTTTACTGTTTGCACTGCAGACCTGTTCAGTACTGTGGTGCTTTCTGGGCATTACAGGTTTGCTCTTCCCAGATGTGCTGAGAGATGGGTGGGTGAAAAGACCTCCTTGTTTCTCAGGCTGTCTGAAACTTGCTGCACGCACTGCAAATGACCAAGGTCATGCTCAGCTTTTCTCTCTGGATAAGTGTAGAAGAGATGTCAGCCTTACTGCATAAGGGACCTCAACCTGTAGCTTCTTTTGGCTTCCCTACCTCCTTGGGGTACAAGATGCATCCAAGAGAGGAGCTTTCACACAGCAAGGCTTTCTGGTACTCACAGCCCCTTGTGTCCTTGCTGCAGCCCCTCTTCTTGACTCCAGTGATGCAGACCTGTAGTTCAGCGTCCTATTCCCCAGATCCCAGTCTGTCTCTCCAAGATCCTGAATGGCAGTGCTAGCAGCAATAGCTGTAGCAGTAGGGCTTGTGCTCTTTGACCTGTACTTGCCCTGTTTAGCCCATTTAGCATTCAAAGGAAAGTTCTCCTCCTCCAGCCATGTTACTGAGATAACAGGTCTGCATTCCCTGACAAAAATTTCATTGATTTTCACTGGCCTCCCTTGAGACCTACACTGCTCCTTCCTAAGTTTGCTATCCATAAAATAATTCATTTATTGAGAGGTATTTTAGCATAAGTCTACAAGAGGTGCTGGGCTTATGGCTACCCTATTAATCCAGTCAAGGGATGTCTATAGCAACAGTTCTCCTGTGGTTTCTGGTCTGCACTTTGAAATTTTAGTGGTTTATGGTAGAAGTCTTCAGTTTAGATTTGGGAAGACATCATTGAGAAAATTATTATTGATTTGGTAAGCCTAAGAATATCCTGGCAATGGAGACACAGAAAAGTAATGTGGAGAAAATATAGTTGATGGATATGAGCAAAGATGGCTTGCTCTTCAGTGGAAAGTCCATCAGTTCTTTTGGGGATCCACACAGTAGTATCACATAGACCTGCATGCATGCATCCCATGGTGCATCCCAGCTCATCCTACATGAGTGAGAAGCACAGTTATATTTGACTTCTCTGTAGAGAAGGAGAACTATGAGTTGCTGAGTTCTGACAGCTTCAGCCCAGAAAGCAAACAACTGGAGCGAGACAGGCAGACTTCCACTTTCCTTATGACTAGGGGCAGGTGAAATAATAACTTGCCTGTATTCTGTGTTTTCATCTTTGTAAAATACGGTTTTATGCTCTCCAGCAAGCCAGAAGCTCTCAAGATTCAAGCACATAGGCAAGTAGATGTATATTATTCATGTTTGTACACAATTTACTTAAAAGTGAAATGCACATGAAATGGCTTGGCAGGCAGGGGGATCAGCCGCTTCACAGCTTGCGTTGCTTTTACAAAGGGTCTCTAGTTTTATGACAGATTATTACAAACACACAGATATAATTTTTCTTCAGTCTGGAGTACTGAAAGGGAGCCTGTGGCTCTGAATTTCTGGCCTGAATTTCTGGGCTGAAAGAGTGTCTCCAAGACACATCATTTTGATTTCATCCCAGACCCTGAGCCATGACTGTGTCTGTTCCCCAGAGTTTGCTGTGATCCCTAACAGTATTACTAAAATGTTATGAGTACTGGGGATGTCCCTGTGCATGCTTCGTTGTGGGCTTAGTGACCTTAGTGCTTTCTGAATGCATAAAAAAGACCTCATTAAAGAGGCAGCCACAGTGTTTTATTTAAAGCCACGGGGGCACTGGTGAACCATCACTTTGAAAGCTTTAGGATTTCCTCTGCAGTGCACCCAGAGATGGTTTACCCGAAGTCTTTCTATCTGGCTCTGTGTTCTGGCATCTCTTCACATTGACTACATGGCTGTGGGCAAAAAAGTGGAGATAAACACAGTGACGAGAACTGGTATCAGGAGCTGCTTTGAAGACAACCTCTCTAACCCCATTTGAGATGTTAGAATTCCTTCTCTGCCACAGCTACTGACACAGAAATATTTTCATCCTATTTCCAGTATGACCCCATGTTTTAAAGGGTATTCTAGCTCCTGTGAATATCAAGTAACAAAACTAAGTGATTGCAGAGCTGAAGCATAAATAGAAAGAGGAACATTCAGCGGTGAAATGCTGACACTTCAGCTGAGACTTGGCAAGCCCAACTGGAAATGCTTGTCCCAGCAACACACACTACAATCACAGAGTACCTTCATGATTGCCTCTGTGTAAAAAGTTCATATCCTCATGACCTATTTTATTTTTTTGCTGACAGTGCAGTGGCAAAAGTTTAGTGTAAAGGACATTTCAAGTAGTTCTGTATTTTCCTAGGTCTGTGTATATACAAAAATGCTGCCTTATGCTCATTTATTTTGTAATTAATTGGGTCTGCAACTGACTTGTGAGGTTTAAATTTCAGTGGGACCTATGCTTCTTAGTCACTGAGACACTTTGGAAAATGCCATCTTTTGTATGCTGTAGACAGGTCATATGCTTATGTTCAGAAAACAGCCAAAGTTTATGACCTCTGGGCAGATACAAAACTGTTCTGTTTCCAACAGAAAGGGGCAATTCTACCTGCCAGTGGCACACCTGTGATAACCCTTGAGAAGAGGTGTGAAACCCCCATGTTCTTTAGCCACCATGAATTGTCCTCATCTTTGTCAGGATACTTTTTCTATCTGTATATGTTTCTCCCTAAGGATGTTGTGACTTGTTTTTCTTGGAAATAAGTAAATCCTTCTCTTACAGAAGTTCCAAGTACAGGAAACTTGTGAAAGAATTTGAGAGTGGCAGAAAACACTTGCACTGCTTTGCCTTCTTGCATATCACTGTTAATTCGCAAGGGATCTAATATGGTTTTGTTCAGAGTTTACCAAATTTGATAGAATTGTAGTAGTTCAGTGAATGCTGACTGGTAGTGCTCCATCTGGGATAGTCACTGAAACCAAAGTGTAACACAGCAGTAACCCATGAGTGTGCTAGAACTCAGCAGCAGCAGTTGAGCACTCTGAGGCAGGACGTGCTTTGTGCCATGACCAATTACGACATCAATGTGTATTGTTCAATAATTAATAAATTCTGCTAAGAATTTCCATTTTAAATTATCTCTGGTGTTTTGTCCTTCTATTAAAAAAAAATATTGTTCTAAATGATGTGTTCTGTGATATAGATGATATATATATGACATATAGTATAGATGATTACATACTGCAAAATATCATAATGAAAATATTGTATGTCATTTGCATATATATGTTTTTTTCTATATATCATATATATACGTATGCGCACATACACATATTTATACACACTTTGAAACCAAGCCATATATGTGTTGCTTGGCTTCACGAAGGGCAAGTCTTGACTGACCAACCTGGTGGCCTTCTGTGATGGAATAACTACATCAGTGGACAGGGGAAGGGCTGCAGATGTCATTTGTCTGGATTTTTTAAGGGCCTTTAACAGAGTCCACCACAACATTCTTCTCTCTAAATTGGAGAGAGATGGATTTGATGAGTGGGCTGTTCAGCTGATGAGGAGTTTGTTGGAGGGTCACATCCAGAGGGTAGTGGTCAATGGCTCTATGTCCAGATGGACACTGGTGATGAGGGTCCATACTGGGAGCAGTACAGTTTATTATCATCATCAGTGACATAGTGGTATCAAGTGCAACTTCAGCAAGTTTGCAGGTGACACCAAGCTGAGAGGAGTGAATGACACACCTGAGGGACAGAATGCCATCCAGAGGCACCTGGATAAGCTTGAGAAGTGGGTCTATGGGAGCCTAATAAGGTTCAACAAGGCCAAGTGCAAGGTGTATGCCTGGGTCAGGGCAACCCCTGCTATATCAATACAGGCAGTGGGATGAACAAAACAAGAGCAGCCCTGCTGAGAAGGACTTGGGGTGGTGGTGGGTGAAAAGATGGACGTGACATGACAATGATGTGACTCTTGGGGATGGTCTAAGGGTTGGACTTGATAATCCTTGTGGGTCCCTTCCAACTTGTCATATTCTGTGATTCTGTGACTCTGTAATGTGTGATTGCAACCCAGAAAGACAATCATATTCTGGGCTGCACCAAAAGCAGTGTGGTCAGCAGGTCAAGGGAGGGGATCCAGCCCCTCTGCTCTAGTGAGACCCCACCTGGAGTACTGTATCCAGCTCTGGGGTCCTCAGTACAGGAAAGACATCAACGTGTTGGAGTCAGTCCAGAGAAGGACCATGAAGATGATTAGAGGGATAGAGTACCTCTTGTGAAAACAGAAAAACAGCCTGGGGAAGAGAAGGCTCCAGGAAGACCTTATTGTGGCCTTTCAATTCTTAAAGGGGGCTTAGAAGAAAGATGTCGACCTACTTTTTAGTAGGGCCTCTTGCAATACAGTAAGGGTTAGTGGTTTAAATTAAAAAATGGTAGATTCAGATTAGATTTAAGGAAGAAATTTTTTGTGATGATGGTGGTGAAATACTGGAACAAGGTGCCCAGAGGGGTGGTAGATGCCCCATCCCTGGAAACATTCAAGTTTAGGGTGCAGGGGCTTTGAGCAACTTGATATAGTGGAAAATGTGTCTACTCATTGCAGATAGGTTGGACCAGATGACCTTTAAAAGCCACAACTAAAACACAACCCAAACTGTTCTACAATTCAGTGATATATGCATTTTTATGTGTGTGTATGATTGTTTCAGGAGTGTAAAAAAAGGTGAATGAGTGGAGCTCCATATGAAAGTCTTCATACCATCTTGTCTATTTAGAGTGTCAGGGACCAACCTGTTCTCTGCACATTGTTCCTGAGCCTTGCTAGGATAAATGTAGGGACTATATCGGATGTACTAGGAAATGGCAGATAATTTATTCAGAAAATTACCAGGAAGAGCAGGAGGTTTTCAGGGTTCTTTTCATGCATAGAAATCAGGATTGGATAGTGCTTTGGAAGATCTGTTAGCCAAGCCCAAACTACTAGACTTAATAAAGGGAAATAGCTGGGTGAGATATTTGGACCATGGTCCAGTTAGTGGTATATATACTGTCTTTATCCGGCAGGCTAGCCTTTTCTGGGTTTAAAAGTAAAGCTAAACTCTTGTGCAGGCACTGTCTCTTAAGTCCTTATCCATTGGTCCAGAAAAAGATGCAAGAAACTTCAAACTGTGTAATGTCCCTGGTGGAAATAAAAATGTCCCTGTTGGTTGGAAACAAAATGCAAGTTTCATGTAGCTGCAAGAGCAGTTTTGTCCCAAGTTAGTGCCTGATCCTTCATTTCTAGGCAAAGATTTAGATTTTTCATTATCTTGACTTTTCTGACAGTTACCAAAGAAAATACCTCTCAACAAATAGCATTGTTCCAGATAGCTCTGAACACACTGCAAATCAGAAGCAGCGTTTTCCAGGTTATCCTGTTCCATACTACGGAGGAGGAAGGCACTTCTGTTTGGAGCAAGAGTCCCTACATGTTGTTAATTAGGAGCTACTCCTGTTTGGACAAGCCCCCAGGAAACTGTTCTGGCATGCATGCTTGCAAATACAGCCTGTCTTTATTTGTTGTAAGCATGACTAAGAGTCATGGATATCAGTTTGTAAATATTAAAGGGTTGCATATGCCTGTTACAGTTCACAGGCAATTGCTCAAATGCTTTTGATCTTGCATTGTTTTTCTCCAGGTAGAGCAGACTGTGGCCCCTTGTGCAAAATCTGGCAGGTAGTCTTGACCGATGCATGGAATTATGTATGGATGATGTACTCATGTACACAAAATCGTTTTCTGGTGTTCAGCTATTAAGTTGTAGAAAGAGGGTCAACTTTTTGAAGGCTTATTGAGTCAAAGTGTTTCCCCATTTACCCTTGTTATTTGCCCTCTCCTCCCCTTCTCCTCTCAAGCTGGTCAGGATTTGTCCGTCAGCTAATTCTCCTAATCAGCTCTTGAGAAAAACTTTTCTAGTGATAGAAATATTTTTGATGTTAGGTCTTTTCCAGTCATCATGTAAACTAGCTGACGTAAAGTGATTAATGTTACTTAAAGGGAAAAACATCAAGGACTTTGAGTGAGAAGCCTGTTTCCCAATGCCAAGGGATAAAGAATTTACAACTTCATGTGGGCATTGGCTCCAGTATAATTGCATTCACTGGTGCATTTCATTCCTTTTTGACCCATTTGATTTATCTCCTGATAAATACTTATGAACACAGACACATTTTTTGAATTCCTGCCTAAACTTTTGATTTGTATACTGCAATATATGCTCAATAACTTTATCTTAGACTTCTGTATTTGTAGCTTACACTGGGTACAATGCCAATTTACTGAGCTACTTCTCCTCCATATAGTTTGATTTTTAGCAGGTTTGTAGGGGTGAGAGAGCCTTGATAGAGAGAACAGCATACATCACGAAGGACAAAACCTGTTCCCCTTCTGTTCTTTATTCCAAATAAATTAGCATGACCATAATTCAGTATGGATACAATTGATATAGACTGCAGCAAAGGTTCCCACATCCATTGTAGATAAATTTGTTTTTTCAGGCTTCTTGAGGCTTGTGTGGTCATGCTGTCATTGACTTAATGATTTTATAACCTCTTAGCAAATTCAGATCCACTTTAGCTAGTGGGTGGAAGTAATTAAGATTATGACATTTTTATGAGTTTTATGAATATAGGCAAAAAGGCATATACAGAGACTTTGTGAATGGTCTGAATGAGTAAAAAGATTGTAGTGGGAACCTGTGTCTTTTGACGTGGCAGAGAAATTGAAATATTTATAAGCCCATCAACTGCAGGAAAGCCTGAAGTCAGAATTGCAGACCTAGATGCTCATTTCTGGGGCTCTTGGCTGACTTGTTTGTGGAATGCCAGACCAGTACTGTTACACTCCTGTGCAACATGTGGACAAAGAAGGTGATTTCCCTCTTGTATCAGATGAACTACAGCCATTTAGACTTACACAAAGCTGGGTTGAGCTGTCTGCATACGTATTATACACTCTTTTTATAATTTTGTTCTTGCAGATTATTGTGTGACATAAGACTGATGAACATTAACAGAATCTGGAATGTATTTTAATTGTGAATCTCCATCAGACATACTGATAATTGCATGTTCTATGATTAAAATTGTGTCGGCTTTTCTTTCTGAGCATGGCAACAGCTGTTAGAGCACATCTGGAAAATGTGCTATAAGCAAAGATATTTTAGCTCAGAGAATTTCACAATGCCTGGGATATTAATCAGCATTTCTTTACAGAATACTAATCTGATTTATCAGTATTTTTAATATAAAACTCTTAGATTTTTTAATGATGTTTTGAATTAACATCAGATTGGCCATTCCAGTGTCGTTCAAGGCTAAATACTGCAGAACAGAAACATTGCTTTGCTACTATTTTTAGGTAGATGCCTATATAAGCCTTGTCTAATGCCCTAATATTACTTTCTTCACTGATTTCAGCCAAATATTTTCCCTTTTTTTGATTCTAGAGTGAAATTATTGTTTCATACTGGAATCACATTGAGAGAAAAATTGCTCTGTGCTTCTTGAGGCTCATGTTAACACTCTTCTGTGTTATCACCCTTGTACCCCCTACAATTATTGTAGCATTACTCAGGACCCTTTGAAGTCAGTGAGAGTGTTTACAAGGTAGGATCCTGGCCACTTGGAAATGAACAGCAATGTTTCTGTTTGTGACAGGAGCCCAAGCATTATGGTTTCTGTGCTTTCCTCAGAACTGGGGTATAGGCATGGCACTACAAAAAGATTTTCTGATATGATTCATTAAAATGGAACAAGAAAGCATAAAACTTAAACAAAACTTTAGAAACCTCTATGCTTTAATTTATTGGTAATGTTGCTTATTTTGTTTATTTAGAAAAAAAATTGTTAAAAATAAAGATGCAGAACCCCAGAACCTTTATTAACAAGGTATTACTCTAATCAGGATCTAGCATTCTGACCCAAACATCTCAAAAACAGCCAGCCAACTTGCTTTCAAGATGATGGGGGAGATTTTGCAGCTAGAGAGCATTTGCCAACAGGTCCCCAAGTGACAAATCAGTTCTTGATTTGAAGTAGGAGGCAGCTTTTTAATGACAGATAGCATTGTGTTGGAACAGCTTCACACCTGAATTTTAAATCATAAATGCTATGCTTGTTGTGCAGCTGGAGGCAAAATGCAGTTACCCAACCAAGGGAGAAACTACAACTGAAAAAATGAATGAGATAAAAAAGAAAAAAGAATCTACAGCAGTGATACTATAAAATAAAGGAGTAACATGGAACGTATTAGAGATAATGTGGGAAAATTAATTCCAAATTATTGGCAGTTTAATTGACCTACAGGAAGTATTTTAATGGATTTAGTATGCTGTTCTGTTCTTCAGTTTTTAAACTTTTCCACTGAGCAGAAAACAAGTTTTTTCAATTATGGAGTTTAAAGTTGTAACAAATGGTTGCTGTGGGTTTCCTGGTTGTGAGATACCAGCAGTGGAGGTGTGGCCGGGTCCCTTCCTATTCTACCCTTCAAAGCCCATCCTTTGAGCAGGGCTTGGGTGCTGCTCTGCTCTTGTCCTAGTCTTTCTAGTTACAAAGGCTCTTTGCAAATGATACTCAGAAGGTGATTTGACCCCCAGGCTCCGACTGCATGAAGAAAAGGTCATTAAAGATCGGCGGCACCACCTCAAAACGTACCCGAACTGCTTCGTCGCCAAAGAGCTGATCGACTGGCTGATTGACCACAAAGAGGCCTCTGACAGAGAGATAGCCATTAAACTGGTGCAGAAATTACTGGATCACAGCATTATCCACCATGGTGAGTACAATATCAGCTGCTAAAAAGTTCTAAACTAAATTTTATTGAGTGTTTGTGAAACAAAGGGAAATCCCACTCCTACTCTTCAACTGAGTATAGGACAGGTAGGATTCTTTCCCTGCCAGAAATAGAGCACCTCCCTTGGACTGTGCTGATATGCAAGGTCCCCTGTGTCCTGAAGGACATGAGAGGCTGAAGAGGTGTAGAGTGACCCAAGGTAGCAGGGTAAGATACTGGAGACTGTGATACTGCTTCCCTGCCTCCAGAGCAGCCTCAGCTGGACTGTGCCCCTACCCTCTACCTGCTGCCCTCACTTCCCTGCTCCAAAGAGCACAGCTCTCCAGCTGAAAAACCCATCTGAAACATCAGCCAGCAAAAAAAAGATCATTTTTCTCACGTGGATTAGTTCCCTGGCCCTGTCCCTCACACCAGCTGCGCAAACATTAGTGCTGGTACAGCTGCAAGAAGTTAGTGGTCCGGCTGTGCCCTGATTAATTTTCTCCTAAACTTGTTGTCTATTTGAGATCTGTTCCTTTCAGCTTCTTGAATAACAATTTATGCTGATGAAAAGGAGACTTCCAATTCAATGGTAGCATTTAGTTGCCTTTTGGGGCACAGAAAGGCTGGGAAGCACACAAGCAAAGAAGACCCAAGGCCTCGATTTCAAGCCTATAGTGTTACCCATATCAAAAAGGCAAATGTACCATTTGTTTCTTTTTAAAGAGAAAACTGAGTGACTGCGAACAAACAAATGCTGACTTTATGCAGAGGTCATTGTATGTGCAGCAATGCTGCTGCTATCTGCAGTACATTAACAACACCTTAATTAGAGTCAGAAATGCACATATTGAATGACTGCCATTTCTACAGCTTCTACTTGGCTATTAAATGAAAATTCTGTGTAGTTATGGAAACTGGAACTCATGGTAGATAGTTAAAGAATAAAGTAATTATAGGGTATTCAAATCTGACTACTTAATCCTCTATTGAGAAAATGTCAGTGAAGAGTTGCGTGGATGCCTGAGTGACTTAATTTAATTGAGCAATAGAGGCTTTATTGCTGAATGCTTGTTTAAAGCTCTAACAACCTCAAAGTGTTTTCTACCACAGGATCCAATTGCACAGTGTAGCTTCCACATGAATTTCATATATATGTGTGTGTATATATTACAAATGGAACAGCTGTTTCTTGAAAATTTTCGTATATTACACTCTAATAAAATAGTTTAGAAAGTGAGCTAGGGTAGGCAAATTCAGGGAGGTTCAATCAGGTTCTGCAGGATGCTTCAGCTCCTGTATCAAGTGAAAGAGGTACCAGTTTCTGCTTCTATGGTGCAGAATGTGCCCTATGTATATAGGCTGACAGGAGGACCCCTGGTGGTCTAGTGGTTAGGATGCAGCACTCTCACCACCGCGGCTGGGTTTGATTCCCAGTCAGGGAACTTCTCCGGGCAGATGGAGCTCGTCAGCCCTGTGAGGCCATCCATCTAAGAGAAGGTCACTCTAAACAAACCTATGTCCTGAGGACCTCGCTGCCACTGTCCAAGCTCGCTCGGCCCCGGCAGATGAACCTTAGGATTAAAGGGTGGGCTCAGTTCAGCGCACACTGTGTCTCACCTAAAAAATCCACTGCGCAGGCTTGAAGGGTAAAGACCTTTCCCAAATCTTCGTTCGCGAAGACTGGCCATGAATATAGGCTGACAACTCTGTTAGGAGCAGCTTGCTTGGGATGGCTGCCATCAGTTTATGCCCTTGATGGGACTCTGTTCTGCATTTACAAGAGCCCATCAGCAGCTGCTGTCTTACAAACCTAATTTGGCATTTCCCAGTGTGCTCCTTATTGTACCTACCATTTGCTAGCTGGCATGACAGAGCAATTGAGACAATTTGAAGAGGGAGAAGGCTTTGATTTTAACTGTTTCTTTAGTGAGTCTCAGGTTTCCTACAGCATTGCTAACTGATACTAATAACTTTAAGAAGTTTGACAAACTTTAAATTATTGGGCATTCTACCCTGGCAGCCTTTTAAACAAAGAAGCCAACAGACTGTTTTCAGCAAGAGGTGTTCTGAGTATGTAGCAGATGGATGCTTTTTTGTTCTTTATTTTTGCAGCAATACTCACAAAACTGACAAACGCTTATCTCCCCCATCTTGAAATTTGGTTACCTGTCTGAAAGTTTTCTCCAGCCTTTCACTGGTTATTAGAACAGAGCAAAGTTGTTAGCTCAGAAATACAGGGGGTTAGACTCTGTATGTGCTTGCTTGGAAGTTCAGCAGCGGTACCTGGTAAATGGATCCTCAACTCCTCAACATATATGTGACTGGTTTTTTATTTAATTATTTTATGTTTCAGTCTGTGATGAGCATAAAGAATTCAAGGATGTCAAACTGTTCTACCGCTTCAGAAAAGATGACGGGACGTTTCCACTGGACAATGAGGTGAAGGTGTTCATGAGAGGACAAAGACTGTACGAAAAGTATGTTGAAATCTATTCTGTAAAAGTAATTACTAAAGGATGATTTGTCATGTGAAAGCATAATCATAATTCCTAAAGCATTAGTACATCAAAATGCATGGAGCAAGCAGCTACTTATCTGTGTAGACACCATATCTACAGCTTCATAAAGAGGTATATTTTAAATTGTAAGTGAAATTAATCTTTAGTGTTCCAGTATACAAAGTTTCTACATCCGAAAAGTTATATTAAAAGTAGTTTAAAATTATGACTTGAAACAGATTATTATGCGTAGATACTGAATATCCCACTGGATTACTTCCATTAAATAACTACATAGCTTAACCAGACTTCATAATGACATTTTTATTCAGGATGTGGAGATTTTGACTTTCAAGCAGAGAGAATAAAATGCATGTTAGCATATGCTACAAATTAATGCAAAAGTTGTGATGTGTAATTTACCAAAAAGCTTGAAGTATTGCTCTAGACTGAATACCACCCACTCTCCTGCTTGCTTAGAGCAGAAGCCTGCAGCAGTCAGGAGAGATGCTGTGTTTTCTCACCAGAGAAAATTTGTTTTCCTCTTGAAAGAAAGCACTCAGGAAACTCCCAAGTTTAAAAGGTGATAATAAACATTATTTTCAAGGTTAGCTGCCTGTGAAGATCAGTTTGGTGAAAGAGCAATGAAACCAAAATATAAACAAGTAGTTGTAAATACCGCTCCTTTTGTTGCCTCTATCATATAACATTTCCGGAGATACAGTGACTGTGACTGTTTAAAGTAAAAAAATAATAAATTGTATAAGACATAAAAAAATGCACCACTGAAAAAAATCCTCTGTTTGATGCACTGGAACAGATGGATTGAATCAGCCTCCTCCAAAGTCTTCTGTGCCTTACTAAGCACAGCATTTGCTCCTTTAGACTCTGTAATATGCAATGCCTACAAGCCTGACCCATACTATAAAAAGCTGATTAGACTGTCTACAGTGGGTTTTTTTGTCTATATTTCTATTTCCATTCTTCCATGAGAAAAATAAGTTTTTGTTGGTGAGGCTGATTCCAGTCTTCTGCATGAAAGGAACCATGACACAAAGAACTCTGTTCTACCAGTATCTGCTTCCATCACCATTTCTCTGCATGGAGAACTATCCCCAAACCCATGTCTAGTGTCCAGTTTGTCCAACATGGTACTAGCAGAAAAATGTTCCTAACTGTAGAGATTGTTCCCATCTTAGAAAAGGAGTTAATGCCCAAAACAGCATCTGTATCTAAATATAGCAGCATCCTCACAAGGTGACTGCTCCTAGGCAACGTATCTGAAGGGTTCAGAAACTTTTAAAACCATCCCTGAGTGCTAAATATAGTATAGATTAAAAATACCTGGCATTTCAAAACCAGCTGGTGACAGTCAAAGCTAATCGAAATTCTCCATGGATCATCGGAAATATTTTATATTCATGGGAGATAAGAAGGCATACCTATCTGGGCTTCACTTTGTTTATTTTAGCAAATCTAGTGTGCAGAGATTTCAGATTTTATTTGGTTCCTTTGTCCATGCACACTTATTAACAACACCTTCACAGTTTCATTGGATACATTTTAAACTCAAAATCTAATTCTGAAAGTCAGACTACTACAGAAAGAGTTCTGCAGTGAAATGTGTGGATGTGTAATATATCCATTGTATCCGTTTGCTGATAGTGCTGAGAAAGAAAATATTAATTCAGTGCAATTAAAATAATTACTAAATGGCAACAACTGGAGGAAAGTACTCATGCACAAACATGAAGTCACTTACCAGCATATTCAGCTTGTTTATCAAAATGCCTGTGGGCCTAATTGCAAGAAAAATGCAACTATACCAAAGGCTATCTGTCCTAATCCAACACATTTTGGAAATCTGTGTCTAATTTTGTAGATGTTGCTTACCTTCACTAGGCTTTGCTAGTTTTAGATAGACATTATAATACTGTTTCTTCTCCACTCTCTGCATTAAGGCTGGAGTACTGCTACATTCAGAAGCCAGTGTAGTTTGTGCTTGCCAAAATTGCAGACACGTCACCCAATACCAGCCCATGCAGATTTGTACCCTCAGTGAGTAAAATGAACAAAATGCTTTAGGAGGATCAGGTTGTTGCATGGGAAGAGGAATGGATGGATTAGGCAGGTTCCCTGCATTCAGACAGTTGTTTTGAGTAAAAGCCTTGTTCTCTGCCCTGGGACATGGGAACATAAGGACTGTCCAAATGCTGAGGAGCTCCCTTTCCCTGTTTTTCCTGTCTCTCTTCTGCATGACCACAAAGCTCCTCGTAACCTGGATTCTCCTTTCTTGTGGCGTTACCACCTTCACCTGCTGTGGACATGTTTGGTGGCTGTACCCACATGATTAGAAGATTTTAAATCAGTCTCTGATTATATTGTCCCTTCATTTGCACTGGAAATCATAAATCAGTTCAGATTCCCTACACATCATTGCAAACTTTGGTAACCTTTCTGTGAACATGTTTTGAGGTTCAAGTTTATAACTAGACATGAAACCCACTGGATTTCCTACAGTCTTGTCTGAAATTGTTGAACAGTTTATTAGGTCTGAGATTGGTATCAGTTTTCAAGCTCTACAGGACTGACCAGATAGATTGAATGAGATAAACATGTTTCCTGTTCAACAAAACCCTCCCTGCAAATCTTAAATAAATCCAGCACAGGCATTGCGTAGCTTAAAAAAAAAAAAAAAAAAGAAAAACAAAAAAAAGTTGTGCAGATATCCTGTTTGTATGTTTACAATTCTCAGTAGGTTTTGGTCAGGCACACAAGATGTTGTTTCTGGTGCAGTTTAGGGTTTAGGAGCTGTCACTCATTTCATGATGCTGACAACCACTGAGTTTTTTCAACCAGATTTCATAGTGAAAGAAATGCAGATTTATGGTTTTAATTTCAGGAAATCTTTCAGATAATTTTGAGACTGCATTCTTTGAATCACTTTCATTTTAACTCATGAGTGGTTAAGTCACATTTATCCTCTAGTGCAGTTATTTTGATAAAACAAGATTAAAGATTTCTTCTGAAAGGAGTCTGAATTTCAGTGTTTGACTAAATACATTCCAGTGTAGGATAACACTAGTTTTAGTAAGTAATATGTTTTGACATGAATAGCCTCAAGTTTTCTTGAAACAAGGAAAAAATGGAAGAGTAAGAGGCAGTTTCCAGCTCTGGTTAATGAAAGGCCAGGTTTTTGACTGATGTAAATTGGTACAGCTTTGTTGACAGCCACGGAGTTACAGTGATTTACTTCAGTGAGCGATGTAAGTCTATGGATTGCTGTGTCTGGGTTTGTTAAACTGGCAATTTGTCGTGTCTGTTTGCTCACAAGTCCGAATCCTTTGCAGCTATTCTGGGCACATGCAGAAGCGTGTGAAATGTCAAACTGAGCTTTTTTCCACTTGATATTTCTCCAGATTTCTTTTGTGGGTCTGTAAAGCTCTAAAAATTAGCATTGCTTTTTCAAGGACCTCTCTATCTGCAGCTTCAATGAGCTGGTCAACTAATTACAGACTCATCAAAGAACAATTAACATAATCCTAAGGATTTTTTATTTGGTGCCTGCAGAGCCTGGGTAACCAGTTATGGGTAACCATGCAGCAGATGGTACAAAAAGACACAAGCTTTCGGTTTGCATTTTTTAATGGGAGGGAAAAAGCCTGGTGAACAAGACATATTTAAAGATACTCTCTTGGAGCGTATTAGGTCTGTATTAGATATGCAAAATGTGGGACAAAATATTGCCTTGCATGCAGATGCTTGTAAATCAAAATATTAAAAAACAAGGTGCTGGAGTCAATACCTTGTCCCCTGTGGCTCATACTCTTGCTTTTGACCTCATCCCTGACTTCAGCTAATTTTGACTTTCTTAGTTCTTACTCAGCTCAGAGCTGCTGGCAATGACACATCAACATCTAAATGAGCAGCTCATTGTGCTGCCACTGACAAACAGCTGTGGCTGAGCAGCCTTTGCCTGGTTTGATGATCTGCTACCTGGTGGTCAGATCCAGTTAATTCAGGCTTCAGGTTAGTGCTGGTTAAAGTCAAGAGAAGAAATATTTCAGGTGAAATAACAGATGCTGGATCCAGTCAAACCTATTCACTGTAATTTCAAATGAAACTTCTCTCTGTTTTCTTATGGCACAGATTTTTCTGATGCTTCCCAAAGGAGGTGAGGTTATATTCTGTAATCCCTGGACATGCTGGCAGTTTAAGAAGCAGATGGCCCATGTATGGATTTACATGAATTTCAATTCCTTTATCAGAAGGTCAAAGATTAAGCACTTCCAGAATATGCTTGTTGTACTTTAGTTGTGCCCTTAATTTCAAAATAGTTGGTGAAGAGAGGGGACCTATTAGTCTTACATGAAAAAAAATAACCATTCCATTTCTGAGCTGTTACTCTGAAAGTAACTGTCTTCTCTTTCAGACTTTCAACCTGACTTTTGCATTAATAGGCTTTTTTCTTCCTTTTTTTTAAAATAGTGTGTCGTTTGCACAGATAACTTGAATAGAGAAGAATTTTATTAGTATATCCTTCAGCTATGTATGTGCCAATTGCTAGGGGATTTAGAGACATCTCATGGTGTTCCTCTGAACTCTGGTGTTACACAGAGCCAGCTGAGGTGCAGAGACTCTGAGCCTCAGATGTTAAAATGTGTTCAGGTGTGTAGCTCACTGACTACAGCTCCATGTAAATGTTGTACGCTCAATATTTATCAGCCACCCAAACCACAGAACTACTTTTTTTCCTCCTCTTGAATTTTTCTGCAGCTGTTTTAGAGCTTATGGGGAGAGTTTTCAGATTCACTTAAATGACTTCGGGGCATAGTCCTGGTAAGTGTAAATATTAATTAGGAAGCTTTGAACACATTAGTCACATTCTAGTGCTTTTGAGATAATTTTTTTTCAAAGTTGATTATACAGTAACTTTTAGAGAACCTAGAGGACTAACTGGGAGACATGTGAAACTTAAAAATCTAATTTTCTTTTAGGTGAAAACACAAGAAAACAGTGACTTCACACAGGGTTATATAGCCTAAATTTTTTGACTAAGCAGTTATAAATTGATAGCTCGAGGAGCAATTTAGTAAGTCAGTGAAAACTTCGTATATGTTTGCTTAGTATCAGTGAGATTTGCCAGAATACATCTTAAATTGCTTTTCTCAAGAACTGTTTTCCATACCAATTCCCCCCCTCCCCTCTTCCCCAATACCAGGCTGATGAGTTCTGAAAACACCCTTCTGCAAGCCAGGGAAGAGGAAGGAGTCAAGTATGAACGGACATTTGTAGCATCAGAATTCCTTGACTGGCTGATCCAGGAAGGAGAGGCCACGACACGAACTGAAGCAGAGCAGCTCGGCCGCAGGCTTTTGGAGCACGGAATTATACAGCATGGTGAGAAATTTACTGCCAAGTAGTAAAAGCTGCACTTACTGTAGCACTTTCTTCTGATCAAATCAAGTGGAGAGGCCCTTGTCTTCTTGATCATAGTATGTTCTAAATGATTTCAGATAGGAGTCTGGGTAAAAGGTGGATTTTTTGAAAGCTCATTGTATTAATTCAGAAAATTCTGCCTCAAATGCAGAATACAGCTAGAATTTGAGATTGTATAATAACAACATAAGGATGTGGATGAAGATCAATTCTTCTACACTTGTGGTAATTAACTTGTAGAACTTGCTATCAGCAATATTTATAATTGAGGTAAATAGCTTTGTAAGGATCAAATAGGGATTAGAACCATAAATAAGTTCTCTATGCAGAATAAAAATTTGAGGTTCTGTATATTTCCCTATTTGAAGGAAAGAGCAGAGCACAGTCTGATGCCAAAAAAGCAACTTTCTCTCTTGGTCATGTGGCAGAGTTGTTCTAGTATGTTTGTGCAAGAAAGAGGATATCTTTTGGTTGAAGTATTATTGTATTTGTCTTGCCCATATAACTTCTTCGAGGCAGGAATCAAATATTTCTTCATGGTCCAGCACAATGTGTCTGGTGGATGCATCTTCCTCAAGAAGCTCCTTCCGTTAAGGGTGGAGGAGGCAGAGTTTTCTCTCTATAATGCCCCAAGGGTGAAGACATGAACACCCCTGACACTAAACCCCATTTTACATGTTGCCATCATCTGCTCTCAGTGAAAGTTGCCCTGGGCATTTCCCACCATAAATGTGTTGCTGTGCCTCTGGGAGCAATGAAGGGGTGCCAGGAGATGACAGATCAAGCTGGCAGAATCTACATTGTTTAGTGCCCAACAGGAAAGTAATCAGATCCTGGTGTTCTCAGTGTTGTCACATCAACTCTAATTCTGATAGAGAACAAAAAATTGACAATATTAACAGGTTGTTAGTATAAAAGGTGGTAGGTTGCCTAGGTTGCTTGTTACTTTGTGAGAAAATGTAGTTTTAATGAATAGAGAAAAACGGGAGTGTAAATGACGTGCGCAGTTCTGTCATGGTTGTAATCATGCTCACATTATCTTTAACTTGCAATTACTAGGAGCTACTTCTGAATATTTACAGTAATCAGCTTTCAGTTCTATAATTACTCCTGTGCTTCCTATGATTTATAGGGTGCCAGCCGCTTGGAGCTTGATGGACAGGAAAGGTATGCCACCCCTCCTCTTTACAGCAGCAATGATTTCATTCCTATTTTTATGTGAGCATTTTCTGTATATTACGTATGTGGTAAACTTTCCTTAAAAAAAACTCAAAAAAAAAAAAACAACCAACCAATCAACCAAAAAAAACCCCAAACAAACAAAAAACCAAAACAAAACACCAAAGCAAAAAGTGATATTTATGCAGATATTTATATTTTTGCAGAGGAAATAAAGTCAGGACTTGACATTTAGTGCAAAGATGGGTTTACTTTGCTACTCAAATCTTTGCCACTTCTGCAGATTTATCCCCTGCCCATTCTCTTCTAGTAGTCAAGAGCATCTGTAAAGCACCCTTTTAGAAAGAGATTTGAACCTCATGAAGTAAAGGCACAGCTCTGGGAATTGGTTGATTGCTGAGAAAGTGGCCTTCTCACTTGTCAATAGCAGGTTATCACTCCAAGGCACTGGCATCCTCCTCACTCAGCTTTTATTGGGACTAAGGTAACTCAGTGGGGAATTTCACACTGATTTGAGAGGGAAACTGGAAGTAAAGTAAAATTGAATTATGTTCTTGAGATTTATCTTTATGAGTAGACATGCTTTGTGCACACTCCTAAACAGGAGATTTCATTCTTCTCTGGATTTCACTGCAACAAGTTGTCTAGATAGTGTTAGGAATATTGATGAAAGTACTAGCAGAATTAACACAGAGCTGTTTTGGAGTTCAGCTTAGTAACTGGATATGATCTGTGTGTTTTGAAGGTTCATGTAATGCTGACTTCCTCTAAAAAGGGAGCTCGAAATGGAAACTCCCAGTACAGAATTGGACGTATAAACTGTGAAATGGCAGGAGCGGTATTCTCTCCCCAACACCCTCCCACCCATCTTACTGAGTTCTAGATCCAATTTAAAAACAAGACAAATATCTTTCTGTCTCTTAATACAGTAAATTGATTTAACCATACTATGCTTCCTTTATTTTGTCTCTCATCAGTAATACCAAAATGTTACTTGACACTAATTGGCATCCTTGTTGGCAGAACCAGCAGAAAGACTCTTGACTGAACAGGAATGGAGAATAAAACATTTCCTGCCCTAAAGGCAATCTTTTGTTAGCTGTATTGTTTGATATATACAATATGGAATAAAATAATCTTGCTATATTATTCTTATGGAGTATTTATTACCCTACCTAATGCAATGGAAAGTAACAGAAATAGTTGCATCAGGTTGCCAATCTCAATAGTAATTTTCCAGCCACAACTGAATTATGCAATTTATTTTTACTGATGCTGACTTTCATTTCAATTACTCAGAGAAGCTGTATTCTGCAGCTGAGGCACTGTATTCAAAACAGCTTCCTGACACATTTATCTTCTCTTTAATTGGTCAGACACAAACCAGGTTTCACACAGGAAACAAACACTGATGATAATTTTAAAAAGGAAAACAGTGGTTTAAGAGGAATTGTATAAATGCTGTAAAAGTATAAAATGTTTCAGTTTAAAAGTAATCTTCCTGATCTCTTTGGGCCTGTGTAACTACATATACTTCCCCTGCCATATATGAAAACGATGAAATGTACTTAAGTGCTGAATTGCTTCCTTCCAGAATCCCACTGGCGCACACAAATTGTAACCCATAAACCACCACTTTTGCAAATAGGGCCCAGATGTCCTTTCCTATGGACTGGTACCCCCAGGTAATATGGAATAAAAAAAATGTAAGTACCAGGAAATTGTGCACTGTATATTTCTTGAAGACTTGTGTTGGCAGTGTAATTGCCAGTAGTTTACTCTGCTTTTGTGAACACTGACGGCCTTCAACCAGAATACAGGAATAAAAGCTGTGGGAAGAATTTTACACAAGGTGATGCACATACAATAAGGGCAGGGACAAAAGGTGCACAGAACACATTTCTTAGCTGTAGAAAAGCCCATTTCTAGTATGGTGAGGTATGTAGAACTTGGTAATATTAACAGATAAAACTTTCTTCCAGGAGACTGGATCTATCTTAGTTCTTCTTTATATGGGAATGGTGGGACAGATTAGCTACTGTGATCAAAATTCACAGGCAGCAAGAGGAGAAGGAAGTTCTCTGCCAGCTCCAGGGTAGATCAGACCAAACAAGGATGGGCTGGGAGCAGGCAGAGGTCAGCATGAGCATCCACACAGTCAGAGCCCTTTCTCAGTTTGGAAAACAGAGATACTGATGTCCAAGGATGAAAGAGGGTATCTGCAGAGCTGGTTTTGAAATAATTTTTGTCTCATACTTGCTTATGGTATTTACTGCAGAACTTATCCTGCAATTGCAGCCCCAGCTGCAAAGCACCACTGACATGACAGACTGAGTACTCCTGTCCTCCTCCAAGGGCTCGTTGGAAGCCTGGGGGATAGAGAAACCTTGCAGAAATTTTTACAGTCTGAAATCTCCAGTGATAAATACTTTCAATTTTAAAATCTGATTAATACTGTTAAGAGGAACCTATGCTTTCTTAGGATAGCACGTGCGTGTTGCAAGGTGAATACTTGCATGTCTCTGTGGCAGCGACCAAATCATATAAGATTTAGAAATACTTTCAATATATTGTGGAGTATAAACGCACAGTGGTTGCCCTCTATTGCAGATCCTATGGCATGTACCACCAGTTGGGCCTGTGAGAAATGCGGATCTGAGCAGCAGCACTCATCTTCCCATGCTAGATCACATTCTGGCTCTTTTGCTTTGTTATTTTCCAAGCTGCTGCTGACTCTCAAGTCCATGTGCTTGGTGGTATTTCCCTCCTGACATCCCTCCAGCACCTTCCCTGCAGTGACCACAGCATGGTTCAACATGAAGTGTTTTGTATGGCTGTTCACTCTACTCCAGGGGGTTGGGATGCAGATTCCCAGACTGAGACCAGCAGAATAGATGTGATGAGTTCTCAAAAGGCTTTGCTTTCCTTTGCTTTCTCTTTTGGAGATGAAGCTAGCAGCTATCTTCTTTGACATATGCGGTCCACCTAGACTTCAGTAAAGCCTTTGACAGTGTTTCCCACAGCACTCTCCTGGAAAAACTGTGTTCCCATTGTGTGGGTATGTGCACTTTCCAGTGGGTAAAAAACTGGCTGGCTGGCCCAGCTCAGAGTGTTCCCCAGGGCTCAATATCAGAGCCAGTCCTGTTTAATATCTTTATCAGTGATCTGGATGAGGGTATCAAGGGCAACGTCAGCGAGTTCACAGATGACACTAAGTTGGTTGGGAGTGTTGATCCGATGGAGGGTAGGAAGACTCTGCAAATGGATCTGGACAGGCTGGATCAATGGGCTGAGGCCAGTGGTATGAGATCCAGCAAGGCCAAGTGCCAGGTCCTGCACTTGGGTCACAAGGCAAAGCTACAGGCTGGGGGAACAGTAGTGGGAAAGCTGCCCAGGGAAAGCCCCTGTGGGTGCTGGTCAACAGCGACTGAACATGAGCCAGCAGTGTGCCCACATGGCCAAGAAAGCCAGTGGCATCCTGGCTTGTGTTGGAAATAGCGTGACCAGCAGGACCTGGGCAGTGGTGAGGCCGCACCTCCAATCGTGTGTTCAGTTCCAGGCCCCTCACTACAAGATGGATATTGAGGTGCTGAAGTGTGTCCAGAAAGGGGCAGTGGAGCTGGTGAAGGGTCTGGAGCACAAGTCTGATGAGAACCAGCTGAGGGAGCTGGAAATGTACAGCCTGGAGGCTCGGGGGGACCTCATCACTCTCTACAACTGCCTGAAAGGAGGCTGTGGCCAGGTGGGGATCGGCCTGTTCTCCCAGGTAACAAGCGACAGGGCAAGAGGAAAAGGCCTCAGATTGCACCAGGGGAAGTTTAGGTTGGATACTGGGAAAAATTTCTTCATGTAAAGGGTTGTCAAGCATTGGAAGAGGCTACCCAGGGAAGTGCTGGAGTCACCACCCCTGGAGGTGTTTAGAAGATGTGGAGATGTCGCACTTAGGGACATGGTTTCGTGGTGGACTTGGCAGTGCTGAGTTAATGGTTGAACTTGATAATCTTAGAGGTCTTTTCCAACCTAAAGGATTATATGATTTTATCAGCGCTAGGATTTTATGATGGTAGTGTTAGATACTGGATGTGAATGTCACTGAATTATTGCTATGGGTCAGAACCAACTCACTGTCCATGTTGCTGTGGGTATGTGGGGATGGACTGGGCCTAGACCTGCAGGTACATAGTAAGGCCTGCCTTACCAAATGAGGCTTGCTGAGAGCACGTGGTGTCACTGAAGGCCCTGTAGCCAGGCTATCAGTCAAGGCAAACCTGCCTGGTAGCCTGCCCACACCATGCCCCTGCAGCCTTTGACTGGCTACAGCTCATCTCACTCTGGTCTGGAAGGCACTGGCCAGATATCCTGCCTGGGAGGGAAAACCAAACTGTATAAATACACAAGATTCCACCTGAGCTTGCTCTCTCTTCTCTCCTGCAACCTGAACCATGTGAACCATCAGATCTTGTCAGTAACTGTTTTTCCTTTTCTTACTCTCTCTTTTCTCCTGCTGTCTGCACCATGTGAATCCTCAAATCTTGTCGATAACCATTTTTCTTTCCTTTCTCACCTCTCTTTCTTCTCTTATTCTTTACTTTTTCAATGTTTTCTTCTTTTACTCTTTTCCCTCTCTCGTGGGTAACTTAAAGCCAATGGATTGTGTTTTACTGAAGATGATATATTGATTATTTGCAATAGGTGTATTCTGTGGAATGCATCTTTGTAATGAGTGCTTTAGTGAAATATTTTTTCTTGGTTGTATTTTACTCCTGTAAAACCTTTTGCCAAAATATAATTTTTCTCACTAGGTTAAAAGAATTTCTCTTAGAGAAGTGTGTGTGTGATGTTTTCTCCGGAAGCAAATGTGAGGTTATAACAAACCAAAAGGCTTTTTAAAAGTCTTAAATAAAATGTAACCATTCTGGGCAGCTTATGGTTTTAAATCTGGAGTGTAACAGGTAGTAAATATGCAGTAAGATGTCTTAGGCATGATATCAGTATTTTCTGCCCCCATCCTCCTCTAAAACACCTCAACTTTATAAGTTTTATTGAGGTAATTGCACTTGACCAGACCTGGTGTGTTCAAGGCAGACACATGTTCTGCTGGCTTAGCACAGAAGCAGGTGTTTATAATCTCTCAAGAGTTAATCTTTTATCAGCAAATGACTTTCAGAGATGAAAACAAACACTTTGTAGTGACTTAGTGAGAACAGTAAATATTGACACGTGCTATCTCCATGTCTCTGCAGAGAAGTCCTATACATATATTTAATTTTCCCTATTGTTTGCAAGAACTCTGTACCTTTATACAACAACATTTCCTTTATGAAGATGGTCAGTGCATTAACTTTTAAGTATCAAGACACATGATGCAGCTGAAAGTTCGTTATAATTGTGGAAATAGATTAAGTATCTAACAAAGTATTATTTCTCTTGCTTTTGCTGAAAAGCTTTCCCTCTTTTCTATAATTGCCGTAAATAATGAACTATGTGCTGTAATATTTACCTTAGATGTCCAACTGCTGATATTTCATACTTTGTAAGTGAAAACTTGCCATATACGTGAAATACCACTTCTTTGTTAATTCAAGATTTCTCTTTGGAACCCCTTTCTTGGAAATACCAACTGCATGTAGCAATTTATAAGTATCATTGAACCATACATAAATCCTTGACTTAATTTGTCATAGATTTTCTCTCCAAAATTAACACATATATTTTTTAATATAATTTTTCTAGTTGATCTCACTCCTGGATCGTATCAGCTGTTGGATATATCCGAGATTTCATTGTGCTGCAAATTATAGCACATCACATTTTTACAGGTGATGCCTTGCTATATCTCAGTAAATCACAAGCCTTCAGTTAGTCTTTGAAGTCCTGCAACACAACTTTGTTTTTATTATATGCTCAGTTCCCCCTGTGCTGACACCATGCAGAATCACTCAGTTGTTTGTGTGGCAGTTCTTCCCTAGCAGTTCCCAGACACAAGAACAGTAACCTCACCCACAGTAATTCATCTGCTTGTGCTAAATTTGGAGACCACTTTGCATATTTTTCATGATTTTGCCCTTGTAGGAAAGTCAAAGAATAAGAACTTCATATATAATTTTATAATCTCCCAGCTTCTTTGTCTGTCAGCTTCTTGTTGTGCTCTTCTTGCAGTTGTCTTTATCTACAGCAGGAATGGGTTTTGGTTTTGAAAGAGCCACATGCTCTATGTTTTATGTAAATAACATACGAAGACTTCTTTTCCTATTAACTACTGAATTCTATTTTTCTGACAGAGAATGGGTTTCAGTTTTTAACAGCTGCAACAAAAAGAAAGATACCCAGATGGGCCTTTTCATCTTCTGCTTTCCTTGCCACAGACTGTACTTTCCATACTTTATTTGGAAGCAAAGAAAAGCTGTTGGCTATGTTCTGTAAACTTGCTAAATTGAAGATGATAAATCCTCATATACACACTGAAAAGACTGCTGAAATGCATGTGGTTCAACACTGGATTTTCATGCTAGAGCAGGTAATATGTATTTGAAAATAGATCACAAATAAGTGGTAAACTGACTAAAAAGACAAAATGTGTATAGAAACACTTATCCGCATAACTATTTTAAGGCAGCCAAACTGAAATGTTAATGTGCTGAGCAGAACATACCACTTTAATAAGAGTGGGATACTCTGAATTTCAGTTCCCAAGGAACTTTTTACACTTTTCTATTGTAATTTTGATGCTTTAAAGACAGTGCATGTGAATATACCACAGTTCATTGAAACAGCTCAGAGAACATGGTTCCTAATTATAGCACAATGTTTTTTTCTGGGCCTCCTTACAGTTCCAGGACCTACTTATTTCTGGACATGGTTATTGGCTTCACCCTTACTAGGATGAGCTGAAACAGCTCTCTGGATTTTGTATTTCAGGGCTGGGACCTGTCTTGCAATTTTGTATGAGAGGATTGGTGGAAACAAGAGTAGTTCAAGCTTAGATCCATTGTCTGTTCAAAGTGAACTCCTTGCAATCCAAACGAGAAAACATACGATTTCGTACAGCTGCACTGCTGAAAGTTTAACACACCAGTTGAATACATTCACAGGTGGGCTTATCTACAGTCTGCGTAGCATATCAACATTCATAAAAGGTGGAAATGCAAGTGTTGTATTCGTATGGTGCTGGGAATCCAAGACCCAAGACCCAGGGCACTGTGCTCACTGAACATCTGTAGTCTCTCTCCCTGGATTTGTGGGAGCTCCAAGCAGGTGGAATTCATCAGTGTGTAAAAGGAAACTAATCTGAATAGGTGCCATTATTAAAATGCATTTGCTGTGCCAGATTAGCAGAAAAACAGGAAGGCTTTGAGAGGAATGGGAAAAGCATTGTCCAGTGGCGAATAAAGTACCAGTGACTCTCCTCCACCCACATGTGTGTCAGTGCAAGGCAGGAGTGGATGAGGGACGGTGCAGGAGTGGGAGGTTTGTGTGGCAGAGGTGTGGACGTGGAGCTGAGTCAGGGCTGGCTGAAAGCCGCGCCGTCACCCTGGTAGGTCTCAGCAGCTGGTCAGTGTTTGCCAAGCCTTGGACTTGCCATCGCTCTGTGGAAACCAAAGTGGACACACACTTCCACCATTTCTCTGGCAAGGGACCAAAACTGGACTGGCCAAAGGCCTGAGGCACAGAAGAGACAGGCTCAGCAAACTGTGTGCTATTCACAGAGAGAGGCATTTTTTTAAGGAACTAGTATTTTATAGTGTTGATTTGTTTCCTTCCCTTTTCAACACTGGTTCTGCTTTGGAGAGGGGAGTGAGGAAGCAAAATGACATGGAGCAGGAGCCAGACCCTTCCCTGGGCAACTTTGGGTTCTGGTGGGAGCAGCTCAGGCAATGCCTTCATTCAGATAACCCAGCAGGCCTCTGTAAGTCCCTGCAGCCCTCCAGTGTATGTCTCATCATCCTGCATTTGTTTTTGGTATGACATCAACTCTTTTGGGGCAATATCCTGCCACTCCAGAGGTCAAAACTGGTATGGTCATCTGTGACTTGTTATATGAAAGTGCAGACTATTGCAGCCAGTAGTAGTGAAAGTCCAAAATAATCTCCTGCAGCTTTGAACTAGGTTTCACATAATTTTAATAGAGGAAACTACCTCATTAAAAGGATAAAGTGTACTTCTGAATAGACTGGATCTGCTGCCTTGTGGAGCAAAAGACTTGGAAATATATTGTGCACTGCTGAAAAGATTCAGTGCTGCCTTTGTCTTTAAATGGTGAAAGATATAACATATCCATGCTGAAAACTCGATACAGTCTGTTCATGCTTTTATAACCTCTTCCTCTTAACCCCAGCACAAGCACACTCTCACACAAACAGGCACACACTTCAGTGTGTCCTCTGCTCTCTCGAGAAAAGCTGCTCATCTGGCTCCTTGGGGAACTTTGATCTCCTCCTCACTGCTCCCTCAACATGGAACAGCCTTTCCCCAGCTCCAGCCACAAGCTTACTTGGTGACAGCGTTGTTTCTGGGGACGTGCAGAGCAGCTGGAGTGCATCACTGGATGTGGCCTACTGGGGACTGCAGCTTTCAGCTGGTAGAAAGCATTAATCACTGCGGTGGAGATGTACACAGATTATCAGTGCTAAAAGTCATGGGGAATTGAAGTGGTGGGAGGGATTTAGGGAAAAAGCCAGTTATGAAAATGGCCTGATTTTTAAGGCATGAGTCATACCATTTATTAAAACAGGCTTTTGTACTTTCTAAAGCCTCCTCAGTTCTATGAAATCAATGTAAAGCTAATATTTCTATCTCTGCTGTGCATCAGCCTCCTTGAAAAAGTGGAAAAGAAAAGCCTGTTTGAGCTACAAGCAGATCCTAGGATTTTATGTCAGAATCAGAAGCTGAAAGAAGATTTGCATGGATGTTGCTATTTATATTTTGTGTATCTAAACAGAAACTGTGAAGCAGCCAGGCACAAGAAGCACCAAAGCTGCAACATTAAGTGCTCCTGATCAGAGAAGATCCAAAATAAATATTGTGATTTTTCTTGTCTTAACAATAATGTAAATGGGGAATGACCAGATAAAATCCTTGCCAATGAAATTTTCAAACTCTAGGGACAGATGAGACAGTAAACTCTATTAATTAAATAGTCATTACCCCAGAAGAGATGTATTTTTGTGTAATTAATGGTGTAACTAGAAGGCGATACACCCAGGAAATGAGAATACAGGCTCTACTAGTTGCTGTGAAGCAGTGCTGTGTGGGAAAAGAGGATATACAGAACACAAATTTCCCATTTTATGCTACTTGTGCATTACAGTTGTAGTAACTGTGAACCTGAGATGTACAAAAAGGACAACAGCAAGTAGTAGAAGGGGAGTGAGGTTGTAACTGTGGACATGCAGTTCTGGTAAGTGGATTTTTAGGAAAGATAAAGAAATTCTGAAGAGGACTCAAGGAAGGCTAAAAAAAGGTCAGAATTTAAGGGGTGTTATTTATTCAGTTGATAAAAAATGTGTTTGAGAGTTGGCTTCATTTCTTCACAGACTTCTTTGCAAAGATTTACGACCAGATCTTATGTAACTTTCTGATGAAGGTGTGACAAAATCCAGGGATTAGCAGCTAAAGTTGAACAAATTCAGCATTGAGTAAAATCATTATTGCCTGACAGGGAAAGTAACTGAAGGCTTGAAGAGCTCGTAAGGGGAAGAGTAAAGTGGTCATTACAGACTGCTATAAGGTGCAAGTAAACTAAACTTTTTGTAAGATTTAAAGATAGTTTTTAAACTCGGTTTCTGGGAGAAATTTTGTGGTCTGTGTGTGTATGTGGGAGATTAGACTGGTGGGCTGTGACAGTACCTCCACAGTTTGATATCGGTGACTGTGACTTAGTGTTGGTGCCTTTCCCTCCAGGACCATAAATGCTCCTGTGCACTTTTATGATTTTGGTGGTTGCCAGTCGCCACAGTTTTACTTTACTCTCCTTGGTACATTTCTTTCTATTGCATAAGGGTGCACATTGTAACACGGACATGTTGCCACATGAACAGCAGTGAATTAAACTGGAACAAGAAACATGAAGTCACCCCACCTTGCTCTTTGCATCACCCTCATAATGTACAAATACAGGTCCTGACACTAGTCAGCCACAGCCTGACTGTTTAAGACAAATTGGAATGTGTGCCAGTTTGTTTTTCTGTGCTGTATTATGAAGAGCAGTGAACTAATTCAGGAGTAGTTACGTCAATCCCTATCTGGGGGCAGCAGCTTCCAGGAGAGGTACAGACACCTGGAGCAAGAGCCTTGTCAAGTGCCACAAGTTTATCTGCTACTGCATCTGAGTCAACACCCAGAGGTAACAATCTCTAAAGGACTTTTAAAGAAACCCTCTTGAGAAAGTCTGTGGAACCCTCTCAGCATTCTGCCATCAGTTTGGAGAAGTTTTTCACTCCCACTCTTATCTGCTGTTTGCAGCAAAACACGGGATGCTGAAGCGGTTGAGCTGAGCACCCGTGCCTGCATCTGCACCTCTCACCTGGCAACTACTAAGCGCAACAAAACCAACCTTCTGTGTGTGCTCTGCTTCTGGCACTCACATAGTTGTGATTTATCAAGGACAAGGGCATGTGCAGCTTCTCCTGGCCCCTGCTGAAACTCAGCTACAGCACCTGAGGAGAACTTCAGAGGCAGCCAACATCTATGTCTGCTGCCCCCTCCTCAGTCTCTTTCTTCTGACCCATGCTCTGGAAATCCCTTTTTCCACACCCTTACAGATACACTTATGCTTAGTCAGAATCACAACCTGGACATTTCATTACAAATCAAGAATAAGTCAGATGACTAAAAAAAAACCCCAAGGGGCACAGTAATAATTTTGGTGAGAGATTTTATTTGATGATGTATGCAGAAGGAGGCTGTTTGAGCTATACTACTCCTGTTTATATTTCTAGCTTCTTCTTATATATGCAAAAAGTTACATGGTGCTACAAACATGTTATTTGCTCAAACTGAGGATGCTGTATCACCCTCACATGAAATGTGAACTATCCTTAGAAATGAGGAATTAAACTATGAAAGTCAATGAGCGCTCCAGATTCTGTATACAGGCTACTTGTCTTAAGCATTCTGGCTGCAAATCCTTTGCTGTGAAAAGCATACAAAAATATTCTCCAACACACCAGTCACTGGTCTTACCTTTTCCACTTGCATTCATTTATTGTATAAAAATTAGCCTTTCTTGGACTAAAATAGATAACAGCAGAGATTAATTACTTCAATGGAAAACCTAAGCTTTGCTATTTCGAGTATATAAATATTACAATATTTCAGTCAAAACAAGTATTGTTATTCTAAAATATGTTCAGTAGCTTGACATAAAAATGTTTACCTTATCTAGTTCATGGTCAGTAATTCCTGAATTTCAGAATGTTTTGTGGTGTCTACAGCATGAGTGTGTGTTGATCTCTGATTATCATAATTTCTGAGGACTGTCAGAGTACTTCAGTTAATGACACAAACAACAGAATAATTTTATTTAAAAACCATAGTGTCATAATATTTAACTTGAATCATAAACCATACTGATATTTCTTATACTGCAAGTGGCTGGCTACACTAATCCTGTCTTTTAATATTATGAATCGCAGTAGTGCTGAATAAGTAGAATTTGCCTTTTTAAGATTAGGATGGCCTCAAAAAGAAAAGGGTTTTTTGTATTTAAATTTGGTTATCCTAATAACGTGGTAGAATATTGCTAGATATTGCTACTTTTACTTATTGTGTCAGTGATCTTAAAATAAGACTGGTAGCTGTGAACACCTACGTACTAACTCTGCCTCTGATAGCAAATCCTTTTGGGGATGTAGGCAAATTTCCAAATCTCTCCTCCTCTATTTCCCTTCTTCAAAAATAGTGACTATTAGTAAGCATTGTTCAATAGTATTGCATACTATATGTATCCAAAATGAGGAGCAGAGCAGCAGCGTGCGGCTGCAATAATTAACATGTCAGGACACAGTAACAAATTGCTTCCAATGTTAAATTGGACTGGCAAAACCATTTTGCTTATGGAGGATGCATGTGGCTGATCTGGGGACACAACAGCTTCAGCACAAAAGTGAAGCAGACAAAAGCCAAGCGGCCCTGGCTCTTCCAAAGATCTTTGACAGAGCTAGGTGATCTAGGGTTAGGGGTCTTTTGTGTAGATGGTACTTGAGAAATTGCAGCTTGGCTGACTGGCATGACCTTTCTATTTTCTTAATGAAAAAACATAGCATTTCGGAATCCTAAGGGATGCCTTACAGCCTATGCCATGCTGGAGGACTCTGGGGCAGATGATCTGTGTGGCAGTTTGGGCACAAGCATGTGCTTGTGTTCAGAAAGTTCCTGTGTCTTGATTATTCCTTATGTCCCAAAGGCAGAAGTCCATTTGTACAGACAGTGGACTCTCTGACAGTGATCCAGACAGGCAAGAGACATGCTACTTTGCGAGGTGGGTAAATGATCTGACCTCATATGGCAGTTTCTGCATCCATACAGAAGACTGGGCCCTGAGAATCATGTCTATGGCTGGAGTCTTCCTTATTGTCTGGGTGACTTGGCATCCCTGGGGAAGGTGACTGGACTTTTTCCTCTTTGAGGTTATTTCTTCAGCTCACAGGCATCAAATGACATTCTGGCAGTTTATGTCTAAATACAGCCTGTTTTGCAAGGTTGTCATGTGTGTGGTATAGTTCGGTGGGGCCTATGGAGAGCAACCTGAGACACAGGGAGGTGTTAAGAAGGGATGAGAGCAAGAAAGACTGTTGGGGATGGGGATGAAAGGAAGGCAAGCCAGCAGGGCTCCAGGCTCTGAGTCCTGTGTAGCACCTTGCACTTTGCTGCCTTTGGACCTCATGTGTTGGGCAGAGCAAAGAGCAAGGCAGAAGTTCAGTATCTGCAGTAGGAGGCCAGATGAGTAAATTATGTATGTACTCATAGGCTTGACTGACCTCAGTGCATACCTGTGTTGTTTTTTACACTTTACATACAATTACCTATAGCCCACCAGTTCTTATGATTCAGTATTGGAAGAAATGCAATTTATAAACTAGGTAAATCCAAAATCTAGATCCTTCATGGAAAAGGTCAACTGTAGGAATTGATTTCTCTGTAACATGATCACAGAAGCTATGTGAAGATGGAGAAAATGCTGCCCAAACACCTACTGCAGCTATTAAGATGCTGCAGTACTAATGCAGGGAGTACTCCAGAGGGCTTTCCTGGGGTCAGACCCTGCAAGAGTCAGAGCACTTCCAGGACCTGGCACAGAGCTCCATCCACAACTGTTGCATTTTATATCGCTGTGAAGATGCAGCATCAGTGGCAGCAAATACACAGACATTATGGCAATGCTTCACTCTGTGGGTAGGCTCAGCGCTCTTGCTCTGACACCAGCAGCCTGGGATTTGCTCTCAGTGCCAAAACAGGTTGCAATTAAGACTTTTGTTCATTATGTAAGAAATGATTTTTGGCCAGCTGCCTGTTCTCGAACCTCGTGTATCCGTGTGAAGGGGGGAAGTGGCCTGCAGGAAATGTCTGGGACATGATGTCTGTGGTGAACAAGACAAGAGGAAATACACAGGTCTTGCTTTTTTTGCTGCCCTATGGCTTTGAACAAGGTAGTTGGAAAGAGCTCCCAGGAGCTGCCTTGTACTGATGAATTTACACAAAAATCAACGTAAAGTGCTAAATGTGGTGTTTGTTGACCAGTAGCAGCAAACAGCACACAGAGGAAGCACATATGGGGGTGCACCACTATTCAGTTGGGCATGGGGAGATAAAGTACTTCTATTTCCACTTGACAATAAGAAGTATGTGTCATTAATCAAGGTAGTGTAAAAGATTCCTCTCAGCACTGACCACTACAATTCCTACTTTGTTATTGCTATAAAAGTGTGTATATTGAAGCCACCTGTGTGAAGCTCCCCACCTTCCTCCTCTTTCTGAGTCTGCAGAGGGGAAGAGGAGAGCTCTGAGTTGCTTCTTTACAGCAAGGCCTGTAGTGCACGTGTTGCAGATAGATATGCTCTGATTTCAATCCTACCAGGCATACACTTTCTATCCATTTCTTTTCTTAGTGTCCAACAAGCACCATTTCATGGACAGCAACTTGCTCTATCAGTGCAGAATGAACTTTCGCCGCCGGCGGCGATTAATGGAGCTCCTCACTGAGAAATCCCGCTTGATGCCTGAAAGCCATGACAGCCCGTTCTGCCTGCGCAAACAGAACCATGACAACAGAAAACACACCAGTTTTCTCTCAGGTAACTCCTGTCACTGTTCGAAGAAAAGAGCAGGGCTGGTATTATGTGTCCCTCTTCATAGGGATTGTCCATTCCCTCAAGTTACCAAATCTTTAACTCCCTGGGGTATAACTGTATCAATATCATTTCAGATGCTGATCAGAATTTGGTATCCATGAACAACCAGAACTGGGTAAAATCCCCCAAGCCCAAAGTAATTTGTTATACATTCTATGTGGAGTTTTCAAGAAGAGTTAAAGTGAGGAGAAGGGGCCCTGCAGCATTATGTACAGCAATATCTAGTAAGAACTGAAAGGAGTAAAACTGGAAAAACTTAGTTCCCTACATTGCAATGCCTCTTAGAAGACACTGCAATAGGAGCAGTTCAGCCATCCTGTTAGCTACCACATTACACTCATGCAGTGACTCTTCTATATAGGACACACTGGCCCTTTCCAGTGCTGTCAATGAAAGCTTGTATTGTTGCTGTTGTTTCAAAGAAACCAGGGAAATGGTTTAATAACTGATACCAGTTCCCTTTCCCTCTGTATTTTCTCTCTGTTTGTAGTGAGTCCCACCAAGGAGATAAAGATCGTGTCAGCAGTGCGAAGGAGCAGCATGAGCAGCTGTGGCAGCAGCGGGTACTTCAGCAGCAGCCCAACTCTCAGCAGCAGTCCCCCCGTGCTCTGCAACCCCAAATCTGGTGAGCACCAGGATCACTTACAATGCACAGGAGCCAGGGTGCAGACATCTGTTTGGGGAGAATGCCCAGCATCACACTTAAGCTTATGTTTTCAAGAACACATAAAAATTCACAGTGTCACAGGTTTTGTAGGCCAGAAGGGACTAGCTTGAAGTCTCATCTTCTAGCTTGAAGTCCTGCTGAACACAAGCCAGACGTCTGCCTCCAGTTATATCTGTGTCAAGTCCATAATTGTGGTTTGAGCTGCAGTTTATCTCTTAGGAGGACATGCAGTCAGAGGCCTAGATTTGCCTCTTCATTGCCAAGCTCTGAACCAATTCAAATCTCCTCATAGAGACATTCCTTTGGTGCAAGTCAGAGGAGAGTTTAACTATCCAGTGACTGCTTGAGCTGCTCTGAAATAACACCACTGAGAAAACAGAAACCTCTAAAAAAAGAAGAGAGGCAGCATTGTTTCAGCCTGTCAGGGACCACTTTAGCATTTTTGTTTGTTTAAGTTTTACATTGGTCTGTTTTGAAAGGTAAAAGTAGTGTTGAAGCTTATTTTCCTTTTGAAAGGATTTCCTATTCCAGCCGGAAGGTTAAACACACCCATTCTTCCACAATTCACTTAAAATTGTTTCTTGCTGTACATCTGGGAAGAGGAAAACAGAACAAGATAGATATTGTTTCAGCCTCTCTGTTTCCCTCAGAAACAGCCACAAATTTCAAAGCAAGATCCCTTCTGCCCTTTGAGCTCCTTATTATTTCAAATTTGCTGTGTCTCTGCTGGTGCTGTGGGGAGTACTGTGCAATGGGGTAAGGCTTCAGTGGATATGTGTAATCTTTGCTTTCAGAGGGGTGCTGGCATTTGAAGTGATTACTAGAGAGTGCCTCAAGCACTAGATGAATGCTGTTCTAAACATTGACCATTCACTTCAGAGAGGAGTGAACTAAAGTGCATTTCATTCCTGCTGTGCAGAGTGGCCATCAAAAAGGGAAACATATTTACAGGGATATTTTCCTTCTCTCTCCTTTTAGCACATGTCCTTCCCTCTCCTTAGCCTCTGCTGGGAATTCAGTATGAAGCTCTTAATTAAAAAAATTGAAAGGACTCAGTAGGAGAGTATGCTCAGAAGCCATAACTCCCTACAGCAGACCGGGAAATGCTGTCAGTGCTAGTGGTCTTTGCATCTTTGGGCTGTTGGGCATTCAGCACCACCTTCCAGTATGCTTATCCGTACAGGCAAGGAGCTTGCCTCTGTGTGAAGAGTGCCACATTATCATGCTTTGGTAGAATATCTCTCAGGTATACTTGCTCAGAAATGCTCTGCTAGGTTTTGTATGGGAAGCTCTTTGTCCCCAGCACATTAATTACATCCTGGAGGATTTTCTGGGACAGATAAAACAGCATTCGTGCACTGTCCCTAGATGTGTGTGTTATCTGAAGTACGCCAACTATTCAGTTCATTTATGGTTCTGATTTTATATGAAGTGTCAACCCATGAGTAGTGAGAACAAGTTTATTTTAATGCAGCTGATTACACAACACTGGAAGAAAAAGGATAGGCTGATATTGCCCTTGCATGAATTCTTTATTTTTTTTAAAGAAGTATTCCCTTAGGACTCATTTTCAAACTCTGAATAGCTTTAACAGACTCATATTTGAAAGAAGACAGCAATGGGTTTATAAACAGACTGATCCTTAGGAATTATACAATTACTGGCAGTGTAGGGTTATTTCTCCCGTAGCGCAAGTACAAGTCCACACGTCAGCTCACATAGGTTAACATAAGGCTGTCAGATGTAAATGTTGCAAGGAATTCTTAATCCTCTGCTGGACTATAAAGCAATTTTGTTCACAAATAGTTTCCTGCTATCCAGACACAGAATGTATCTCTGAACTACGTGCTAATAAACACAAGGCAGAGGTACATTTATTGTCAGATGAATTCTCTTGCAGGCAAACACTTCAAAAACACCCAGGTCGTGACTTGACCAATCATGTAGAAAACCAATCATCAAACAAAAAAGTATTTCTGGAGGTATAATGGAGGGAGGCACATAAGGGAGACCTGCACGGATGATTTATCTGATTCTGACTTGTTAAATGAGCACAATCATTCAGGTTTTTTCACGTTGACCAGACATGCTCTGCAATGTGTAACATTGGCTAAATGACAGTTTGTCAAAATCCATGGGAAAATTAAAAAAAAAAAAAGGTATTGATTTGTATGCTAGAATTCTCCCTGCTCTAATGCATGCCATTAAGAAACCCAAGAATGTTTTCAAATACCATCTGTGGGAAATTTTGCATCCCACCTGTAACTGAAAAGATAGACATCATCAAAATTATTTATCACTAAAAGAAAACAGCCATCATTTTAAGGGCGAAGCAGGCCAGTAGGATGAACAATATATATCTTTATGTCATTCTCTGTCTTGTGAAGCATTTATAGACAGATAAAAAATGGTATTAATTTGATTTGTCAAAACTTTAAATTTACTTTTTTGAGAGGAAAGTTATCCCGTTACATAGCAATGCAATGGGGATTCACCTGCATAAACTTGCTGGTATTTCCTTTCATGTAAAATCCCAGCTAGCTATAGGTTACCTAGTCTGTCCCTGGACAAGATTGAGTTATAGGTCTGTGCCTACAACTGCAGAAATCTCTTGAGATAATTGCTGACACAACCAGGATTTTCCTGTTACTTAAGTCTGTGATTCAAACCCAACTCAGATGAAATAGCAGAGAGCACCCAACAAGCACACAGCAAGCCGGGAAGAATCACAGCTCCATGCCAGGAAGATTTCAACACTGGACACAGGAAAAGACACTTTTGACGTTTGTGATAATGTTTAGGGGATTTTAATTGCAGACAACAAAGTCTGTTGGCTAAATGCCCCAATTTTCCAAAGATCTCATCATTTATACTCATTCTGCAGGCTTTTCCTTGTTCTCTTATTACTTTCAAGCAAGTCTGCAAGAACTGAAAGCATGTCTGGGAAATGGGACCAAAAAGATTTGTATCCCAACACTGTATCTTATTTATTAGGAGAAACTCCAGAGGAATGGTTATATTTAATATTCATTTCTATACCTTCACAGTATTAAAGAGACCTGTGACTGCTGATGAGCTCTTAATGCCCGGAGCCCCATATGTGAGAAAAACTTTCACGGTATGTCTCCAGTATTTTTCTTTATTTTCTGCATGCTGTATGCATTAGGCAGTCCAAACAGACATTTTCTGATGGGATAATTAGAGCTTATTTGCATTTGCTGAGGTTTGTACTTTAAAATCCCAAACTCCGTTATCAGTACTTCCACACATTTCAGGTCTGATTCTGCACTTGTTTATCCTGTCTTTATGCCAATGTGGTACTGCTGACTTAAAAGGAGTGTAAAATTACATAAAGCCAATAACATCTGTATAATACAAACTCATCTAGACTTTGTGTTCCTGATAATACTCTGTGCTCTGCAGGAGTGGATCACCTACCCAAAACAAAGTTTTCTACCAGGGTCTTTCTACGTGATGTGACAGAAATTTGACTCATATACACTTTTAGAGCCTTTCTGTAAAGACATTTTTGAACTTAGTCATTGGAAGCATTTCTTTTTACAGCCTCCTAGTTCAACAAAAAAAGTTCATGGAAAGCAAGAGGAATAATTTGGGTAGAACCTTTCTCATGAGTGACATAGCAGCCTGTAGGCTACGTCCTCTACTATGTGTTTGAAGTATAGAGATGTTGAAATGATGTCTTGGACCGTTTATATGTTGTCCCCTTGAATTTCATGGAGCTGCCTGAAAGTTATCATGTGCTTCTCTTCTCTTTCCAGATCGTCGGGGACGCGGTGGGCTGGGGCTTTGTGGTGCGGGGGAGCAAGCCCTGCCACATCCAGGCTGTGGACCCCAGTGGGCCAGCAGCTGCAGCTGGGATGAAGGTTGGTTTTCAAAGTGGAATGACTTCCCAGGGGAATTTGTCGTGCACAGTGAAGGTCTGGGCTACCTGTTCTTGGGGAGGGAGAGGTGCTTTTGTTTCCAGCGTTGAGTGCCTTTGTCTCAGTTGTAGGCATTTGTGCACAGTGAGTTCTGCTGCCTTTCAACCCATTCTGTCCTTGGGATTCTTGAAGTCTCTTTTTCACATGAAACTTATTTATCCTTTCCAAGTTTCTTTCTTGACCCTTTCTCTTTTTGGGGCAGGTTTTTTTTTCAGTTGGTTTTGGTGGGGGGGGTGTTTTGGTTTTTTTGGTTGATTTTTTAAATTTTATTATCATGTTTTTTCAACTCTGCACAATTTTAGCATCCCTTTTTACTTTGCCATTTATGTGGTTGCTAGTATGTAGCTTCTGGACTTCATCCATATAAGAAGAGGCAAAGTCAGACATACCTAGTGAAAGTGAAGCAAACATAGCCCATTGTTCACTGTACAGCAGTTAAGATTCAAGAAATTTTGCAAAGAAGGACGAATGATACTTTCACATTTTATAAAGAGTTCAAATAGTTTCATACATGATTTAAGAATCAATAAATACGCATTCCATGTGAAGGCTTTTGCACTGCTAATGCAGAGCCCATTGACTTACCTGCAAGTTTGGATCACATCCTGCATATATCTGTGAATTAATCTCTGCCTTGTACAACGTGAAAAATAAAAGCAAAGCATTATATCAAGTACAGGTAAAAGCAAGAAAGGGAAACTAGCTGCTACACCTGCTCCAATATCCAGGCTGGGCCAGACAGAAAGACTAAATTATCAGTTTATGTCATGTTTTATTGTATGCCAACAACACAGATGAAAGTTTCAGGTGTATTCCACATGCATCCTAGTTTGCCACAAATTTTGTCCAGCCTTCTATTCAGCTTCCTTTCCCATCACACTCACCCCAGCTGCCTCTCACCCATATATTCAAACCCACCAAGCTGGAGGCAGCACATGCTGCAACGACTCCAGGGATGTCCATCCTGCCCACTACACAGTGCCAGACCTACTATGGCACCGTCCTTAACAAGTGCACTACAGGGGGTTCTCCTCTCTGACTGCTGCTTTTTATTTTTAATGAAACTTGCAAGAACACACTTTCTTTGAAACATTTTCTTTTTTTTGAGTACGGGCAGGAAAAAGCCCTGGGACAGGGAATGGCAGCTGCAGAGCCTGTTGGTGCATGCAGCACCCAAACACATCCTGCTGGCAAACAGCTTGAATCCTGAGGGAGCTGGAATTTTTTGATACATTTCATACAATGCCTAAATATATATTTACATTTTTTATATGAAGAGTATAATTTTCAAATAGTAATCCTGGCCTAAATTTAAAGGACCTAAATTTAAAAATAATGAATTTATTCATGTGTATGTTCTAGATCCTGAACTTGGGGGGTTGGTATTTTACAGCATCTTTTGTTCTTTGAATATAGCAGCTAGCAGTAAGGTAGAACTATTCCGAAACCTGACTTGTAAAAACAACACTGGTGTCATATGTGTAATCTGATGGGGTTACAGAGGTCTGCCTGAACCAGTCAAGACATAAGAATGCAAAACAGTCCGCTGTTCTGAGGGGAGCAAACAGTATTGTAAAACTGGGATATATTATGTTGAATTTACACAAAGGACAGATCTGATTATTTTTGAAGCTGTTATCTTTATGTAAAATCACTTTTCAGAGCAGAATCAAACATAAAAATTTATGTCCATATGTTAGATGAACCTTTGTTTAGACACCAAAATTGGTGCCCCATTTTTGGAAATTCTGAATACCTTTAGCCTAGTGAAGAAATTGTGTTTTTCTTTGAAAATAATGGCTTTTGTTGAGATGTTCCCATGGCAATAAGTATGTAAATCATAGTGAAGTATCTGAAATTTTAAAAAATCTATGTCACTTAATCCATCTGTTTAGAGAACTCTTCAATCTGGCAAATGTAAAGGAATTGCATGACATGCTTTAGATGACAGCTTCTAGAAATTAAACCTTCCTCTGTGTGGAAGCTGCAGGAAGGGCACTTTGAAAATAGGCTGTTGGGCACAGTAACTTCTGGTGGGCTGGTGCAAGAGGCTTTTGTCTGCAAAAAGAGTGCTACACCAAAGAAGCGCTAACAAGGAAAGTTGGCTATGATGAAAAGGGCAAGAATTTGAAGAAGAGCCAAGACTTGGCGTTGCAGTTTGTAGAAAAGTTCTTGGCAGTAGCAGCAGGGATTTTCCTCCTAAGGAGATGCATCCATTGTAGTTGTTTTTGGAAGTGTCTTTATTTGTAAAGCTTGTGATTTTGCACTTACCTCTTTTGGAGACCACTATTTTCCTGTCTTTGGATTATGCCAGACATACTGTTGAGAGAGGACTGCTACCTGCAATCTCATTGTAGGACCTCAGTTTGTGTGCTTAAAATTCTACCATGTATTACAGAAATCAGTAAACAGGCTCAACCTACCTGCAGGACTTTGTGGTGGCTTGCTTTCAGTTTGACCTTGGCTGTGTTCCTGGCCTGCTCCAAAGTGCTGTGAATTGGGAGTCTAAGTGGAAATCTCAATGAGCTTGGGCTGGAGCTCTGCCCACACGCAGCGGCTGCATGGTGGGCACAGGGCTTGGCAGCTGGGAGTCACAGTGCTCCATCACACACATGCACCTCGGTGTGGCAGCACTGACCACCATATCTGACATCCTCTTCTGGAGGAATTTTCAGACAATTTGTTTCTGAGAAAATCCATACAAGCATACAAGTGCTGAAGATGTGTGAGAAGGTGTTATGTTTTTTGGCTTTAGGTCCTGATACCTCTTCTGGGGCTGGTAAATAGGACTGCTGTTTGCAGTCTGAGGTTTCAGGTATGAAGCTGAGCAAATAATTCAATAAATAACTTGTTAATTAGCTTTATTAAAGTATTTTTGGCCTGGTTTGCTGAAGTGTTGAAGCTTGTGACAGCGCTGTGAAGAGAGTGGTTGCTGTAAGCACATTAACAAGTGGGAGCTGGAGGCGACTTGGGGCTATGAAAGGAGTCAGTGTTGCAATGGTACTTCTAAGTTATTTGCAGTTCTGTTTAGCTGTCTGCTGTCCTCAGCAGTGGCAGACAGGACCAGCAGGATTTTGAAGTTCTCAGGTTGCTTTCATATTCAGTATTGACTGGCTACAAAATTTGGTTCTTTGCAGATGATGCTGCTTAAGATTGCCAGTTGTTTTCAGGAAACTCTTTTTCCCTTTTTCTCAGTGTTTTATTCTGTAAGTTCATTTCTGTTTTTAAGGTGAAAGTATTCTTTGAGAAGTTATGCAATTTGACTTCAAACTAGTGACTTAAATTATGCATCACATGTTCTTATTTAGTATGACATCACCGGACAGAGTGTGACAAAATGAGCAGATCTAGCTTCGTGTGAGGCTTGTGAGAGACACAAATTAATCACTCATTTTACTGATTATCTGTTTTCCCACTGGCTCAGACCTTTGAGGAACACTAACGAATGCCTGATTCCTTAAACCGATTTTGAGCAAATTAGTATTTATAGCTGTTGTACTTAAGGTCCTTGTATCACATAAATTGCCAATGACCACTCAAGTTTTTGTAGCCTGTTCTAGTTCTTCATTTCAGTCAGCACTGGGAAGTTTAAAGGACCACATATAGTCACTTGCACCAACCTCTTTTGTTTAGAGCTGTGCTTGGGGACTGTGGTATGGAGCGAGGACCTTTTCACTGTGGTTCTGCTCTCCTGGTCTTTAAAAGCTGGCTCAGGGAGGAGATCAGATTCATAATTTTCTGCCTGTGCCATCGTCTTTGCATTCACAAATGATTATTTCAGGTCCAGTTTCTGAAGTGATTTCACTAGTGGAATAAGAGCCAGATCTCAACTGTAATTGGGTTTACACTGTCTCAAGTAGTTGATTGGTGTCAGTTCATCAAAGTCATCAAGCCCAGTCTCCCTGCAATCCAAGGAACACAGGTACCATCTGATTAGTCCAAAGAGTACAAGTACTGCCACAATGATTTGTAACATAAAAGATTAAAATGTATGTGTTGTAGGTGTCAAGTGGGAGGAAAACAACCCAAAACTATGCAATGTCAGACGAATCGCCAATGTCTTAGATTCCTTGGAAGAAATTTGAACTGTGAGATTCTCATGAGGTTGAACATATTCCATGCTGCAGAGAAACACAAAACCTATTCCATGGTCCTTGCCTGTCTGACCTCAAACATGGTGATTGCTTAACTTTTTGACAAGCAAGATAAACCAGGCTAAAAATCCTTTTAGAAAAAAATATTCCTCCAGGAAAAATATACCATTTATGGCTGTGGCCAATTTCCAGTGTTTTATGTTATAGTGGGAAAAGTAGGGAAGCATGGATATCATAAGTCAGAAACTTCCTTGTAACTCCTACAAGCAGCGTAGTGGAAGCTTGAAGACTGGGATTTATATTGTATAAATAAGGCACAATATGCATGCCTCCATTTAACCCTCTCCATGAAGCTTAGGAAAGGGAAGATACCTCTGTGTTTGGTGTTGGGCCTTTGACCCTTTGAAGCACTGGGGAGATGCTTCAATGCTGATTGAAGGAATCTGAAGGGTACTTTCACTTTTTCATGGAACTGAGCTTTAAATGAGAAGATGAAGTCGGTTTGGATAAATATTTATACTGTGCACTAGCATATGGTGTTGTTGAAGCAGATGCAATTCAGTCTTAGAATTCTTATCTTACACTAACATGTTACTGACTGTAGAAAAGCATAAATTACACGAGTCACCATCTGTTTTCAATTACAGCATGAAAACACTGAGGCAGGTTGGGATTTTCCTTTAGCTGTGCTATCAGCTTGCCGCTGAATTTGATAATTACATTAGAGTGAGTTCAGAATGAGTGTATTTGGTAATGTGAACACTCAGAAAAAGTTGCTGACAAACTGCTTTTGTAGCGTGTCCATAAATAGAGAACAGCAGAGCTAAACGCACATAGCACTGTGTGCGATGAATGCCACTACTGTGGGGCTTCAATATAAATGTATATATAAGTTTCAGACATGTCTCTGTAAGTGACTGCCTCATTTTCTGATAGTATTTAATTATAAACTATAACATAAAGGTCCATTCTCCTCCACAGAAACATGGAAGATGTATTCAAGCATATATCGCTTTAGAAAAATCTAATTTTAAGCAATCAGATTTGGTATTTTACCATAAAATCACCTCTGGTTTTGCAAAACCAAAGAAAATTCAAAGAAATTTTAACTCTGTGTTTCACTTCATGCAGCAGTAACCAGGACCTCCTATTTCATGTCCTACTATCCATCACAGGGACTGGAGACAGTGAGCTGAGTAGGATAACCATTAGCCTTGAACATCATTTAAGTCATTCTCAAGCAGGGTGGTTGTCACATTAGGATGTACTAAGAGCATAGAAAGAACATAATGGTGAACAGTTTGGATTATTTTTTAAATTATTTATTCGATCTTGTAGAAATCTTTCAAAAATACTCTAAAGAAAAATTTAGTTCTTCACTATAGAGAAAGGAATTAAGGCAGTGAGAATTCCTAGGTGAAATATTAAACAAGTGAGTTCAACTTTTTCAGTCTAAATTTCACCTTTAACTGTGAAGCTTTTTTTCACCCATAAACTTACAAGACAGAGGTTTAGTGAGGTTTTACTTGCTTATCTCAGACCTGAATTTCTGCCTGCAGTGCAGTATTAGGTTTCCAGTGGCTCTGTGATTTTTCCTAAAGAGTCTTTTAACAGAGAGAGTTTTACTGGGCAATAAAATTACTTTTTTTTTCTTTGCAACAACTGAAACTTTATGTGAATACAGAAAGTTTCATAATATCTCAGAGCTCTTTTTTCTGCATTGACAGCAGCGTAGTTGACATTAGAATTGAACTTGCTTGTAGACCAGTCACCTAAAATGCTGTTGAGAAACAAGTGACCCACTATACTGGTGTCTGTACATTGGCTTCTTTTCATCAATAGCAAATACAAATCCAAAAAATATTGCCTGCAGGTTCATAATTGGAGGTCAGTGGATTTTTAAAATTTAGTCACATTATTTTAATAAATGGTTGTTTTAAAAATTCTTTTCAAGTAAGTGGTGTTTATGACAGAATAACCCAGATATCTGAACACCCTGCCTTTATGAAAGTGCTTTCTTGATAGTTTCTGAAGTCTTACAGCTGTAGCTATTCAGAACGAGAGACAGCAGCACTGGTTTCAGCTGCACTGTAAAACAGGGCTGTGCTTGTGTTTTGATACAACTTCCAAATTCCAGTGTGATCTATAGCCCATTGAATGGTGAGATCTGGTGCCTGCCAGAACAGCTGGGATTTTACCCATGCTCAAGCTGTTGTAGGCTATTGCAGGTCACTCCCAGGTAGTCCAGGCTCACTGAAGAGAATACTGTCATCTGAAGAACTGGCCTGCAGAATGGCTGAAATCTTAGAAGAGGTGATCCTAAGTGTCTCTAAAAGAGACATACAATTAGAGGCCAGTACAGCAAAATACTGGCATTTTGAACTGCTTTTGCTCTCAATTGAGGATGAAAAGCATTTTGTTTTATTAGGTTTAGTTGCAATATCAATTTCACTTGAAGCCTTTACGTGTTCCTCAGATGCTGTTAGGTTTACAGGATCATGGCTATCTATCTCAGCTCTCTGCCCTAAGCACTTCAAGGATGCTGCTGCTCCCCAGCTGCTGCTCTACAGATACTTCCCCGCACTTCTCTGTCTTTCCTTGTCGTTGCACAAGACACAAAGTGGCTTCCTTTCATGATATAAGCAAGTGATTTGGGAAACATGTTGCATTAAAGCCAAGGCTCTGTTTAGCTAGCCAAACACATGGAAAAACAATTGCACTTTTGTCTGTGCAAACAGAGAGCAACTGTTTGTCTCAAATGTGCAGACCATTCCTGCTCATGACAGGCTGGATAACGGAGGGTGCTGAGGGTGCCCTGCATGAGTCTGTCTGCCCTTGTAACTCCCTTGTTTGGACTGTCTTAGGGACTGTTTTTACCTAATATGAGCCTTGAAGGAACTACATTTAGTTAGTTTAGCATAATTATATTTGACCATGTAAGTAAACCGATATATAGTTTTTAAGTTCTTTATTCATTATGTGTGTTTTTATTTTAGCAATTCTAGTTTAGTTATAGATATATCAGAAAAAAAAAAAGAGGACACCCAAAGGTCAACCCAAGCATAAAAAGACATTATTTCAAAGCTTAGACTCTATGTTCTTCTGACTCTGATGCAGTATTTCACCCAGAGCAATCTTTAGCCATTTGAGTTATTTAACATTTTCAGAGCTGTTCTGTGGTAGGTATCAAATTGCAGTATACAATAAAAATGCTTATAAAGTTAGACGTGCAGTCACTGGTTTGCTTTCCTGATGTGGCCCAGACTGGCTCAGCTTTACCTGTGGGTATTTCTCGCTGGGACTCACATTAAGTCAGTGATTTTACACACCAATTCCCAATTAGAGCCATGGAAAGCAGTGACCTATATTTCCCCATTTCATATTTATGGAAGGTTTGCATTTCAGGGTATTAGCTCCTTATGTTATTACTCTCCATATATCTACACATAATGTTAATTTACCTTCATGAGTAATTCCAGTTTGCTGTGTCAGTGTTTGTCTGACTGATCAGTTGGGGAAACTCTGCCACTTGCAGAGCTGAGACTTGTGTGCAGCCCAAAAGCCTCACACTCCAAACAAGAGTTATTCTCATGGGCTCTTAGGTCAGCTCTTTTCCCCCCCTAATTTGTCCACTCTGTTTGTGGCTTTTGCACAGCAGTGGTTTTATTCTCTTCCTGGTGAAAAAAAAAGAACTTAAATTCCCATTGATTCCCATCAGTGGGAAAGGAGGGAGGGAGAGACTATCTGAACCAACAATTAGGCCCTTCTACAACTTTTTATATTATGTGACTTATTATGTTATAAAATATATATTAATTTATTAGATGCATTTATGATTTTTTTGATTATATAGTTTTTAGTTTGTTGTTTAATTTCTGCTTTTTTTTCAGTTGCAGACCAACTTGTTTGAATACTATAAAAAATTCAGACTCTTTTTTAAAAACAAAAGAAGTATGTAATAAGTGCACATAATGAAAATATGTAATGAAATCTTGCTCAGGCAAACCTTCCATAGCAGTCTGCAGTCACAGACCAAGATGGAGCACAAGAATGATGCACTTATTTTTGTAATTCTGTAAATGGAGCTGGTTTTCTGTGCTATGTGTTGTACCGTGCTCTGCTAGTACCCAGTTTCTAGCCCACTGATGGAACAGTGTAAAGACTGAAGAAGTTCACCCCTTGAGAGAGAAAATCCTGTGTTTATGCAATACCTGGATACTTGCCTACTCCCACACCACCCACTCTACAGCCAATTACACTTTTGCTAGAGATATTTACAGAGCTGAACACACAGCTGTAATTTATTCTGTTCCATCCAGTTACCTCAGTTATGTAGGAAAGGCCATTGTATGATTTTTTAACCTTCCGGCGACATGCAGTAGATTGCGAATTGTGAGGTTCCAGCTTTGCTTTACTAATCCTATCAAGATTGCATGAATTCTTTAAAAAAAAAACCACCCAAAGATAAAAATCTAACTGGAAACATAGCTTTTAGGACCTCTGATTTTCATCTCTTTTCCTCATTCCAATGTGACAATGTAAAGCTTTAGCAGAGTGGGAGCAAATACTTCAGTTCTGCCTGTGTTTGCTTTTATGTGGAAGGTTAGTCTTGGGTCTTGGGCTTTCTTGTGGCAGCACATTCAGCATCTTCATGGCCTGGGACGTTTGCTGAGCATGAAGATTCCTCTGTTTTATGGCTATGGGTGACCTATTAAAATAGAAGATACTTTGTATCAGCAAAAATGTGGATTCCATGTGTAAGTATGTAAAAGAAGCAGCTGAGCCCTGCTCCGTCTTCTCCTCCATCGTAGTTCACCTGCCCCAGATTTCTCTATACTTGTTCCTGCTACCATAACATCCATCTTGCCACTGATTTCACTGAGACTTTAAGTTATCTGAAAACTCAAGCTGAAGTTTACTGATCTAAGTGTAAGCTGCTGCTAGGAGGGTCGATTCTATCTTCACCTCCTTTTCATCTCCCTCTTTCCCTTTGCCTCAAACCAGATATGTATCTATTGCCTCCTTCCTCCATCCATGTCAGGCACATCATGGAACTTATTTTGCCTGGAGACAAGTCCTTTCATTTATTTATTTTTGCTGGCACGAGATGAAAAGGGAGCAGTGCCTGGCTTTGGTGCACTGTTCCGAGCCAGCACAAAGGGACAGGAGCACCTCTTGGGACCACAGGCACTAAGTCCTGCTATTAACCTTCCTCTCCTTTGAAAGAGGTTTGGTATCCGGATCCACAGACTTCTTGGCAATTCAGGCTGAGCTTTTTACTGGCGGAAAGGGTTGTGAGGTCCCAGATCAGATTACTGATCCAGCTTTTAATAAGCAAACCTTTTCTTTCCATGTTTCTTTTAAAAGTAAAATTAGTTTTTTACACCCTGAGGAGAGGGGAACCTCATTCTCTGATGTTGTCACTAAGGATTTTGTGTACAAATCCTCGGTATGGTGTGTGGGGTAGAAGGTGATGATATAGTAATTAGCTTGGAAGATTTATTGAAGGGATCTAACAACTGGCAGGGCAAACCTGCATGGTTACCAACTTGTAAATAGCTCCCTTTCTAATTGGTAACTGCAACAAACAGCATAAGGTTTTGTTCCACTGTGACAAAATAAGAGCCTTAAATGGGAGTTTTTATCTTTTCTCAATTCCTTCATATTTAAATTAGGTTTAAAGAAATGACACCTTGATCTCCATCTGTTCACTTGAGAGTGCAGTGGTGCTCGGGAGGCGGGAGTGGGAGCAGTTGTTCCCAGCATCTGCAGAGGAGCAAGGGGAATGCAAGGAGGGAAGGATCCCATTGGAAGGATACCTATTCCTTTAAAACATTGGAAGCTTGGATGTCCTCTTCCTCCTTGCTGAAAGCTGGAAAGCTGTGTTTCAGATATTATGTTCTTGTAGCACCTAAGCCTTGTCCAAATTTTGCTGAAATCTGTCAGCAAGACAAGAAAAGCCAAAGCAGATATATTGCCTCTTTAAACAAGCTGTGGCAAAGACTATATTTCCTTTTTTTTTTGGCTTTGCTTTTCCCTTCTCAGTTTCAGGAGTTCAGTAACCTTTCCAGCTGAGGGCTGTGGCCGTACCACACGAACCAACCAGTAAGTTTTCCATTTCAGAACTGGTCCAGAGTTTTTAAAAATATCTATAAAGTGTGAAAAGTTTGATTTGTTTGGTATCTGGCTGAAGACATCTCCAGGTCACTAACAATTGCAAAATGTAAGTCCTCCAGCCCTGATTTCATGGGTGCCCATAAGGAAGGGTTCTTACTGACAGCATGACCTGATATTTAATATGAATCAGGTTCTCACAGGTTTCTAATGTAGATTATACGTAAGGAACAGATTGGTTTGCTAACCACATGTGGAGAACTTTCCTCTGGAAGATCACAGTGAATTTCAGAATATCATAATGAAACAATTATAAGTTTGAGCTACTCAAACTGGCCAGCTGATCCTTGTCCCTGCAGGATTAGTAGGACATGAAAAAATAATTTATTTATAATTATTGAGGATGTCTGTAGAAAAGAAATTTAAGCAGGCTGCATCTGTAATGGATTTAGTTTTAATTTTGCATTAGCATGAAGGAAAGCAAAAATATTAACGTTGGGCTATACTTCTTGAAGTAGTTAGATTGTCAATTCTGGTATGAATTTTATTCTGTAAAATTGTCAAAATACACTTTTCTTTAGACAGCTCTGAAAGAAGTTATACTTAGAAACTTTTATTTTAGTTCACAGGGAAAATTGCTTAAGAACTTTCCAAGGTTGAAAATAACTCCTACATTTGCCTGAATTTGTCATTTCTATTTGATGCTAATAAGGTTTAAAAAAAAGACTGAAAAGAAACCCATACATTTTCCATGTATTTTGGGAATGGTTTGCCTTAAAGTTAAAATTATCACACCAGATGATAAGAAGAAATAGTAGTCAAGGAAGCATGTCCTAAACTATCCAATAACTGTATGTAAGTCAGTGTACATACAAACCATGAACAATAGGCAAAGGGTTAAATTCAGTCTGTCTCATGGTGGATGACTGAGCCAGCCTTGATTCAAACACAGCTTTCTAAACTACTCCTTCTTTCTGTGCAATGTGCTAATAACTTCTGAAGTACCCTGGTCTCAAAGGCCTTGCAGTAGGACATGGCCTTAGTTTGAGCTGTCAGCTGCTAGAAATCTGCTTCAGATCCACACAGAGTCCAGGAGTGAAATCCTGGCTGCTCCAAAGTGAAAGATTAGTGCAGCATTTTTTAATATTTTCCTTCATACAGTTGCACATGTACAGTAATATTCACACCGTCAATGGAAATTAATTAGTGGCAGTGTTTTCAGAATCTCTTTATGCTGTTAATTGCTGATGCCAGAGCAGCTATCAGTACCAAACAGCCCGTGAAACCTTTCCATTTGACCTTGGTGCTGTTGGAGGAGAAAACTTGAGTGTACCGGCAGAATTTGTGCTTTGCAGTCTTAGACCTTGAATGTTCCCATTACTGCCTAGATAATTGTGTAAAATATCAGTGCTGCTGAAAAATAGCATTTTTGCCACTATCTTTACTGTGTCATTGCATAATCTAGTTTTGTATTCAAGAATTTCAAGCCTACATTGTATTTAGTAACATTGATTTCTTTGGTACCTATTTGATCTGTATTTGTAGCAGTGTTTATACTCTCTTTCTTAAAGAGAAGTTAACAAAAAAAATCCTGGCACTGAAATGTAAATGATGAATCCATTGAGAATTAGAGCCTTAACCCCCAGCCACTGGAGTGGGGTGCACACATCTGCTGCTGTGGAAAGGGTGGTTCCTCAGCCACCTCCATCCATGCTGCCTCCTGCCAGTCGTGTTTCTCTTCACTTTAAGCTTTTTTTTTTTAAATTTATGTCAAAGTAAGGTGGGCGTGTAATCATGGTCTTATTCTACTCTTTTAAGATACATTTTCTGTTGACTGTGCGTATCTGTTACTTCCTTTACAACCCATGATGAATGGTTGGGCTCACTGCATCTGTAAATTTAAATGATTTTTAGGGCTGTCCCAAAGAACTTTGCAATTATCTCTTGAGCCAAGCTCTACAGTGGGAATTTCCAGCTCTTCATAATCTTTTACAGCACCCTTCTAAAAAGTGTGCCTTGAAAAAGAAAGGAAATTTTAATAGGACTTTTAAACACAGTTAATTCAAAGAAGTCCAACAAGCAAGGCCTAGCTCCATAGGGAGAGGCAACTAAAGCCTACAGTGCCTAAAGCACAAACAGTGCCTGAATATCCAAGGAACTGGGCTAACTGCCTATCCTCCAAGAACATTCCTGTTGCATTCATAAATATTAAGGTCATCCCCAGGCAGAACTAACTCAGAATTAGTGACAGGTATGCAATGCTTTTATTTAATACTTGGCTTTAAGGTAATTGCGCAATTCCACACCCGTGAGTGCAGCCAGTCTCCGACATCCCGTAGAAGCATCCTGCAGTGATCCTCATCCCAGCTCCTGAACAACACCGGCTCAGCTGTCCAGCCCTGGTGCAGGCAGCTCCCTGTGAGGGAGCGGGGCTTTGGTTTGGCCAGTGGGCGATTCTCCCAGCAGGAAAATCAAGGGGTGTGGATGTACATCTGCAGGGCAGCTTGGCAAGGCTGAGGAGAGGCAGGCAGCCAAGGCTTGCTGTGGAGGAAAGAGCAATTACCAGTGAGGGGGAGGAAGGGTTGTACAGCTCCAAGTACAGCACAATCCTGATTTTGGCCAGTAAACATTACGGTAACTGATTATTCTCGCCTATTCTTGCTGTCTTCAGTCCAATGGTAAATGGCATGACAAATCTTTGCTATCTTCCTTAAACAACAGGTTTCCAGATCCTTTCTGTTCAAATGTAAGCCCAAACTGGAAGATTACCTTTTTATGGAAACACCTGGATTTGTTTAAACTTTCTGTACGTGCCATGGAAAACCCACAGAAAGACAGAGGTGCCTTTTCTGCTATCCTTGCTTCTGTGGGCTGCTGTTTCCCATGGCGAGAATTGAAATACTCAACAATAAATGTTTATTGCTGTAACACTTAAATATTTGAAATCAGTTAAGGGAGGATTTTTCATTTGACTGTTACTTTATTTAACTGTTATTAGTTCTGTGGTTTCTAGGTTGCCACATCCTGACCAACAAAATGGTCAGAATTTATTCTGGGCTGTATCATTTCTTGAAGTCTAAGGGATGAAAAGGGATGCTTATCTCCTGTCAAGCTCCTTGGAGAGCTATGAGGAAATGAGCAATAAAAGGTTCTTTGAGGCTCTTTTAACTGTAGTTTATCATCTATTATAGTTACTGATGTGTGGAAACCAACAGAAATACTTTACATGTTTATGGTTACAAAGCCCTTAACAGCTATGGGCTGAGCACTTACAGCTTTTTGAAATTTGTTTTTATAAATATAACATTAAATCATTGTGATTTTGTAAACCAGTTGCCTTAAGAAAACTCCTGAGATAATAATATGTGGTTTGATCTACTCAGTCAGGGCTGGTTTGTGGGTACTCGCTTGCTCTCACTTGTTTTCCAACTCCACCAATAGAGCAACACAGGAGGTGGGCTTTTTGGGAGCAGGGCTGATGATGGCCAAAATGCATGAAGCAGCACTGCATTTTATTTCACCTTGCTGGATGCTGTGCTGGATGGGAAATCAGGGTGGGGAGAAGAAAACTGGGTGAGTCAAGGGCACTCAGCATAATGAAGGGCTCAGGACTGTGTAAACCCTCTTTCCCCTACTTAGGACTGGAGGACACAGCAAATGGCTCCGTATTTCTTTATCCCTGAGGGAGCCAGATCTGGAATTTGCAGAGACTCAGTCCTCAGGAACACTAGTCAAGCAATTACTATGGAGAGAGCTTTCTGCCCCAGACTGGCTGGCCCTTCATTACAATTTCCTGTTCCTCATGAGTCTTTTCATACAATTTTAGGACAGGACTGCACTCTTCTCTGAGTGCATTTCTCCTCTCTGCATTTCTGTTCTCATCTGGCTTGGGTGGACTTCTTGCATCTAATCCTCTCCAGTGGAAATGATGAAACTAAAAAGCCCTTTGGATCCAGTGCAAAGGATGGCACAAAGGGGACTGTTCTCAGCATTGCTGGTTAATAGTACTGCCAAGGGCATGCAATAAAACAAACACATTGAGAACACAGACGTGTCAACTCTTGCCTTCTGCGTAAGAAATTCACTCTTTGGCATCCAGACTGCTGTTCACACTATGGTCGAGCCTGCACCATCCACATTTACACCGTAGCAGCCCTGTATGGGTGAGTGGCTTGTCTGGAAAGTCTGTTCCTCTGCCAGGGATGTTCCCTGGAGGCCCCTGAATGCCCCTGACATGATCCAGCATGCAGATTTATCCATCACACACTTGCATGCCTGTCCCTGGCCAAACACAAATCCCATGCATTGGGATTCCAGTAACTCAAGAAGTCTGAGAATATGCAGCAGTAAAACAAACATCAGCCATTCAACTTCCAAAAATTGCATTAAGCCAGAAGAGACAATGTTGTTTCTGAAGGTCTGTTTTAAATCAACCCAAGTATTATTCTGAAGCTAGGGCTATAATTCAGTAAAACTTGATACAATCTTGGAAAGCCATAGAAAGCTTTAGGAAATACCACTGGAAGTTGAGACCTACAGATACAGCAAGAATCTGCATTTTTAAACTAAATAGACATGCCACTTAAATAGTAATTGAAGCACACTGCAGAGAATGAAGGGTTACCTTTTCAACAAAAGTCCTTACATTTAGAAGTCTTTGTCTGCATGCAAAAACTGAACCATTTTCCCAATGCTATTTGCAGCGGAAATATTCATATGGAGGAAAGGTACATCTATACTGCCATGGGAGTTGGCTCAGTGATATTGCGATTACCGTACTTTGTTGATCCTTTAAGCTACCAGGAAGGCTGACTTCTAGGATATTCAGCTCTGCAGAGGAGTTTGGAGGATAGGGGGTAAGGTGCAAGAGAGAGGTCATCCCTCCCTTCAGGGGCTGCTGCTCCTGCTCTAAGGAGAAGAGATTAAAATAATTTGTGACATTTTGTTACATTTTTGGATTGGCTTTGCCTCCTCTAGAATTTTCCTTAAATGAAACATAGATAGCTACATTCTGTCCATTTTGCACAAATATTAATTGAGTTTCACTGCACATTTTACTTGTGAGGGAAGGTGGCTGATGCACAAAAGTTAAATGACTTCATATGTAAGAAAATCTATTTTAGAGCTAGCATTGAAGGACACTAGAACTGCTTCCCACCTCTCCTGCATCCATTTCTGTCTTGTGTTTCTACCTAAATGGGAAGGGTAAAAAATCATAGACTCATAGAATTGTTAAATTGGAAAAGATTGGTTGGTTTAATAGCATCGAGTCCAACCATTAGCCTAACACTGCCATGTTCACCACTAAACCGTGTTCCCAAGTGCATATCCACATGGGGGTTTTCATGCTTGCAGGGATGGTGATTCCGCCATTTCCTTGGCAGCCTGTTCCAATGTCTGACCACCTGTTCAGTGCAGAAATTTCATTTAATATTACAGAATGAATTAGGTTGGAAAAGACCTATGAGATCATCGAGTCCAGCCTATGACCTAACACCGCCGAGTCAACTAGACTATGGCACTGACTCTCCCCTGGTGCAACTTGAGGCCATTTCCCCTCGTCCTGTTACTTGTTGTCTGGGAGAAGAGACCAACTCCCACTTTGCTACAGCTTCCTTTCAGGTAGTTTTAGGGAGTGATAAGGTCTCCCCTGAGCCTCCTTTTGTGCAGGCTAAACAACCCCAGCTCCCTCAGCTGCTCCTAAACAGACTCGTGCTCCAGACCCTTCACCAGCTCTGTTGCCCTTCTCTGGACACGCTCCAGCCACTCAATGGCTTTCTTGAAGTGAGGGGCCCAGGACTGGAAATAGTATATGAGGTGTGACCTCACCAGTGCCAATCACTTCCCTGGTCCTGCTGGGCACACACCCTTCTTGGCCACGTGGGCACACTGCTGGCTCATGTTCAGCTGCTGTTGACCAGCACCCACAGGTCCTTTTCTGTCGGGCAGTTTTCCAGCCAATGTTCCTCTAGCCTGTAGCACTGCAAGGCATTGTTGTGACCCAAGTGCAGGACCTGGCACTGGGCCCTGTTGAACCTCATAAAATTGGCCTTGACCCATCAATCCAGCCTGTCTGTATAAAATAAAGCATGACAATTTCTAGCGATACTTGCTTCATAGCTTCTTTCTTATAGACTCAAGATGACGTATGAGTAAGATAACCTTCTTGTTTTCATTGAAACATCAGGATGATATTATCGTTCCTTTAGGCTCCATATTTTTATCATTAAAAACACAGATCTAGACACTACACACATTTTCTGACCTTTTTACCAAACACAGTAATATTATGATTAGACACAAAGAAGGCTTAATGTCTTTGAGGAATCAATATTGTCTTTTTTTTCCTGCACTTTTTTTACAATGTTGATGTGACTTTTTCTCTGATTAACTCTTTTAAGATATACAGTGATGTTGATCAGAGTATTTTTGTCAAGAGTTTTTTAGTTGAAAATGGCCTACAATGATACAAAACTTCCTATATTTGAATTTGTTACAGCTTTTACAAAAAAAAAAAAATTAGCATATCTGAAATTAATTAATAAGCCATAGTTACTGAAGGAAACTAAAACCAGTTACATGGCAGTGACATTTTAATCTCTCCTAGTACTGACTTCATCTTCCATGATATTATTTCCTAGAATTTGGATGCTTTGATCTAGTGAAGTAATCAATGCAGACTTTGCCCTAAGCCTGGAAACATGATGCATATTTTTAATGTGACTACCAAGAACTGACTAAAATGTTTTCTAAGAAAATGTTCAAGACAAACTAAGGACAACAGATTGTAATAGCCAGAGCTGTCTTCATAAAATCATAAAATGACCTGGGTTGAAAGGGACTTTAAAGATGTGTCCTCTGCTGTGGACAGAGACATCTTTCAGTAGGCCAGATTGCTCAGGGCTCCATCCAATCTGGCCTTCAACACTTCCAGGGAGGGGGCATCCACAACTTCTCTGGGCAAGCTGATCCAGTGCATCACCACCCTCACAAAAAGAATTTTTTCCTCATATGTAATCTAATCTACTCTCTTTTAGTTTCCATTCCCCCTTATCCTGTCACTACACGCCCTTGTAGGCTCTTTCTTGTAGGCTCCCTTCAGGTACTGGAAGGCCACAATTAGGTCACTCTGAAACTTTATTTTTCCAGGCTGAACAAATCCAATTCTCTCAGCCTTTCCTCATATGAGAGGTGCTCCATCCCTCTAATCATCCTGGTGGCCCTCCTCTGGAGTTGCTCCAACAGGTTGATATCCTTGCTGTGCTAGGGACCCCAGAGCTGGATGTCCCATATTGTTTGCAACCCACAATTGATATAATAAAATATCACAGTTATAAGAAGAAAAATCTCCTTTTTGTGAGAAAAATTATTGATGTGGGACCTCAAAATTCCACAGATTTGAAACTCGCAGTGATATTTCAAAAGAAAATATGGAAAATTAACTCGCGAAATTAATTCTAAGAAATGTGGGGTTTTTTAAGAATGCTGAATGAGATGGTATGAAGCGTTCTGGAGGGTTTGCCTGCTCAGGAGTTGATAGTACATCTGTGTAAATAACCTAACAAAAAAAAAGTCTAATGCCTAACTGATTTTGGTGCTTGCTTTCTCCTCAGGTTTGCCAGTTTGTTGTATCTGTCAACGGCCTCAATGTTCTCCACGTGGATTACAGGACAGTGAGCAACCTCATCCTGACTGGCCCTCGAACAATTGTGATGGAAGTGATGGAAGAAATGGAGGCCTGAGAAGGCAAAAAACCCTCTTACTGGATATTTTTGTGAGAGAAATGGCGACAACCATGAAGTGACATGAGATAAGGCAGCAGGACGTTGCTGTGTCTAAATAGATGATTTTGCTTTTAGGGGAGGGGACTCTCTTTCATTTAACAATAATACCACTGGTGATTATGCTAAGATGTGAACAATAGATACCAGCAAATTTTCACTACAGACTTCTCTTTGCCTGACAGAAACAAGATTAAGGCCTTTAGATTGTCCAGCCATGTCTGCATCAGTCAGAATGGTTTCCAACCTAAGAAGTTTTGCATATTATCTCATAGTCCACCACTGGATCAGAGCACTTCAGGAAGTGAAAGAGCCAAACATGATGGGGTCAGTATGTCACAGATGGTTTGCATGACATATTTACATTGGTAAGCATCGACCTGGTGTCCAGCTTTGTCCCTGGAGCATGTGCAGTCACAGTTGCTCTCTCCTTGGGCCAAGGGACAGTTGACTAAATGCTGGCTTGATTGCAATCAAACACAAATGAACTGCAAATGCATGAAAAAAAGGTGTCTGTGCTCTGTAGATGATACTCTGGCCTGAATGTTTGGGCCTAACTGAATACACGGGTTAGTCTAGAAAGAAAATGGAAAAACGTGTGGTACTTTTACAAAATCTGCCTTTGAAAACTGGTCTTTTGGTTTCAATGCCTGCACACTGGTTTAGGTTCTTGAGTATAAGATATTGATTTTGAGGTTTTTTCCATATCTGTAAATGAAAGGTGCCTCAAGCTTGCTGTTTATCACTTTGGAGAAATTTTGGACACCTTTATTCCTAAAAGAAGAATATTTGGCAGGTTGCAGTGGAAAATTCACAGTGTTAGCATTAGGAATGATACATCCACATGTTCCACTAGCAAGAGTACACTTCAAATTGAAGCAATGTACTTGAATGTACATTAAGCTTGTCAGCACTTTCCAATCATCTGATGTTTTGCAAAGAACCAGCTTGCCACATGAGCTGCTTTTGACACTGTTACTAATAAAACATTGTATTTAACTGACTCTTACTCTTTTTCAAACAGTAGGGTTTCTTCATTGATTAAAAAAACCCATTTATACAAATTCCATATTCTGCAGTTAGGTGACTCCTCAGCTTGATGACAAGGGGACTGCATGGGTTTTCTTTGAATGGGATAAATACATTCTTCTCCACAAAATTATAAATGTATTTTGCAGACTTTCTCTGCTGTCTAAATTTTACAATTAAAGCTTGAGTTTCTGTATGCGCATACCACAAATCATTCAATTATGGGGTGGGGAAAGTATTTTTTCCTCAAATAATGTTGAAATATGTTTTATATTAAAAATTGTTCTCACTAAATAAATTGCTCTTTCAGTATGTTTTTGACTTACTCAAACACTTTTACATCAGAGATACGGCAAGTCTTCAAACTCACACGTGCCTGCAACTTTGTAGGTAGAAGTCCCGGTGTTCTTTATTCCTGATACGGTATATCTGTGGTTGATTTTTCACCATGAAAACTTCTCATATTCCACTAATATGCAGCAGTGAAGAGAAGTATGAAACTGCACCTGCTGACTTGATATTAACCAGGCACAAGAGTGTTTGGAGGATTTGTTCACACTATCATCTGCTATGACAGTTGTTTGTCCCAATTGTACCTCACAAAATTTTGTAACGTATGTACAACCCATACCAGGTTATCTTCGTCAGTTCATCTAAACTAAACAGTTGGGCACATAATGATATATGAGACTGTAACAACTGTCGATGGTATCCACTTGGAACAGTTGGAAAAAATAATTCCAGAAATGTTTCAGTACGCTACAAGTTTTTTGATTTTGCGAATCCAGGAATGCTTCCTCCCCCCCCCCAGCTTGTTTTGGTGGTTTGAGTGGTATATACTTTGTACCTCTTTAAAATATAAATTCTGCATGTTAGGCTAAGTTAAATATTAAAATGTAAAGGATTTTCTTAGCAAAATGCTAACGATTCTCTCTAATGCCATTGTGGATTCTTCTGTATTACATCTCTTTCCTTAGTTAATATTCTGCTACAAGTTCTCTGTAGCTTACAGATAATTAAGAAACTGGGTCAGAATTGGGCTTAATAATGCATTACAGAGTGCACTTTAGACTGGAGCAAAAAGAGTGGGAATGGGGGCAGGGAAAAATCTGTGCATTTCACTGTGTTACAGATTGAAGATGGCATCTTGATTTGCAAAATACATTAGTCTCTATCACAATTTGAGCACGGCTACTTGCCTGCTTTTAATGGGGATTTCCATATGGTGTTCTCAACTTGATTGGCAATCCAGATTTTAATTAATTCTTTCCCTCTTCAATGTGACAAAGGTATTCAAATTATCTCTGCAATGAAATTTTGTATTTTTGAAAAAAGAATGCAAAGTAAACAATTAAGCTATGTGATGTATCATTTCCAATTAAGTTGCAGTTTGTCTGCACACAGTGCTGCATATGCTCCAAGACATCCCACAGGAGTCAGTGTCAAAATCTCATGCACTTCAGAGGGCATAGAATTTTGAATATATCAGACCACCTTGCTTCCTGCAAAGTGCCAGGGGAAATGTAAGATTATTCACAGAAGTGAGGCATTTCAAGAGATGCATGAATATCACAGTGTGGACTGAAGCAAGAAACTAGAAAAGGAAAAAAACCCCTGGCATCAGCTGTAATAGCTTCGTTAAAAAGATAGGCATTTTTGTAAGGCTTACTCTGTTATGTGATCACATTTTTGGTTACTATAGATCTTGTAGATCCTCTAATAAATCTTTACGCCGTAATAATACAGATTCATTCTCTGCACACGTACATTTGCAAAGCATTTATGAAACATCTTCAAGCAATATAATATTTAATTAAATTCAAGTAGCCGTTAAGATAATTGGAGCATTAAATCAGGGCAATATTTCTTGTATTTTTCTTCTGCTATATTTCCTACAAGATACATTATATTTGTTATCTTCATCAAGATTAAATACCATATGTATAGGATTGAACACAACTGTTTCCACAGCTAATCTCATGGAAGGCATTTAATTCATGAAATGATGCAATAAACCACTTCAGGTGTATCAGAATTTAATTCTCTGCATTTTAGGTCTCCATAGAAGCCGAAAAAAAATTTTCAGAAAAAGACATAGTGGTGTCATGGCAACATCTGAAATACGAGGGGGTCTGTCCTACTATACCCTCTTCTATGAGATTACCTTCAGGAAGAGGTTTGGGAGGAAGAAGTCATGCAGCAGGACTGCTTCTCTTGGTGTTTTTCTTTGGTTTTTGGTTATATGCTCATTGATAATCACAGAGAGCTAGGGATGTGTCAAATGCTGTCCCACAATTAGTGGTTTAATGGTCAGCAGGTCCCCTTAGCACAGTCTAGATCTCTAAGAAAATTGCCCCAGTGTAGTTCAGAGAATAATGTGAGATCTGAATTTGGGCACAGGGGTGCAGGCTTAGTTGTGCCTCTTGGCCTTAGGACCAGAGAACAATCCTAATTTTATGTACTAACATAGACATAGTCACAGAGAATAGTCTGAGGATTAGGAAGAAGAAGCAACTGATTTCTGCGCTGACAGCTATGATGCATGGAGACTTCCTTTTCCCTATGGATGGAAAGAGAATGATCAAATTATGGGGTAATACTCTAATAATTTCAGATAATACTTGGAATTAAATACTAATTTTAAACGTTAATTTTGCTAAATAAGTATTATTCTAATTTTAGAGACAGGAAAAGTGAGACAACGTGTTTTGCAAAAATGTTTGCCTAATGCAAGACAGACCAAGAAATCAATTGTTGCAATTATGAGTATTTTCTTCCCAGTGTATAATTAGAACTAGACCACTTGTGTAAGTAAAAAAGCATGTGTATGTCACATGTATAAGTACAGCTAGACCACACCACTCTTCAAACAAAGTGAGAGAACTTCTAACCTTTTACAATGAAACTGCCATTAAAGGTTTCCATAAACCACCCTTTTTAAATTTGTCTTTCTTTATCTGGTGAGTGATGTGACTTACATTTTTCACTTATATGTGTTACTTATAAAACCAGAAGTAGTAACTGCCAATGCAATAATTCCCTTTGTATACACACAGTGCAGATAAAAATACCATTAATGTCCAAGAGAGGCTGAGTGATTTTAAACCATTAACTTTTTTTACAAACTTCTACATAAATAAATATTTATACATTAATTGTTAAAAGGAGCCATTAATGTAACAGGGAATTTAAGAATGTCAAAGGATATCACAGGAGTCAGTGATACAACTAATTTATACTATAAAGGCAGTGTCATGTTTAGTTACTTAGTCTTTGTACTTGCAGTTTCTCAGGAAAACTCAGAAATATTCAGAAGGGAATAGCTGTAACTGTCAAACTGAATGTCCTCTAGAAAAATGGCTGTTGTTTTGCAGTTAGGTCTCCATTCTCATATTGGCCATGGGAGCTATGAATTTCCAGTACTGTCAAAACTCAAATTTCATTAACACACACTTGAAATTAAATGTTTAGCTTTAAGAGCACATGTTTGAAACAGATATTGTACTCTAGGAAGTGCAAATCATTGTAATGCCTCTTATACAAAAATGCTGCCACATACCCATACTATGTCAAAGTAGCTCTTGCTGAACTTGGAGTACAACAGTTGCCTGCTGGTTTCTTTATGGCTTTGTCAAATAATAATAATTTCTTTTCATAATTTGCAGTTCATTTGCAGAGGAAAATTCTCTTTTTATGTGCAACTTCCCACTTCTGTTCCTAAGGCACTTAGGTCCAGAGATGTTCTACAAGATGGTCACTAGACCATGGTACAGAGATAGCTATTGGTATACTGACCACTTCAAAGAGTCCTTTACATCATGCCTGAGCAGCTGAATGCCTCCTCTCCTGAGAAGTGCTCCCACTGCTCCTGCTGCTGCTCCTGCTGCATGCACCCAAGCAGGCCAAACTGGGAAACACTGGTCTAAAAGACAGTCCGTGCCCACCAGGCTGTTTTGCCTTTACCAGTGATTTATAGATATATTTAATTTTCTTTCCCATTCTTCTACTTCTTTTGCCACATAGTTAGTAATGGTCCCACTTTCTGCTTCCAGCTCAAAAATTGGTTCTGGAAGATCTTGATGACCCTGCTTTTTTTGTACTTTTACTAGTCTGTTTTTGAGTGTCTCTTTATTATGATGACCATCACTAGCTTTTCATAAATTAGCAGTGCTTATTTATCAAGTCTAAGATTTCAGGAAAACAGGTGAACTGACTGCTGCTTTACTATCAAATGTTAACTCACAAATAAAAAAAGCCTTGAGGTAAGAGAACAAAATAAGACCAAGTTATCATAATGATGGAATAAAATTCGTGTGAGATAAAAAATGCCACCACATCTATTAATAACAAACCTGCATATGATTCATAACACAGTATGGGCCATAGCTTTCATGGACTTTCTCAGATTATGAGAGAAAAGATGAGGGGCCTCCAAAGAGTGGTTTTTCTTTTGACCTTCTGGATAAGCTACCAGAGACTTCCCTCCATCACATATGGGCTGGAGCACAGCCTCCCAACCATAGCTGGGGTTAGAACCACATAAACTCATGTCTACACTGCTGACTGTAAATGACTAGAGACTTTAATAATTCCATTTTATGCCTTCCCCTTCAGGTTTTACAGTTTCTTTTATTAAACAGAAAAACAATTAATTTCTCCGTCTATACAATTAAGAAATGCTCCTGAAGAAATGCTCCTTTCCCCTCCTTATGTTTCTGGTGGAATGTGTGATGAACAGAAATCATACTTTTCTCTTTGTACCCAAATACAAAGGGAATACTTGTTCTTACCTGCAGTTCTCAGGAAAACCTCCTCTGAGCCTCCCTGGGAAAATATTACCTGAGCAAAACCTTCCGTATGATGCCTATTATTATGTAGCTGAAAAATACATAGTATGTACAAACTTTTATTTAAAAAAAAGCAAAACCAAAAAAACAAGTTAGCTTGTATTAAAATTCTGGTTAATGATTTTAAAGTAGAAGCAAAATGAATGTAGCCCCCAGAAGAGCACCCATTCTGCAGGTGAAGTGATGGGGTGTAGTGTGGAAAGGTTCTGTCATAGAGCATAGAATAGTTTGGGTTGGAAGGGAGGGACCTTAAAGATCACAGAATTACAGAATCACAGAATATGCGGAGTTGGAAGGGACCCACCGACTCCTACTCCTGGCCCTGTGCAGGATCATGTCCCTGAGAGTATCATTCAAATGCTTCTTGAACTCTGTCAGGCTTGGTGCTGTGACCACTTCCCTGGGGAGCCTGTTCCAGTGCTCAGCCACCCTCTGGGGAAAGAACCTCTTTCTAATATCCAACCTGAAACTCCCCTGACACAACTTCAGGCCATTCCCTTGGGTCCTGTCACTGGTTGCCACAGAGAAGAGATCAGTGTCTGCCCCTCCTCTTCCCCTCACAAGGAAGTTGTAACTGCAATGAGGTCCCCCCTCAGTCTCCTCCAGGCTGAACAGACCAAGTGCCCTCAGCTGCTCCTCATACGGCTTCCCCTCAAGCCCCTTCACCATCTTCATTTCCCTCCTTTGGACGCTCTGTAATAGCTTAATGTCTTTTTTACATTGTGGTCCCCCAAAACTGCCACAAAATCCAAGGTGAGGTTGTCCCAGTGCAGAGCAGAGTGGGACAATCCTCTCCCTCGACTGCCTGGTGATGCTTTGCCTGATGCACCCTAGGACATGCTTGGCCCTCCTGGCTGACAGGGCACTGCTGACTCATATTCAACTTGCCATCGACCAGGACCTGTGCTGTGGGCAGTGACACCTTCCACTACACCAGGTTGCTCAGTGCATCATCCAGCCTGGCCTTGAACACTGCCAGAGATGGGACACTCCCATAATGTCCTGTTAAGTTTCTTAATAGCATCACTTAAAGAAAAAATATGTTGTAATTTTATGAGTAAATTTACAATTTACATTCTTAACCCTGTCTTCTCAATAAGAACAAAGTTGTAATTAATGCTTTTGCATTTAAGAACATTCAAGCATAGAACACAGTACATAAGAACATAGTAAAGATATACATTTGTTTGTGAAATATCTCAGTTTCAAATATAACAAACTTCTCAAAGGAAACACATCCTCTAAAGAAAAAGATTTTAATTTACTTTATGAGTTAATTAAAATTTTTTAATATCTTCTATTTATAAAATATTATATATATGTGCAAACATTTTATCAACCAAAAATAAATACACATGCAGGCTTGACTGAACAACTGGTTTGTCAATGGAGTCCATCAATGGGGCTAAACTAAGCTCTTCATGTTTATTAGCAAAAGTTTAATTAAGCGTGATGTTGAGCAAAGCCTGGGAAATATTAAGTGATTACATTCAGAAGAAGTGCTTAGTATGTTGCAGGATCAGGAATCCATTTAATTTCTGTTCTCAACGTGCCCTAACAGCCTGCAAAGCTTTTCTGGAAACATGATAAGATTTTCTTAAAGCTCATTTAAAAATTGCAGGTGGAACATTTTCCTGTTGCCTGTTTTGTTTTGTAAGTGTTTTCAGCTCAACTGCTTTTTAAAGATGACTTACTGCACCCTTTTGTTTTTTACCACAGTTGGGAAGTGTGTGTGCTTAGTTTGTTTTGCCAGAATAAACAAGACCCTGTTGAATATGAAAGAATTCAGTATTTCAATTTCTATTACACTCCATCAGACAAATCATCTATTACAAAACATGTTTAAAAGATGCATTTACAAAACGGTGCTGAGTTACTCTCTTAAATGTTTGATTTTCATGATAAAATGTGTGTTAGACTTTTCAAATTTTGTTTCATTAACCATTGTACATGATTGTATTATTGTTCATTCTCCTAAAAGATTATTTTCTGGTGGTTATTGATTCACCTTCCTTATAGCAGCATCCATATTCAATTCCAGAGACCATTTAAATATAAATCCCCTTGACCTTACCTCCTACATATTTAGAGAATTAAAAAAATCATCTCTTCTGGTTCAGAAATTGTAATTTGGTAGATGAAGGCACAAAAAACATTTACCTTAACTCTCACTGATGACTGTTTCTTTTGCAAAAACCAGACAATGCTGTCTAATGTGCAAAGCTTCAGGAAGTCATATAATACAGGAATAAAAACTTTCTGATTGGGACCAAATTGTCCACATTTTAAAGGCTCTTTGATGATACCCTTTTCCAGTAGTTATCATGATTAACTCCTAACAATGGGCTTGTGATTGCAAAGATGACCTTTGGAACGTGGGTTAATGCAGTGCTCTTTTCCCAGAACTGCAGATAGTCTGAGAAAACATCACAGCAGGGTGATGGCATCTACTTCTACTTATCTAATTAGAATCTGAGCTCAGAAACCAGGGGCTTGGTTCTGTGGCATACACATAAATGTCAAATGCCATCGAAGATGCTTTTAGGGCATTTGAGACATTCTTATGTAGAAGAGAGGACCTTCAGGGAAGCCCATGACCCCTCAAAATCACATCTAAAGACTAAGTCCCAGAGGATGTCTTAAATACTGTAGGACACTTCAAATTGCATTAGACACCTATGCATGAACACCTGAATGACATCCCTAATAACCACCACTTAAATTCAGCCAATTCAATTGTCTCACTGCTGGTAATTTTTCGGAGTGACCCAGCAGTATATTCAATTAGCACTGCTGATCGAAAAGAACATCCTGGCTGTCCAGCGAGTTCTCTGAGCAGTTGCTGTACACTTGTACCACACAGAACTGACTGTGATGATGTCCAATATTAAATCTCCCAAGAAATGTGTCTCTTTTTCCTTCCCTCTTGTGCTTTTGGTCAAGACGCAAAGTGGCCTCTCACCCAAAGATCTCTTTTGTTTCTGAATTGTCTATTGCCAGTCAAGGGGACCAGAGCCATTTGTTAGCTGAGCTCTAATCTGCATATATAAATGATCATATATAATTACTTTCTGCATGTTTCCTGCTTTTTCGGTGTTACTGTTTTTAAGCTGTCCTGAAAAGCATTAATTTTACCCAAGGAGACACAGAAAGGTAGCAACTGCTCCCATTAGGGAAATGGGATCATAAGAAGGAGTAGCAGCTACAGCAGTCACAGAAGATGAGAACAGAGGCAGAAGCAGCTGAGTATTTCCACATAAACCTGAGTTTTATTGCACTGGTTGCAATATGACAGGTATTGTAGTTCTTGGGTGTCTTGAGGTATTTATATACCGCCCACACACTTCAGTAATGGTTCTCCCTACTATGTTTCTTGCACCACAGTCAGTCCCATCTCAGTGTTTGACATCTCAGCCCTTGGTGCAAGGGGAGCTTCTGCTCACTCCCTGTAGCAGAAGGGGGGCAGAGGCAGTGTCCAAAAACAAATCAGGAATTCAAAGTGAAATTTATAAATAATTTAGGTGCAGACATAAAAATAAATTAATTTAAAAATACCTTTTAACCCACACAGGTGTTTAGAGGGCCATTGGCATTGAAGACTTCACCACCAGTTACCGAATGTTCTGTAACTGTAGCTTTATTAGCTGGCCTATGGTGTTCATCATGTTCATGTTCTTCATGGCTTTTCAGCTCAGGGTCCCCCACTCCCAAAATCCACCATTCTCCAAGTGCCACCAAATGAGCTCCACCATAAAATCCATGTGGATGACCTGGATATTTAAGGCCATCATGGAAGCCTGCAGAGGAGCAAAGCTGAAACCCAGTCTCTTAAGACCTTGGACAGCTTGCAGCCTGCAGGACAACCCTTCAGAGGGGAAGCAAGGCACACCCCCTTCAACACAAAAGACAGCAATCCCCTGTATTGACTGCAACCCAGACTCCATGGCTGTAGAAAAATATTTCCCTTTATGCATTTTGAATCTTCCGTAGCCATAAATTTGTTATTTGCAACCTTGTATGTCCAGTTTTGGCAGATTCTTGTCACCAGTGTGCCAGGGGACACGGGCAGTCAACCTGCAAGTTCCTCAGCTCCACAGTCCCCTTCAAGCTCCTCCCCAAGCTCTGCTTCTTCCCAACCTCTCCTGGTGAGAGGCTCCCTGTGCAGCAAGCCCCAGTGCCAAGCTCCACAGGCTGCCAGCTGAGCTTGCCGAGGGCTGGATCAGGCCCCGGTCCCCGGGCGCTGTGGAAGGTGTGGGAGGATGTGGAGGCCAAACCTCGCACTGCCTTGCGCAACCTCCCGGCGCAGCCAGAGCCATGTTTACCCAAGCAAAGCCACAAGAACAGCCTGTGGTTTGTAGAGAAGGCAGTTGTACAGAACACCCTCAGCAGCATGTTCAGTTCTGGGCTCGGTTTGTCCGGCACATTCCTGCCTGTCGCTAAAAGCAAGCACCGGGAAGCCTTTTCAAAGGAATAACTGCATAGCTAAACCATGAGTATTGCTACACCTCATACAATATTTTCAGTACAATAATATAAGTGGGATTTTGTAAATAAATATGACAGGTTAACATCTTTTGAACTATGACAATTGTAAAATGTGGGTTTCACTCTTGCAAAAAGATTGCAAATTATGAAGAGTTCAGATGTTTAATGTTACCTTCATTAATAATTCTAATTTTGTTATCGACATTAATCATTAAGTCCTAGAAATCTTACACACTCACTAAGCAAGTGAAGAAAATTAACACCAGTTTAACAAATAGTGTTGAAAATTGTTTGAGAATGCAGTTAGGCAAATAACAATAGTGATTATAAATATTTATGGTGAGCTTCTGTTTTATTTACTCACTCAAAAATCAGGAATAGTTCCATTAAGTGTACAAAAATGCCACCTGACTATAAGATTAGAAGTAAAATTACAATCTGACTTCTTACTGGCAGGCTGATTTTAACAGCAGAAAGATAAGACAACTCATATTTAGGAAGTTATTTTGTAAGTCTGAACTGGACTTGACCACCAAATGCAGCCTTGGTTTAAAAAGAAATACTACTGAATGTGAGAAGCACAGATTGGACTAAGATGGTTCCCTAAATCGCTCTAGAAAAAAAAGCCAACAAAACCCAGAGTGGATTATCCTCGTGTCAATACACACTGATACACGAGGTAGTGATTCAGCATCACTAAAGCACCAAGTCAGGCACTTGTTTTAATGGGCCACTTTCAGTGTGGCACACTAGGCTCTCACCAGAAATAAGCCACAGCATTGCATTATCACAGTGTTACTCTGCTGAGAAAATTTTATATCCTATGAAAGATTTTATAAGTTTCATGAGGAAAATTTTTGAAAATTAACAGAACCTACACAGCAATCTGAACTTACTTGTCTTACGAATGTAATACTTTCTGAACATGGCAAATGGCCATAGGTGGATTTTTTTTTAAAGATAAAATGTAGTAAGAATGTAACACAATGGAGAAACAAAGCTGTTCTTCTTTTTTTTCCCAGTTATTTCTTTTTTCTTTAGTGTGCAGACAGTAACTACAGAAGTCTTTAAAAATATCAGCACATATAATGCAAAGAAAATGAACTTCAGACTGTAAAGAAGGGCAGAAACATGATTTTAGGGAATGTACCTTTATGCTTCACAACTGATGCCAGTAAGAAAATGCCTGTTCCTCTTTCTCTGATACAGTACGGAAGCAGCTAATGGACAGATATCTAGATGGTTCTGCATCACCTGGTGGAAAACTGCTCAAAGAGAGGTCCTGTGTGTGAGAGCTGAGCCAGAAGATTACAGAATTTCAAAGATGCTTATAGCTCACTTTGAAATAAGCTGATCCTATTCTCTCTTTTCCCCACCAGTGAATTTTGCTCTTGATTCTAATGGAACACAGTGAAACTCCAACCAGGTCGCTTTTATCAGTGCAAAGATTCAAGTCCCTGTTGCAGGATCCTACAGTTTGCATATTTTAGGTCCAATGCAGAATTATTTTACTGAGGAAAGCTCATTGTCCAAAACCGCACTCTCCTGTTCAGCTTCCCAGACTTTCCAGGTTGGCAGCCTGAATAGTGACAGAGTGCAGGGAAGATGAGAGGAGAAGCCTTCCAAAGATTAATATCAGTCACAGAATAGTCTGACTCCCCCATGGAGAGCTACCTGTGCTATATGAGAGACAGGAAGGCAAGGTATTCCTTCAGCTGGCTTTGGGAAAAAAGAATCGCACAAGATAAAATAGGATTGTGATGCATCTTGATGTAGTTGAACTGCTGTCTAATTGTTTGTATACTCAGTCTCTTCCACAGGCTAATATTATCTAACAAAACAGCATATGCAAAGCAGTATGAACATACGGTCTGTTACTCCAAGGACTCACATGCTCGCTTCTCAGTGCAAAAGCATTCAGAGCTTCCAGATTCTAAGGACTAATTCTCCAGGTCAAATGTTGCTATTTGAAGGGACAGATTGGCTGATGGACCAAACAGAAGAAATTCCTGTCCAAGTGCTGGACAATAACAGCAATAATAGATTTATGATTAGCTAATATTTTTATTATTAACAACAACAACAATATTGTGAAAAGCCCAGTGGTCTAAAGTAGGTGTTTGGGCTATTCTTCCAAGACTGCAAACCACAGGACAAGATTTTGATTCTGTAAGATAGTGAAGAATATGTACTATTCCATCATTATCTCTGAAGATTATGCTGTAAGAAACACTGTGTAAGAAACAGACATTATTTTCGTCAGAGCCTTGTAACCTGTCTGACCTTAAGCACTGTGTTAATTTAAACAAGTCGTAGACAAACTTTTTTCTGTGCACTGCAAGACAAAGAACTTTACTGTGGCCAGTGGCAATACTACAAGGACATTTAAACTAGAATTCATGAAGGTTGCCACCAGTAAATTAAAGATTACAATAGGTTCCAAACCAAAAAAAAATATAAAGGAAACCGCAAAAAAGCAATGACATGGGGATTACAGTGCTAGGCCAAGAAGCCTGAGGTGAGAAGTCAGTTACTACAGTTTAATAAACAAATACTAAAAAAAGGTGGACTCACGGATGGAGTGTTGCCAAATGTCCTGTTCTTACCTGAGTTTTGTGGAAAAAATAATTGAGGTGATGTTCAGGGCAAGATTCAGATGCTGCAAAAAGTTTAACAACAGCATAAAATACAGAATCTGAGTGTTGAGAGTGAGGGAAAGAAAAAAAGAAAAAGGGCTAACCCAAAAGCTTTTGAGATGTTATCTGCTTTTTGTGGTTGTAAACTACTGCCTCTCCTTTTTTCCGCTTTCTCATTCTTTGTCACAATACTCTATAATTCTTTAAGTTATCAGATCAATCACTTTGGAGCATAATTACTGCTGGCTATTTGTTTAAGGCTAGTTTATACACTTGCTTTCCTCCTGTGTAATTTCCTGTTATTTTTTTGCTTTATATTTAAGGTGCTTAAATCGTGTTCAGTGGGAAGTGTCCAAGCACTTCCTGGGTGCACATGCAACTCAAAGCTAATTCTGCAACAGATGCAGGGCAGAATGAGAACAACCCCTTCCTCTCTTTATCACAGCAATTCTTGGCAAACCAAATGACATTCTGAGTCGTAGGGACTGAAGACAGTCACACATACTCTTGCACTGCAGGTACCACTCTATGACTTTAGCTGTAACCCTGAGCAGCACCACAGTCCGTCCCATGGCAGCACCTTTTTCTCCATGGAGGAGTTTCATATGAGCTGGCTTTGGCTGAGCAGAACCCTTCTGCACAGAAGCAGAGTAATACAGGTCTTTACAGCTGTTAGTTTCTTGACTCTTATAATGTAGACTAAAGGGTTGTGTTTCAGCAGACACAGTACTTGAATTTGGATCTTCAGAAGCTCAAAAGATAGAGGTTTGCGAATACACAGAAGAGATGTTTGTCCAAGACTGCCCCCCTCTGTTATTGCTTCACAGCTGAAAAAAAATGTTTCTAACTGCTGTAAATTCTTCTCCTCATATCTGACAAAGTGAGATTTCCAGTATACTGATTTTTAGTATTGATATGTATTGGAAAAAGTACTGACAGTTAAATGCCCCTGAAATATAAATATGGAAGGCATACTCAGTTTCTTCAGTGAGTATTTGAGTGGGGGCAATTTTATTAAGCTGATTGCATCAAATAAAAATATAAATATTTCTCTTGGTTTTCTCTATTCACATTTTTATTACTCTGAAACACAGGCTACGATTTTTTAAAAAAACTTTTTACAAAAATTTTTTTGCCTTTTCTTTGGCAAATGCAAATCACAGTACCATTTCTCTTTAATAAAATTTCCGCTAAGGTCAATTCAATATTTTATTACTGGAAAGCTAACTTTATAAGTTTAACATATGCTTAAACAAATATTGGAAAACTAAGTCCATTCCTGAAAATTCCAATCGTAACACTTGAAAATGTGTAGGGGAACAAAGTACCCACCTCTGACTTTCATCATCCACTTCAAATCCCTTAAAACAAAAGCAGCAAAGAGAACCAGGCTGCTTAAAACTGAACAAAGGAATCAGTTTAGATGAATAAAATTTGTGAGCAATATGAAGTACTATCTGAAAGGAGAGAGTTGTTTGGGTGTCTATTCAGTGGCATAAAAAATCCTGTGTGTTGTCATGTGATATTGTTCTAGGACAAATCTTAATTATTTTTCAGAGTCTAATGAATAGACATGCTTTTCTAAAAATTGCAGATTAGAAAAATGGAAAATTTAATTTTTCAGTAATCTACAAGATGGAAAGACAGATCATTGAACAGCACTTAATCTATCTTGTTCCTCATATCAAACGTGTACTAGAAAAGTTCTTAAAGCAGATCGAGGCAGACCAGAGATGTGTAATTACAGCATTCAAGGGTGTGTAGAGTAGGAGCTCAGGATAGAAGCTCAGTAGGAAATGGACAAGAAACTCTGCTTCTTTTAGGTAATAGTTTAAGATATGTGCTATTTGGAAAAGAATTCTTCCTTGTTCCAGACACCTTTTGCATTCGTTACTCACAGTATTTATTACAGAGACCACCATGGTATAGCTTCCAGCACTTACTGGGTTTAAATATTCATTTCAGCCAAGATCTCATTCCAAAGAAAATTACTTCTTGCACAGCCAGCCAGAATCTGTAGCTTTTTTGCTTATTCAGTAAAAAATGGGGGAATCCTTGCCTCTCTGTGTTACACTGTACCATTGGTGGGCTGCAACTTACTCTGCAGTGCAGCATACTCCAGAGAGAGCTTTTGCCAGGCTAATGTTGTATTTGTACCTACCTATTTCCAGCTGCTGGTACATCCAAACATCACGAAGTCTAGTCTTTCTTCTTTACTCAGGGCACCCTACCTCCATGCTGGCCGTGTCCCAGGACCTGCCCACCAGATTCGGCGCTCTCTCGAGACGGTCGATGAAGTCTCAGCACGTAGCCTGGGAGCAAATGGGAGCAGTGATCACAGATTTTGCACTTTGACTGCAATCTTTAGTAATGCTTTTCCCCATAACTTACTCACAGACACACTGATGAGGCACGGGCTAAATAAGTGGACAGTGACATGAATTGAAAACCGGCTGAATTTCTGGGCTCAAGGGGTTCTGATCAGCAGCATGAAGTCCAGCTGGAGGTCAGTCACTGGAGATGTACCCAGGGGGTTGATACTGGCCCCAATACTGTTTTTGACTCTTCATTACTGGACTGGTCAATGGTGGAGAATGCACCTTGAACCAGTTTGCAGACAGTAAAAAACCTGGGAGGAGTGTCTGATGCATAAAAAGGTTCTGATACCATTTGGAGCACACTCAGCAGGAGAAATAGCAAAATAGGAACATCATGAAAATCAGCAAAAGGATTTGCAAGCTCCTGCCCTTAGGGGGGAATAACCTCAGACACTAGTACACACTGGTGGCTGACTGACTTTGCAGAAAAGGTCCTGGGGTGGTGGACACAGCTGTTGATGAGCCAGGAATGTGCCCTTGCAGCAAAGAAGGCAAACAGCCTCATGGCCTGCACAGGGAAGAGCACTGACAGAAGGTTGAGGGAGGTGTTCTTTCCCCTCTACTCAGTCTTGGCAAGACTGCATTTGGATGCTGGGTCAAGTACTCAAGTGAGTCCAGTGACAGACTATGAAGATGGTTAAGGGCTTGGAGCATCTCTCATAAAGAGGAGGCTCAGGGAGATCTTATCCATATGGATAAATAAATAACTGATGGGAGGGAATTAAAAGAGAGCTAGACTCTTCTCCTTGTACCAAGCAACAGGGTGAAAGGCAATGGATACAAATTGAAGCACATTAAATTCCATCTGAGTGCAAGAAAACATTTGTGTTTTGGCTTTTTTTTTTCTTCTTCATTGTGAAAGTGGTCAAATATTGGAGTAGGTCACCCAGAGAGGCTGTGGAGTCTCCATTCTTGGAGATACTTGTAACTCAACTTGACATAGCCCTGGTCAACCTGCTCTAACTGACCCTCCTTGAACAGAGTGGGGCTGGATTAGATGTTCTCCAGAGGCACCTTCCAGAGATTCTACGATCCTGTGTAATGCTCATGGATCCAGAACATTGCCCAGAAACAGACCAGGAAATTCCTTGTCCTTGCATCCTGAGGGAGAAAGAGCACACACGAGCCCTCCCTGTCCAGTGAGGTAGGAGGGGCTCCTGCCCTGTGAGCACATAGGCACATCAGAGAGGATAGCATCACTTCTCTGGTGCTCAGCTCTGAGGAGGCTGTGGGTGCAGGAATTAGCATCTTCAGTTTCTCAGCAAGCTGAACTCAGACTCCCCTCTGCTCACAGATTTTAACATGTGACTGAACTCCCTCCCCTAAATGGATCTGGATAAGCTGCACATGTCAGAGGCTAAGAAGGAGGAAAGTAGCTCCTGGCCATGTTGCCAGGCTCATACAGCCATGGTTGTTCCACTGGCCAGACAAGGGCTCAGAAACTAGCTCAGATGATGAAGTATAAACACGGGATAGATCAATCACACCTCACAAATCTAAAGAGATCTACTTTGACTGCAGAATGAAAAACTAAATTTATGAAACACTAACCTTGTCATCCTTCCCATTACCCTCTGGAACCAACCCTCCTACTGAGAAGAGAACAGAAAAATACACGACTGAGTAAGATTTGGGGTTTTTTCCATCTCCCTGTGCTCCCTTTGCACAGTTTTGCTCTCTTTCCTGCACGTTTGGAGGAGCAAGACCAACCCTAAACATGAACAGTTACACTTCAGTGGTCATGGCATCAATCTGGTTTCTTATGCATACCTTTCACTTACCTCATTATGTGTAATAAGCTTCAGATGAATAAACCTAGCAGCTCACTAAAGTGCTGACAGCACTGAAATCCAAAAAGTATCAAGGAAATGAAAATGACTCATCTGACATGTCAACCAATAATGAAGCAAAGCTGGACTACCCTGACAGTCCTGCCTAAAAACAGAGATGTAAAAAGTCACATTTGTGGGGTTGATATCAAAGAAATAGTTGTAGCACAAAGAAAGCCACTAGAAAAAAATATTTCACAAAAAATAGCTACCATTTTCAGAAGTCATTTCAATGCATATTTAGATCACAAAATAATTATGAAATTGTCTTAACTAACAAAGACAAAAGTTAAAAAGTAAACATGCATGACTAATATGTTAGAGAAGGTGGATCACAATTAAGATATTTTTTCTCTATTCTTAATTTGGGCAGAATACAGTTTTAAGTCCTTCTCTGCTCTATCAGTGCATGACTTCATAGATCACCTAATTACTGCAAGTGTTGACAGACTGATCTTGGCAAACCACTTTTCAAGGAGCATTGTATGTTCCATTATACTTAATAATATTTACAAAATGTAAAATACAGCTATGCATCATCTCAAGTATTACCTCTATTCTTGTGTTCTTTAGTTTTTTTAATAGCAAAAAAAAAATAATTAAAAAAATCTATGAATTGTTGTTTTGCCTAGGGACTAGTTTGAGTGATTCAAATCTTTGAATGTGACTAGAGTTTTTGGATGCTGGGGAACAAAGGGAATTTAAAAGTGTACATCTCTTTGTAAGATATTTTAGTTTAGGAGTTAAAAATGCTAGTCAGCTTTAAACACATCATTTTAATAAAAGAATAAAAGATGCGATTAGTTTTTAATTATTTGCCATTTGCAAATATCCCCCAAACTTGATATTCTCATTTCCCAAGTCTTGTGAAAAATGGTATATATTGCATTCATTAGTATATCAAAAAAGTCAGAGAAATAGTCTAAGTATATCCAAAAAAGCAGAAGATATTTTAAAAAAAAGATAAAGATTGATAATTACAGTGCAATTCTGCCCCACACTCACCAAAATCATCTATTATTTTGGTTTCTTTTTAGTTCGCACAAGTATTGCTGTCGGTGGTCCATTACTTGGTTCAAGCACATCATTACATATTCAGCCAGCTCACTTTGTGGTCACGAGCCTGCACTAATTCTGTTCTTGTGTTGGATTAGTGGAATTGTTCCCAGCTGTATTTTCAATATCATTGCCATGTAATCCTATTTATAGAAATTTTGTGGAATCTATACTAGCCAAGCAAAGGATGGTCCGTATCTTGCTGATGTGAATACTTTTAAAATGTGGTGGCTGTAAATTGTTCTTGTTCTTTTGAAATCACTGAGGCTTGTCTGACTCAAAATAGTGAAAGGTAAATTCATGGGGCCAATTCATATTCAGTAAATTTACTCTTAAAAATCAGTGTGGTGGGTTTTTTTGTCTTTTTTTTTTTTTAATGGAACACAAGAAGGAAATAGTGGTAAATCATTTGTACATTAATATTAAGCATATTTTGATTTTGCTCTATTTCCAGATGCGCACCTTATACAAACTCTTTCAAGGAAGCTTTACATTTTAACTTTTACCTTGAACTTGTGAACAACATGAGCTCTTACGTAAAGAGGTTAAAGGTGCCTTCCAGAGAAAGCTGAGTAAACTCAACAGTAATAAGCATCATTAACTCTAAAAGTGATCAAATAGTGTAAAAGTAGCATTGTAAATCAGGAAAATAAACCAACATTAATAAAATCAGCCATCTTACTCTTGAAAGCACACACTTTGCATAAACTTAAAATATTAATTTCAATTCTGATGCAAACAGAGGATTAAAAATTAAAGTCATTTGAAGGCTACAAAGAGTTAGAGAATCTATTTACCCACCACTGGGATCCTCAGGACCTTTTACTGTTCTCACAGTACTCTGACTAGCTGCAGCCACAGGATGGTGCTCATGGACTTCGGATACCATATTACGAATCTGTGAGGAGGGGAAAAAAAAAAAAGATAAAGAGAGGGAGCTGGACGCTCCCTTTGGCAGGCTGTTCCTTGTCCTGCCCTGACATACATGAGCCAGCAAGCAGTCATGGATTTACCTCTACATTTACTGTCTCCTCAAGAGCATTGCAAATAGACTGATCCATCAAGGGAAGCCTGTAGATGTAATATGTTTGTACTTTGTGTGATACTGGGTCTCTCACAGACACAGTATCACACAAAGGATGTGTCTCTCATCCTTCTGGACAAAATGTCCAGCACACAGCTGGATAACCATGTTACATGATGGGTGAGCAACTGGCTCATGTGTCAGGCACAAAGAGTTAAAATGAGTGGGATGACATCAGGATGGTGCAAGGTCACTAATGGGGTTCCACAGGGCTCCATCCTCGGCCCAGTGCTCTTCAACATCTTCATTAATGACCTGAACTCAGGATTCGAAGGAATACTAAGTTTGCCAACAAAACCAAATTGGGAGCAGCTGTTGAATCCCTTGAGGGCAGAGAGGCCCTGCAGAGAGATCTTCATAAAATAGAGGGCTGGGCAATCACCAACCATATGAAGTTTAACAAGGGTTGCACCTGAGATAGGGCAACCCTGGTTGTGTGTATAGACTGGGGAATGAGAGGCTGGAGAGCAGCACTGCAGAAAGGGACCTGGTAGTCCTGGTCAATGGCAAGTTGAATATGAGTCAGTAGTGCCCTGGCAGCCAGGAGGGCCAACCATGTCCTGGGGGGCATCAGGCAAAGCAGCACCAGGCAAAGCTGGTCGAGGGAGGGGATTGTCCCGCTCTGCTCTGCACTGGGGTGACCTCACCTTGAATATTGTGGCAGTTTGGGGGACCACAATGTAAAAAGACATTAAGCTATTACAGAGTGTCCAAAGGAGGGCCACGAGGATGGTGATGGGTCTGGAGGGAAAGCCGTATGAGGAGGAGCTGAGGTCACTTCGTTTCTTCAGCCAGGAGAAAAGGAGACTGAGGGGACACCCCATTGCAGTCTTCAACATCCTCATGAGGGGAAGAGGAGGGGCAGGCACTGATCTCTTCTCTGTGGCAACCAGTGACAGGACTCGAGGGAATGGCCTGAAGTTGTGTGAATGGAAGTTTAGGTTGGATATCAGGAAAAGGTTCATCACCCAGAGGGTGGTTGGGCACTGGAACAGGCTCCTCAGGGAAGTGGTCACAGCACCAAGCCTGACAGAGTTCAAGAAGTGTTTGGACAATGCTCTCAGGCACATGGCGATTCTCGGGGATGGTCTGTGCAGGGCTAAGAGTTTGACTCGATGATCCTGTTCCAATACAGTATATTCTATGATCCTATGATTCTATGATCCATTTCCTGGTTTTCTGGAAATTGCTTTTAAGCTAAATACATAAGTTGGGGACTGAAAAGGTACAAACTGTATTACATTTAGCATCAATGAGCTGGACATCTTATTGTTTCAGAGAAATTGTTATCTTGCAAGCTACTCTACTTGACTGGTATGATCATTGGCCACTGCACACAGCTGGCAGTGCAGTAGAATAACTATAAGTGACAGGAACTAGGAATCCGGTAAATGCTTTTTAGATCTGGGAATGCTTTTGAAACTTTGCTATAGAAAACAACTGGATTAAAAGAGTTTCTTTGAAGGTCAAACACTTCTGCAGTTTCAGTGGAAAGATATCTGTGCGCTGAGAATTTGGGCAAGAGTCTGCAGGATTTGGAATCCTACTCAGCAGCTGAAGGTCCTGGTTTACAGTTAGTTAAAGTCATCTCCCTGAGAGTTACTGCCTTCTCCTTCCCTAGGAGGGGCTCCTATTTATATTAAGAAAGGATGCACATCTCTATATTACCTACGCCTGTTTCTTAACTGCAGTCCTTTGGTGGTTTCATTTGTAATTTTACACAGATGACCAGGCATGTTGTAATGAATATCTTCATTCACCTCTTAAATTCTCAGGACTTACAAACTTTGTGAGTAGTAGCCTTAATTGTAAATTCAGTAGGGTATACCACAGAGTAACTCATATTTCTACAGGAATATAGATTCTGCAATTCCATGTACCACTGCGGTGTCCATGCATATGGCAAAAAATGTACAAATCTACTACAACACTTTTAATCAAGGTTTATACTAAGCCAGACAAGTGCTGGAACACTTTAATATAAATATTTCCCCGATGAATCACTAATCCACACATCTCAATAGCTGGCGTGGGGGGATACTTGCATTCCAAGGCGTACTGCAGAATAGGCACCTTCTAAATCATTTATAAGCGAAGTGAATGAGGAACTTCGGGGAGAGGAAAATGAGTTAACAGGTAACAAACCCAGAAGACGAAGGGCACTGGCAAGCTCAGCACCTGCCCGTGGAACGCTGCCCGTGCCCCCCCGGCCCTGCCTCCCGCGCACCTGGCCAGAGCCCCCATGCCGCGGGGTCGGCTCGGGGGCCGAGGGTGGGATCTCAGGCATCGCGTCGTGCCTCTCCCCCCTTCTTCCAACCGTCTGCTCTACTAATCGCCGCCTCCTTTCGCTCCGCCTTTCGCCTTATCCGGAGCGGAGGCGGACAGCTGGGGAGGGAAAGCGGCTCTCCCGCGAGCCGCGCCTAGCACACGCAGCCCCCCGTGAAGACGAGGGCCGCTCCCCGCGGCGGCTCCGCGGCCGATGCCCGCACAGGTCGGTGTGAGCTCCGCTTCGACTCCCTCGGGGGCCGGGGGAGGCGGGCTGGGGCCGGGGCAGGAGCGGGAACGGGAACGCTTCCCGCCCACCTGCCCGGCCACCCCCGCCCCCGCGGCGGCGGGAGCGGAACCTCGGGGGGACAATGGGGTGAGAGAGGAGGAGATGGAGAGGTGGAAAGTGGCGAGCCTGGGCTGGGGCGGGGAACCCCCCTTAGAAACTCCTGCAAAGGCGCTACTTTTAAAAATAACAATAATTTAAAAAAACCTCAGCTAGTCTCAGTGGTGGTGTGACGAAGGGTCTGGCTGATGCCTGCGTCCCGCCGCGGGTGCATCCTGCCTGTCTCCTTCGCTCGCTGCCGCGGCGCGTCGGGACGGGTCGTTTTGCCCCAGCTCTGCACACCCGGTGCCCAGGGGGGATGTTATCCCAGCGGGGGCTGCCCGGGACGGTGAGCTCGGTCTCGCCCGCCGGCAGCCCCTGGGTTTCAGGGGGGCACATTCCTCGACAGCGAGCTCCCCGCTGTCCCTCCCTTCACCTGGGCTGGGGGGAGGCTCGGTTTCACACGAGTGGGCGCTGATGGTGGGGAGCGCCCCGAAGGAAGTTGGGACCTGGGGCTCCCGCGTCCGTGAGCCGCCCCTCTTGGGCCGGGCTGGGTCGCACTGGGGAGGCGGGCGAGTCGTGGCACGGCCGGGGCTCCGCCTCGCCCCGGTCCCTCCGCAGCCTTCCCCCAGTGGGGCCGGGGGAGGTGGTGCTGTGACTTTGGCCAGCGGGACGCGGACAGGAACGCGTGGCTGTTCCCGCGCCGCTCCGTAACAAGACACTCAGAGAGGAGGAAAAAAAAAAACAACCCAGACTAACCTGCTCGCCCTGGGGAGAGAGCCAGGGCTGCGTGGAGGCGGCTCAGCCTCCTCCCCTGCACTGAGTGCACGTCCGCAGCCAGGGCAGTTCGGAAGGATGTGTGCGGCGTTTATCCCGGCTGGGAGCTCTCGAGGGCAGGTTGTTACCTCAGGAGAAGGGCCCTGATCCCAGGGAGGCGTCCTGGAGCCCAGCTGGGAGAGGAGCTGCGAGCTCGCGGGGCGGGAGGCTCACCTCGTGGCGGGGCTCTTGGTTTGGGAGAGTTTGGTGTCTGCTCCCAGCGCTGTTCTGGCAGATAAATGATTTACCAAATACTTACTGAAAGGTGATATATATATATATGTGTGTGTGTGTGTGTATATATATATATAAAGCAGGAGGAATAGGATATTTCTTTTTAGTCCCAGCCAATGTCAGCCACGAGCCTTTCCTGGTTGAGTGAACTTTATGTGCAGATCATTGCAGAGGTGAACTTGTACCTAGTTGATCCAGCACCAGTTCTGTCTGTCCCAATAAATCTTACTTCTCTGCCCAATGGCTGTTCTCTAAAAGGAGCAGTGGAGAATGTTTCTACACAGGATTACTAGTCAGGTAGTATTTATAGCTCTTATTTGGGAGGAGGGTTTATGTCAAATCTAGCAGATGGGGAATTAAACCACCACTGGGAATGAATATTTTAATGTCTGGGTTATTACATGGAAAGAAATCCCCACATCATTAGTGATGACTGCATGGAAGAATGAGTTGTATTCTGTTCTTTGAAGAGTTTATATTTACTTAATCCAGGTGTATTCCTGAGTGAGGGGAGAAGAATAAATACGCAATGTGAGATGCACAAAGGATGGATTTCAGACTGTTTTAAGACTCTCTTCATTCTTCCAGTTGCCTGTCAGTAGGCAACTGTCTGCTGACTGTGGTCCTTGGGTGTCTGACTCTTTGGTTCATGTAGTAGGAAGCCTGGACACTTTGCTCATGCTTCAGAATTCTGTCTGGAGGATGTGCCCTAAAAACCAGGCATACCAATACATAAGTTTCTGGTGCACATCTCTTTTATTGGATCTAGCTACTTGCCTCTGTCTTAAGAGATTTGTACTTAAGAGATTGATTCAAAATATGTGTTTAAGTAATGTGAAATTTGTTGGCTAAAACTTTGATAGCCTCCTGTAGAGATGTAATTTACCATGTATAACCCCCCTATATATTTCTAGGAATTATATCAAGCATTAATGACTGGAATGTGTGACAGTAGACCTATCAAGTCCTGAGATAACTATGGCAGGTTGGAAATACTTGAAAAGAGAAGGAAATGTAGGTTTTATCATGTTATCTGTTTAATAATGGTTTAAGTGCTTCAATCTGCTTTTTATATTAGATAATGGTTAAACTAATCACTTTGGTGCCTTCCTCAGTAGTGAAGGAAAACATGGAAGGCAAATACGGTGATAGCATGATGGGCATATTAGAGAAAATGGCACAGGAGGTGAATGGGAGGAACCTGCAACACAGAAATACATAAACCAAAATTTACCCAAATTTACCCATAAACCTTCAAATGCTGTCTCTTTGACAGCAGGAAATCTACTGTTAATTATCCTAATTTGATTCTCCTGTAGAATTCTAACAGGAGAGGGCAGCAAAAATTCTTCTTCTTGGCTCAGAAAATCAACTAAAACTAGTGCATTGAAGTTGAGTGATAGATAAATGTACAATGTTAGGAACATGTTGATGCATCTTGAGAGATACTTCTGTGTGTGTTGAATAACTGTACTTGGAAGTGTTAAAGGCCAGGTTCAGATTATGAAATTGGTACTGTTTTTAAGGTATCTTCTGTGGACAGATAAATGATCCTTTCTCAAACTTGTTTAGCACCAGAATTGCTTCCTGTAACCCAACTAGTTCACCTAGGATTACACTGAGTGTTCATATACTGCTGCATTCTAAAGTGTTGATGTTCCCAACTGATCAGGTTAGAGCAAATGGTTTTGATCATGATATTACCTATTGTGAGTGCAGGTAGTACAAGAGAGAGCACACAATAAGTTAAATAAGGTAGAAAAAGGAAAACAAGTAGGCTGTAGAGGACAAAGAAGACTTGTGTTCCTTCAGAACAAAGTTCTGCCTTTTTTTACAAGCTTCAGAGTTCTTTACCACAGGTATCTTGATAATCAGATGCTGCAACACTGGATTATATAGAGATACATGTTGTACCTCGTTGTGCATAACATACTCTATTTCCAATACTTGTGTATACTTAGCAAGGAATATACTGTTTCTTTTTATCTGGGCCAAGTTTTCAGAACTGTTGAGTAGCCCAAGTGCAGTTCTTTGTCCCTTTCAGGTAAAATATGCTTTGATTATAAAATTATTGCCTGGAAATTTTGGCTCCACTGATAACTGTGATAAATTCCTATTTTTTTTTTTAAATGGAATCCAGATTTTGCCCACAATTTTCATTAAAGTGGATGCCTTATCTTTGCAGGTTGAGTAAGTCTTTTTGATCTATGTGTTTTCAGACCTGCTGATACTGTGTATATTTGAGAGGAAGAAGATGCTTTGTCGGTATGAGATACAGAGCTGTTTCCTCTTGGCTTTTCTAGCTGTCACAGCTTTCTTCATCAGTGATGCCCAGGGCCAAGGTAAGTCATAAATAAGAAGATGGAGCTTTTCACTCTGATGTGCAGAAATAGTTTTTTATTTCAAATGCAAGTGTTACTTTCCTCTTAGTAGGGTTTGAATCCAGTACTACTGAAATGAAGCAGGAGTTTTGCTGCTGATCTTGGGGGGCAGGGAGGAGTAGAATTACATGTTCGTGTGTGCTCTTTGAACTTATTATCTCAAATAGCATAAATATTTGTGCAAATTTATGTCTGTTGAAATGAGTTATCCACAACATTGTTTCCTCTTATTTATATAAAAGCACTGATCAGAAATTGCTGTGACTGTGCTCTATGTAATCAAGAAGGTTTGAAAGATCAGCTCTGATATTAAGCTTGTATAGAATATATTTTTTTCTTTGTTGGAACAGTGGCTGTTGTAACACTTATATCATTCCATATTGCACGGATCTGCTAAATGTCACAGACTACTTCTACAGCTTTTAAAAAAAATCCTTTGTGAGTATTAAAGGATATTGCTGGGATTGTTAGGCTTACGTACATGTTGGATTGTATTGACAGTGGCTTGACTTCTAGAGAAAATTTATCCTGTTGCTTGGGGAAGAAGGGAGGAAGAATGCCAATGAGTTTTTGTGATTTCTAAAGAAAGATGTTTCTCTCAACTCTATATTTATGAAATCCCTTTGCTATGAGACTGTATGGGCATAGCTGGGAGCAGAATTCGTTCTTGGGGCTCTTTTAAGTGTTTTGTATAATGCATTATTCATGGGCACATTCAGAGACTATTGGCAACCTGGGGCTTTTGAAGTTCTGGTAAATGCAAGTAGCTTTGTCCAGTCTGCGTGGCACTAAAGGGCTGGGTAAGCATACCATCTTGTATGTTTGGGAATCTGTGAGCACTTTACGAGCCTCTCCCAGAACTTAGGGACACATGTGAGCTGTAATATTTGATGTTGGCGATGTGAGGTGAATGAAGAAATATATGATCCCAATGTTCAGTGCATCAGTTGTTCTGGTCAGAAATGAGGTCCAGAATGTTTGTGACTTAATGAGCCAATAAAGCAAAGCATATGGTTAGTCCTTTCTCTGTATTTCAGTCTGAATACATATGGTTAAGATTTACAAAACAAGATTGAGGGTTGAGATCCATCTCCACAAAGTTTTGTGAATTTCCTTGACCTTGGAAAACTATTCTCTTCCCCACTGTTTTTTTTTGTTTTGTTTTGCTTCTTGTTATTATTTAAACTTTGATTTAGTCAGTTATATGTAAAGGGAAAAAATTCTCCAACTATTAATGCAATGAAATGAAGGTCAGAGATGCTTTTTTCCATGGTAATCACACTAGCAGAAGCTAGAGTTGGTGTACTTGATGGGTAAAGAACAATACTTCCCTTGTTCTTCCACTCTTTCAGCAAGCATCAGCTGTGGAATGCTGTCAGCACGTGATATTAAGCTAAGTGGACTAATGCCTTGGCCAACATGACTGTTATTTTATTGAATGAAGTGATATGAAGTCTCTGTTCTATGTTCACAGAAAAAAAATATTTCTTGTTACACTTAAAGTAGTAAGATGTTTCTCAAATCCTTTCTGTTCTCAAGGTTGCCACTCCTTGCAATAAGCTCTTCGTGCAGCTGACTATTTACAGTTTAATACAACACTAATAGTTTGTTTGTCTGTTTTAAGAAACTGTAAGCTCTGCCAAGGTGTAGGAAGAGCTGGTATTAGTTCCAGCTTGTGTTTCCTTCCTTTGGCAAAGGTGCTCAGGTAAAGGTGTGTAATGTGACTTCTTGGAAAGGAGAATATGTTTCGGAGACTGAAGCCAACATGCCTGAAGCTACAACTTATTTCTTCAGCTGAGCTATGTGGTTCTGTCTCATTTATTGCCCGAATGACTAACAAACCACATAGTGCCATTCAGTTTTTACTCAACAATTACTTTTTCACCACTGCTGTTTCTTCTGCATTCAGTGTAACGTATAAATAACAGCTCTTGTCTACTTATATGATGACATGCAAATAGTGCTGGGCAAGAAAAATACTTCAGAATTTTTCATTTGTTCATAAAGTAACTTGTTTTGAGAGCAATGTATTTAAAGATGGAAACTTTCCTTTGTGTAGCAATAACTTCCATGTTACAGTAGCATTACTACTGTAATTGCTAAGTAATTGTAGTGCATATTAACTTGCTCAATTCTTATGACAGAGGTAAATTGGAAGCCACGAGGTTTAGTTAGTATCCAATCTTAGACTATTGGATGTCTTGGAGAACCGTACACAGGCGATTTATGGTATTTTTCATTAAGATACTGAATAGTTGAAAACATTCTTTCCCTAGTTGTCCGCAGGAGTTATGTGTTTGGAGTGGTAATTTATCTGGTGGCATAAACCAAAGTCTTGAACTTGTCAGTTTTCTTTTGGGTGACTGCTCTAATGCTGCTGAAGGCCATTCTCTTTTGCATTCCTGTAAAACCACTTAACGAGATCTAGCTACTGATTTTTATCAGTTAACTGACTCAGCTTCGATTAATTTTTTTCCCTTTCTACAAGAAGTGAGATTTTGTTCCACAGACAATAAAGGTCCAAAGAAATAAAGATATCCTCTTCAGGTTGGTGAATGTGTAGTAATTCCCATCAATATTTTGTTGTCTGTTCGAGTGTTAGATTTTTAACTTCCTTAGCTGTATGTACTTCTCTATGCCAGAACGTTAGTCTTTGCACAACTAAGACACAGTTGATTATCTGTCTAGTGAATAATTATTTTCTTTCTTATGGTTAATTGCTGTGTGGGAATGTCCCTTCCCCTGTACTGCTGCCTTTGATACCAAAAGTACCCAGTGAAAATTGACCAGTTATGTAAAGACTACTCTGGCACAACTTTTCTACTCTTTCACATTGTAACTCTGTAGTAAACAAAAAAACTTTTGGTGATTGTGTCCTTCTTTGCTTGTAAGATCTGTGATTGTTTTTTAGGGGCTCAAAAATTTACCTGTTTTGGTGATGGCTAATAGCAATTAGGCCAGAACTATGCTTCTTTGTTAGAAGGTACTTTCATAAATGTCAAGTTGAAAGTAGGATGGAAAGGAATGATGGGGAAGGAAGAAGATGGCAGAGAAAATGAACTCTGAAATTCTTAGACATGTTTGTTGTTTTTTTTTTTGTCAGTCTTTAGTGGTACCTTGTTGCTCTCTGCTCTGCCTCTTAATCCCCATACAAATTTATCCCTTAATCCTAGTAAAATCTGCAGCATTTTCGCACTTGCATACAGTCATTATTTAAAAGTTTATTTGCTATTCCTGAGACAAAATAAATAATAAAAGGAATTGCAGATTTATACACTTGTAGGTATGATTTGTCACTCTTGGTTCATTCAGCCCAAATTTATTGTGATTTATGTATAGCTCAAAGACACAATGAATCTTGAGAATGAATTAAAAGCTGTAATCCATAATTACAGTCTGCTTGGCTTTAAAAACTTTTTGCCATAGTCTCTGTCTTTTTTTCTTTTTTTTTTTTTTTTTTTTTTTTTTTTTTTTACAATTATAGCATGCTGAATGTTCTTGCAGAAACCTGCCCAGCAAAACATTTTGCAATACAAGGGCCAAATTTTCAAAGAACTGATGTTGTATTTGCAGCAATTCCTGCACTTTCACTTGCAAGCCTCTTTTTGTCTAAACTTCAGGGAGGTGACAGGCAGACTGAAGACAAGGTCTGACAAGATTGTGTCCAGCAACTGAGGACATGCACAGGTTGGGTGTAAGCCCAGTGCTGCAAATCAGAACAGTTTTGAGTGTGTGGAGTTGGTGTGCTGCTTGCTGTTTCTGTCCCCTTGCTTTTCTTGAGCTTATTCTCTAAACTCTTTGAGAGTGTGGAGGTGGTACTAAGCTTCTCCTGATACTTATGTACTCTCTTTTCTGTGTTCTGGTGTTAAGTCCCTTGAGGCAGAGAACTGCAGAACCTGCCTTTGGTCTGACAAAACTGCCACTTACGGAACGAGAGGCTGATGCAAGGGAGTGCATCTCTTGTATTAAATCTCCAGATTTTTACTTTGAAGGTCCAAAATGTATTTAATGGTAGATGACATGAAAAAACATGCACTCCCAAATCTCAAAAAACTACAGCCTGCCTCTTTCCTTCTGTCTTCCCCCAAACTGTTGGAAAAAGTAGCATGTAGGAAAAAGTAATCGGTTCAGGACGGGTCTTTGGCTGCTGCTGGTGCCAGAGCTGCATTGGCTGTAGCAGGTCAAATGGAGAGGCCAGAGACTGTTGGCTAGCACACTCTGCCTCTTGACTCAGATGCTCCATGTGCTGTAATCCATGTGCCTTAAATTTCAGAAGTATAATGAAAACTGTTGGTTTATTTTATCTAATGGACCAACAAATGGTGGGCATAAGTCTAGTCAATTAAGAGCTATTGTAGCACTGGGGAAAAAAACCTGCCACTTCTCTGCTTCAGATTTACCTTATTTCTTAGACTTCCTAACAGGAACCTAAAGGGTGGTAGTGGCAGAGACACCAAGGGTTTGAATAATGAAGGAGAAAGTTCAGGGGGCTGTGAAGACACCAGGAAAAGGAGCAATAAGGTTGATGGAGGTGTTTGTTAAGATTTTCTAGCCCTTTTTGTAGTTCAGCCTCTGGGAAGTTTCCCTGGCTGCCTCTCCCTGTAGATCAGTTTGTTCTTTTTGAGCCAAACCCTATTCAAATGAATGAAGATTTCCCCATATTGACAGCCTTGGATACCACAGGCTGCACTGCCAGCAGCTCTGCTGCAGTTGTTCAGTGAAGGAGGGATGTGCCTCCCTGAAGTAGAGCAGAAATGTTATGTAGAGTGTTGTCCAGCATCAGTGGAGCTTGACTGAGCAGAGGGATGCAAGGCCATGAAAAACTAGTGTATGTGCAGAGGCACAAAGTTGCTGATATCACAGTACCAGTGTGGGGCAGTTTTCACATTTGTTCTTGTGTGGATTTCTTCACTGATATATCACCTCTTTCTCAATCATTTCATGCTTTTATTCATTTCACCTGCTGCTTCAATTTGAAACCTAGGTGATGGCACAATATAAATAGAAACCAGATTTGCTTACCATCCAGATTGCCCTGGTCGAAATCTTGATTTGCCTGTGCATGCTTGCTAGTCTTCATAACACTGAAGCAGTGCTTGCAGCTGTAAGTCTTTGTGCTGCTTAAGCCAGGTTTGCAAATTGGGCAGCTTATGTTCCCTCTGCCTTGTGCATACCTATCTTTTCTCTTGGTTATTCTCTCTTCACGTGGATTTGAAAATTTGGCCCTGAGTGACATGAAATGTGGATAAGTGCCTATGGTAATGAGAGGCGAAGGAGTCCAGGTCATGCATATTGCCAGTGTAAGCAAGGAGAGCAATTTTAATTCCCATATATTAACAAAGAGCATTTTTATTACCAGCTTTGCTTGCTAAACTAGAGTCTTAACATCTAACCTGGTTTGTCTTTCTGTCTTCTGCTATTAGGTTTTTAGTTTGTTTTTGTGAAGAGATAAATAAAAGGTCTGTCTGAGGGAAGTAGTGCACCTGGGGATGTCATTTTACAAACTAATAAACTGATGTATGTGACATTTTAAATAACTTGCATCCTTTATCATTAAAATTTTGTGTTGTCTTCCTATATGTGTATATTTTTGTTTAAAATTGGTGGTTACTTTTTATTTGAATTTAATATCTTGTTTTCTTTCCAAACTTACAGTGTCCCCACCAACAAGACTAAGATATAATGTAGTGAGTCCTGACAGTGTACAGATCTCTTGGAAAGCCCCCAAAGGGCAATTCACTGGATATAAGCTTCTTGTCACTCCAAGTTCAGGTAAAAGTCTGTATGTTCTCTTTTAAGGTGAAAGGACTGTCTTCCTAAGGCTTAAAACTTTTCAGAGGCTAGTGTCGTTCCCTAAGGACTAAGAAACTGTGAGCAAGCTTTGGAAAATGGAGTTGACTAGCTGGTCAACAGAAGAGATGGACTGATTTCACTAAAAGGTGGTCACAGGCATAGAAAATGTGAATCAAATGCTTGAGGTGTCAGAAGTGGGTGAATGCTAGTTAAGCTTTGTATGTAGTCTTTGGGAACTGTGACTGATCTGCCTTTACCTTTCTTCCAGTGGGGTGTAAGGAAGTCTAGGAAGTATTCAAGGGAAAGCATTGGAACCCTAATTTGGTCAGAGTTTTGAGGTGGATCTCCCTGGCTGTTATCCCATAGTGAGCTCTCCAGAAAAAAGCAAGAAGAATTAAGAAACAAGCAGCCTATAAAAATTTTTTTGAATGGAAGTTGAAAAGGTAGACAAAAAAGTGGCTACTTTGTGTAGGGCTATAGGGGTCCTACTTCTGTACATTTGAATTTAAAGTTAGATATAGAAACAAGTTTTAACATAGAGCTAAAATGCCTATCTGTGCATGTTTGTATACAATCTTTATGTATATAAATGCACAGAGAAATGTTTAATATTTGTATTTATACATGAGAATTTCCTTGCCCAAAGAAATTGTTGAAGAGAGTATTCAGAGATTACATGGGTATGATGGGGTTGGAACTGGCAGCCAATCACAGAGCATGGGTATGATGCTACCAAATATGCCAGCTTTTTGTAAAATGTTTCATTTCTTAATATCTTTACTGGACACTGCGGCTATTTCATGAGGCCCAGATCTTAGAGTGTTTCTATTTAAGAAATGTGGTTACACTGCCTGACTTCTTGCTTTTTTGGGATGGTCTCTGGTCTTACTGTATGGATAGTCCTAAAACTGGGAATGCATGGGTCATGATAGAGCTTGAGGTGTTTTTAAGTCATTACATTTGCCCTGCTATAAGAATAGCAAACAAAGTTATGTATTTTTGGGCTTTTTTTTTTGTCTTCTTTATTACAGGTGGAAAAACAAATCAATTAATTCTTCAAAACACTGCAACCAAAGCAATTATTCAAGGTCTCATTCCAGATCAAAACTATGCTCTTCAGATCATTGCATTCAATGAAGACAAGGAGAGTAAGCCAGCACAAGGCCAGTTCAGAAGTATGTGTCTCCTTATACCTGACATGCAGAATTTATCAGATGTTTAGTATAACTTTTTAAATGGTAACAAGTCTGACAGAAAGGGGATAATGGAAAAACAGTTTCTTCTGTGGTAGAAGGGTAATTAAAAGCCACAGATTTTAACTGGTACAAATACAACTGGAGGCCTGAATTCATTGTGTAGGAGATTCTTACATTGGGCTATCTTTGTTTCCATTGGACTGGTGTCCCTTTCTTCCTCAATCCATTAGGAAACTAGCTGGTATCTTGTGGAAAGAATCTTCAGTGAGTGAAAAGAAGGGAAGTGCTATATTCTGATACTTAAAATATTTCCTTTTTAGGAAAACATTGTTACAGCTGTGCCAATTGGCAACTAGTTGCTAGTTCAATACTTTGAAAGGCTGAATTTTTACTGGTGTATATATATATATGTCAACTGATTTATCTTGATCTTCATGTTAAACATGAATTTGGTCCATAAAGACAAAAATGTGACAGTGTAGGAGTACAGTTGAAAGCCTACAGTTGAAAGTTGAATTCCCTTGACACTGAACATTTCTCGCTGTCACTGCTAAACTGTCTTTCTCTTAAAACCAGCACAAGATAAAATATGCTGAGTGCTTGATGTGGTGTGTGTCGAAGTATTTCTAGCTTTTCATCACTACAACTGTGTGTGTAGTACCTTAAGTTCTGTCCTGTTTAAGAAACCCACAAACCACAGATTACTTTAGCATTAAGGAGAAGCCCACAGAAGGCTACAGCAAATTCTATAATACTGGGTGTGGCTGGTTTTTAAATGACCTTTACTCTTTAGGAAAAGTAGAGCTGGCAGCTTGATTTAAGAATCTGGGGTAGTGCTCTATTTAGTATACTCTCTTTGCTGCAGGTGAAAACATGTAGTACTTAATAAGGCTGGAGTTTCATTTTACAATATGATGCCTTGCATGAGTAAAACCAGATACAGCATATATACAAATCCTTCTTTTTTGTTACCCTGTATTATAGTTCCCCCCCCTTTTCTGACACATGGCCACTAATTCTTGAGATGAAATAAGGTCAAACGTATAAAAAGCTTTGAGAATATCATCTGGTTTCATGCACTGGAAGTATGGTTTTAGTACTGCTGGATTGTAACTGATGTACAAAGAGTTCTCAAGCCTATAATAAAATTTTATTGTTAAGAGAGTGTTTCTCTTTATATAGCCAGGTATACATTCTTATTCTAGTACAAAATATTTAATTAACTAAGAGCAATGTTTTTTTTTCCTTTGATAATGCAGATGTAAAAACATGCACTAGATAAATTTTTTTGTCAGTGTAAATATTTGAATAAAACTAGTGTCTCCTTGTCTCTTTTTCCTATGTGGTTATAATTTGACAGTTCCCAAATCCAGAAATCTCTCTCAGGATGTGACAAATTTGTTTCCTTTGAGCATTTTCAGCCTTTTATACTATTTCTCCGGAGCCTTGCCTCTCGATAGCACGAGCATTAGAGGAGGCCATCAAGCATCTCCTCAGCTTGCTCTTAACCTTTTCTCAAAGGAATGCTCTTAGAAGGCTAAGCAATGGCATCCTTTTTGACTGACATTATTCTGCTTATTTGACCTCTCTTGTTTTAGTCAGGATCCTGTTCAGTTAAGAATTAAACCCAGACTCTGACTAAGGGTATCTGTAACCCAGCTAATAACCATGATCTCCTCAGCAAGCCTGTGGACTTGAATTTGCTTCTTCATCAGTTTTGCAATCACTCACTAAAGGCAGAGGTGATGCACAGGTACCCATGCTGTGTTAGTAAGAAGAGGTGTTGTTCTCACCTCTGTACCTAGAATATAAGGACTGGGGGTTCTGCAAAGGGTTATCACACTGAGAAGATCACATTGAGGTTTTTGATGGCTTGCTGTATTCCTAAGACCTTGATCTTGTGCTTATATTTTTGAGTGGCACTTGGAGCACTCCTGGTTGATTCAGATACTCCTTGTAGTATTGGGTGAATGAATGAAATCCATTTCACTTTGGCTCCACTTATGTACAACAGAGTGCTGATGCTGTCTCTCATATAGTCAAGAGACAGATAACCTTCTTTCACCTTCTCAGTGTTTTTTTTTTTAAATGATGCAGCACAGAGGGACTTTGGTCCTGGCTAAGGCTCCGTGCATGCTTGGATGAATGTCAGTCATACTAAAGAGTTTAAACGGAGTAGAATTTTATTTTCTGTAAAAGATATTCTCAGATTCGTTGTTTTAAGCTCTTCCTGGCCATTGAAGGCAGCTGGGGTGTGCATTAGCATTCTAAGGAAATTTTGGAAGGGGTTGTTTCTGTTGTTTTTTTTCCTCATATGTGACTTTAGCTATGATTTTGCCAGAACCCTTCAGACTGTTAGTTTAGTAATAGTGGCTACCAATGTAATAGTAGGAATTGCTAACCAAACTGGGTTCTGCTTGGGTGTTGTGAGAGATTTGAGACATAGTAAGGGAGGTATCCCACCCACTTGTGGGACAGGAAGCTGTTGAAGTCTCAGCTTTGGAGCAACCTTGCACTCATGGGAGTATTTGGTGCCCTGAACACAGATTTGGGCATGGGATCTAAGCTGATTCTGTGAAGAGGATAGTGTAACAACTGGCTTATGTGCTTTTGTGTTGACTTGGAGTGGAACTCAGCAATGTTGGACTTTTCCCAGCTAGCTTTGCCAATTTTCTGGACTATATTTCCAGTGTGGGAGCTTGTCTGCATGGGCTTAGGTGCTGATGTCACTATTTGGACTCTCGTGTGAGGAGAGTCACTTTTGAGAACTTCAGTGATGATAGGATGGGGAACTTTGCATAAAAATAATAAACTCAAAGGGAGGGAGGGAGAAACCAGAAACAGTCACTTGTTACCTAAGCGTATCTTAAGAAGCTGTGTGCAACTACTTTATGTGGAACAAGAAAATGACATGCTTCTAACTACATTGTTTCTAGATTCACTGATTATTTTTCCCTCTTGCTTTTCAGTTAAAGATATAGAGAGAAGAAAAGAAACAAATAAACCCAAGGTGAAGGATCCAGAAAAAACAAATGCGAGTAAACCAGCTCCAGAAGGTCAGATTATAACACATATGACTGATGTGATATTCTTAAAATAATCAGCTTCTTTATTTAACTTGGCCATTGTAGAGATTTTCTATAAGTTAGTACTTTAAATCTGGTTCCCAAGGTTAAATTAAACAAAAGGGAAAAAAATCAGTATTTTCAAGATTATTGGAGAGTTGCTACAACAGAGGTTTGCTTTTAGATCTGTGTTTTGCTTTACCACTTTATAAAGTAAGTACTAAATATCACCATGAATAGACAAAAATTTATTAAAATCCTGTTATCTGTACTTCCCCCATGGGTGCACTTTGAGGAGTGGAAGAATTGTGCATATGTGTGTGTACATAATGATGACTTCATATGATCTTGGCTGTAAGACAGTCTTGCAGTATTGATTCCCACCTAAAATCAAATTGATACTATTGTTCAATTAGGCATATAATAACTTGATAGCTGTCCTAATGCAGGTTATATATATGAAAGCATTTGAAACATTTTGAGGGAGGGAAAAAAAAAAAGGAGTTAATTTTGTCTGGTTGCAAGGAGCCAATCTTCTGGTGAAATGTGATATTGCTTGCCATGAGAAGTTTGTCTAATACGGATGAAAATCTAGTTCAAGCTTAATATACAGCTCTATTTCCTGTTATTCTAAAATTCAAATAGCATCTTCTTTATGAAGTAACCCCAAATTAATTATTCCCTTCAGTGATTATTTATGGTGTACAGAACAAGCACAGAGGAGAAGAGCTTAATATGAGCCTAAATAGTCTGTCTGTGAATGAACTGGACAGTTTCAAGGATGCCATTTCCCCCCTTCCCTTTTGGCTCTGTCTCCAGGAATGCAAGTATCAAAGGCCTCACCCAAAGCTCCTTGAAGCCCATGCAAATTTTTCTCACTTCAGTGGATTTTTATTCTTACCACACATACTTGTGTCATGTTTTATTTATTAGCACTATGAAAAGTTGTTTCCATATAGCATTTCTCAAGCCAAAGCACCCTTGAATTCCATTGGGTACATTGGGAAAAATGTTAGCTAGAGTTTGCAACACTTAAAGAGACAAGTTATACCTGCTAGTACATGATGGGGTAGTGGATAGGTGATCTTTCCTACATCATGTCTGGAGGAAAACTGAGTTGGAAGAAACTAAAGAAGGAAAATGTGATTTGCTTTCTTAATGAAGGACAAGTGATAAAAGTTGAAGGAGGGAAAATTGAGCCTGTAATAGGAAAATGTTGATTAAATGCAGACAGAGGAAAGTGTCTGCCAGACTGTGGGAGAGAATTTATGCTTTTTCATGGCATAGGGGCAAAAATACAATTGGCAAGAGGAGATTGGATCTGCAGTCTCTCCCTTTTTAGGATTCTTGTTTACTTGTGAAGTCTTTAGCTCAGTCACTTTCCTCCTCCATGCACTATATACTTTTTACTTATCTGAACTTCTGTTCTATCAGGGCAGTTTGTATCGGAGCAAAATACATCTCCCTCTAGCACTTGTGAAAAACTATTGCCTTACTCTTACTGTAGCAGGTTTTACTAGAAGACTGAGGTATACATTTGAAACAATGACAAAACATATGAACTTCTTGATCAGCAAACCTGACCAGAAAGAAAAAAATGTTAATTTTTATGAATTCTTGAATTTGTTTAGCCCTATTCCCAACCCAGCTATATTTTATTGTAAAGTAATGGACCCTTTTCCTACTAGATATTGCATATTTCTTCCCTTTGCGCAGTATAATGATTATTCAAAGTGATGGAGATTCCAACTGAATGACTTCAGTGGAAGCTGGGTGAGATTCCAAGCAAAAACACTGAGCAAAAATAACAGCATCAGCAAAATATGTATAGCTGGGGTAGAAGTGAACTCAGAACTGATACTCAGAGTAATGTTATCAAACCCTTCCTAGTTTAATATATAAAGACTGTTTCACATCATATTGAAATTGAATCAAACAAATAAGGAAGAACCTGTGAGAGAAATGGATTAAATAAGTAAGTGCCAAATTTTATGGCAAAACCATGAATAATAACTTCATCCTCTGCAGATGTTTGACAGGAAATGATTTGAGTATGACCAAATGAATTCAGGCTAGCAGTTAATTGGTTTCATAACAATTTAATGTATGGTTAAATTTGATGGATTTAATAGCAACCCTGATACGTTCTGTGGCTGTGTTTATATCCTTCGTTCAGTTGGTAAGACCACGGGAGTTAACAGCACAAAAGTTATTAGAATCATTAAAGTTGGAAAAGACCTGCAAGATCATAAAGTCCAGCTTTTGATCTAATACCACCATGCCCACTAAACTGTCTCACAGAGTGCCACGTCCACTTGTTTTTTGAACCCTTCCAAGGATGGTGATTGCACCACTTCCTGGTGAGCCTATTCCAATGCTTAACCTCTCTTTCCTGAAGAAATTTTTCATAATATCCAACCTGAACCTCCCCTAGTGCAATTCGAGGCCATTTCTCCGTGTCCTATAACTTGTCATCTGGGAGAAGAAGCCGACCCCTACCTCACTGCAAGCTTCTTTCAGGTAGTTATAGAGAGCAATAAGGTCCCCTCTTAGCCTCCTTTTCTCCAGGCTAAACAACCCCAGCTCCCTCAGTCACTCCTCATAGGACTTGTCCTCCAGACCCTTCACCAGCTTCATTGCCCTTCTCTGGAGACACTCCAACACCTCATGTCCTTTTTGTAGTGAGAAGCCCAGAACTGAACTCAGAATGTGAGGTGTGGCCTCACCAGTGGAGTACAAGTAGGATAATCATTGCCCAGGTCCTGCTGGCCACAGTTACTGGTACAAGCCAGGATGCCATTGGCCTTCTTGGCCACCTGGGCATGCTCCTGGATCATGTTCAGCTGCTAACGACCAGCTCCCCCATGTCCTTTTCCTCTGGGCAGCTTTCCAGCCATCCTTCCCTGCCTGGGGTTGTTGTAGCGCTGCATGGGGTTGTTGTGACCCAAGTCCAGGACTTGGCACTTAGCCTTGTAAAACCTCTTACCGTTGGCCTTGACCCATCAATCCAACCTGTCCAAATCCCTCTGTAGAGCCCTACTACCTTCCAACATATCAACACTCCCAACCAGTGTGGTATTGTGTGTGAACTTGCTGTTAACTAGATGTATTTGTAGAAATTTTTTTTATCTTGTATGATAGTGGCCAGGTTGAGTTAAGTAGAATCTTACCTGTAAACAAGAGCAATCTTTGACCATAAAAAGAATTGAAAACAGCTGTTGTCCAGATTGGTATTGTCAGTGGTTGTGGCTTCTGCTCTTGCCTTGACTGAAAGAGTAGCAAAATCCTATTTCTTCATTTATTAGTGTCAAATTTTGATGTAAGGAGGTATCTTCTGTGAACATCTGCTTCACTTGTTACAGAAGGATGCTTACATAAGAAGAAACTAGAGTGTCTTTGCAAGCCTTAGAAAGGCAAATATCATTCTCCTGCATATGGAGAATTATGTGACAGAATTCTCCAGCATGAATATTAGGACAGATTTGGCATTGAGTAGGCCAGAAAATCTGGAATCATTGTTTTGGGACGAAACTAATGAAGCACAGCAATATACTTGTCAGTGTGTATGAAAAAGCATGTGAACTCTGTCAATAATACAAACTCCAGCTTGTGGATTGTGATAACTCATGTATCCTGCTGATTTTCCTGAAAGGCAGAAGAGGCATAATCATAATCATATAAACTTGTTTATGAATACTTAGCTAATATACTTTCATCAGGGTCACACAATAAAGCCCAAAGATTTCTCTTTCAAATGGAAAAAGATTTCACCATAACCCTTCTGTTCGTCAAAGCCAGCTCCTTGCTAAGAAATGCAAGATGGTTATCTGTATTAATGATTCTAGATGGTTCCAAAGCATCTCACTTTTATTTTCATCTTTGCTTTGGAGGACTGATTATGCAGTTTTCACCTGAGGCTCTGCCGTGCTGACAGGTGTGTATGCCTTCTCCTGAACTCCTAAATTTACCTTCTTGTTTAGTCATTGAAGACAGAAGATTGCATTAGAGTTTTGTCTGTCTTTATGGAACGCTGTTGGTGGCTTGTATGGCTTGCTAGTCATTTTTCCAGCAGATTCAGTAACCTAGATTAAAATTTTCCACCTATTCTGTCCTACCCATTCAAGTGGTTTGAAAAGATGTGCTCCTTTCCTGCTCCAAGTACTATGCTCTTATCGCAAGCAAACCTCCGGTGTATATCCAGTGATGTCATGGTGCCAAATTAATTCAGGCTTAATGTGTAACATTCATCCATCAAATGCTCACTTTATATTTGATTTCCAAAAATTTTCTGTAACTCTTCTGCACATCCACTTTCAAGTCTTAAGTCTCCTTTCTATATTTTTCAGAACCTGTCATTTTTCAGCTTAGTGATTTATCACTGCTAGGTACACTCATATTAATAATGTCAGAAGCCTTCTCTCTTTCTCTCTGTTGAGAAGAAGCTCACAGATGCAGCTTCTTTCAGCACGCACTGATATTTGAGTACTTGTACCCTGGCACTTTGCCAACTCCCTCATGTACAAAGCTCCTTTCTGTACAATGACAGGGGTTAATACATTCTGTGCCTTCTTGGATGTTTTACAGTTTCTCAGAGAGCTTCTTTGACTGATTCTCTAATCAAATCCCTTTGGGGAGGGGAGAATCACAGTGTTTTGACTATATCCTTTGGCAAATATGTGACTATATCTTTTTCTGCAGGGTATTTATGTATCTGAACTGGGTGTAGCTACCTATTTCAATAAAAACAATAAAACACTGAGGGCCAGTTTTATCATCTTGCTTGTTGATTTGATTTTTGGGTTTTTTTTATTTGAGAGGTATGGTGGCTTATCCTAGGCTAGCAGCCAAAAATCGCACTTAGCTGCTTGCTCGCTCCTCTCCCCAGCAGGATTGGAGAGAAGAGAGGAAGAACAGAAATGAAAAAGTTTGTGGATTGAGATAAAGACAGGGAGACTGCTTACCAATTACCATGGTAGGCAAACAGAGTCAAGTGGGGAAAGATTTACTTAGTTTATTACCAGTTAAAAAAATTGCTAATGCGGGTAGTGGGAAACAAAAAAAGACAAACACTAAAACAACAGCTTTCCTCCCCATTTTCCCAGGCTCGACTTGACCTTCTCCCAGACTCCTCTCCTCCTCCCTTGTTATCACTGCAAGTTATACTCAGTTCAAGTCCCTTCAGAGAGAAAGCAAGTGGTACAAAAGGGGTGTTTTGGGGTTATGACTGGGACGTAGTGGTTTCTGTCTGCCATTCCTTTTGTCTCAGACCTTTCTTCTCCAATGTACGTCATCCACAGGCTGCAGGGAATATCTGCTTTGCCATGGAGCACTCCTTTGTCTGACCCTGGGGTTACATCTTTTGTTTCTCACTCCTTTTCCCCTCTTCCTCCTCTCTTTGCCTGAAATTTTCTGTCCTTTCTTAAATATGTTTTTCCAGAGGTGCCACTGGCTGTCCATGGACATGTGACTGCTTCTCAGAAAAGGCCACCTCTGCAGCCTCCCTCCTGCCAAACCTGGCCACAAACACCCAATACCAGAGATGCTCTATTAGTGCTTTGCTTGAGTAAAGCTTTTACATTGTCTTTAACCTATCCTGTTTGGAAATTCCCATATGCAAATATCCAATAAAGAAGATTTAGTACTGCACAGAGCATGCATGGGCCAGATTTCTCTTCTGGATCAGGTGTTGTCAGGATAAACCTTTTACAGGCTATAGACTATTAAAACAATGAGAAATAAGCTCCCATAAAAGATTGTGATTTATATATCACAATGTTACAGCTACTTTCTCATCGTAAAGCACATATAATGTAGTCATACACTAAATATGACTTGTTAGGGAGGTCAGGGGTCTTCACAGCAGAGAACATGGTGGTTCATTCAGTCTTCCCTGCTGAAAATTGTGTTTCATCTCTGGAGCAAGTCCATTAGGGGTAGGTGTGTTTTTTTCAATGATTTCTATAAAAATCTAATGCTTTGTGGCTGAACTTTGGGAGAACTGTAGCTTTTTAAATCCCTTAGATGCGTGTCTCTGATGGAGTCACCTTTACCATGTGCCAGGAGCCAAACTGGCAGAACATTACCCAAGCTTTCTGGGCCAGTGCAGAGCCAACTGGAAGATCTGAGAAAACAGATATTGCCCCTCAGTTCTGTGCCCAAAAGGCATATTAGAGAAAGGTCTGGGAGAAATCAATTGACAATTAAAGTTAGATCTGAGTTTCTAATTGTGGAAGACTGAGACAAGCAGGTAGAAATTCAGGGAAGAGATTTTTTAGCTAATATGCGGAGCCATGAAAATAGAAAGGATAACTTGGCAGTGGAAAAAATTAGGCACTGGGTGAGTGAAAAACAGTGTGGAAATCATAGTGGACCTTAGAGATAGAAAAGCAGAGGCTCTATATAATGAGTTGTGTGATGCCATACCTTGGCAGCCACAAAGTATAATAGCAAGGTGCAGATGCCAGGTTACATAATCTGTGTGTAGGTAATATAATCTGAACTAACGTTAAAAACAGTGAATAGTTGACTTCATGTGTCTTGATCGATATTCCTGCATTTGTATATTAATTTAAATATAAATTTTTTTTGGACAGAGGGGTAAAAATTACCTGTAAGGATAAATGTAGCGAGTCAATATCTACTTAATCCCAGCAGAGGCAAGAGGCTAGAATCCTTTATTGGACTTACAAGTTCATATTTAAAGGGTTTAGGGTTTACATATTTAACAGGGGGTTTACATATTCATCGGGGGGTTTGCATATTCATTCTATTACAGTTGGGGGTTTCACAGAGATGAAGTAATAGGGCAGAATCTTGGTCTTAGGAATTACCTCATGGGGAAAACCCATTTTATCTTAGGGGATTTTGCAGGGGGGGAACAGGTATTCAGGTCTATGGGATGCAAGGATTCAGGGAACACAGAGAGAGAGATAAGATACAATAGGTCTTCTGCACAGGTTTGATGAGATCAGGGTGTGGACTCTCTGGCTTGGGTAGGGCATGTGATAATATCATGCAAGGAGTCTCTTCGGTTCTGCTGGAGAAGGCAGGAAGAATCCACAGTGATAAGGTCATTGAAAAGAGTTTTTCTCCAGCTTCTATGACTCAAGGTTTTCTGTTTAAACCTAGCAGTTTCTTTTCTGGTGTCTGAATTTTCGGACTCCAACAGATAAACAAATGTTTCCTTTGAAAGAATTGAATATTATTAGGGACCTTTAGTGAATTTAACGCTACTAGTGGTACATTATCATTATTATTATTGTGCATACAGATATATATACACACACATAAGTTATAAATATTATGAAGAATGGCTTTTCATTCAGTCAGAGTTCCCTCTGACACATGCTGGTTCCACTCTCCTCTTTGTTTTCTTCACTACTCAGTGCTGCACAGAGAAGAGACTTTGGTTATATTGTACTAAATGTCAAGTTTTTAGCACTTTCAGCATTTAGTATCATAAAGTGTCATGGAGTGACACCTGAAACCATCAGTCATGTGATACTTACCTGCTAAGTAGGAATAGGTAACCAGCAGCTTCTTTCAGGTGAGTGTGATCTGTCAGTGCTCTGAATCTTGCAGAAACAATGTCCCTTCGGTGCTGGATCTTTTGTAGTTTTTCTTGTGATCATAACTTTTAACTTCCTAATCTCTGCCTCGAACATAGGTGGAGTCCTCAGCTCCCTGCAAAAACTATGTAGACATATCTGCAGTTATTTTGTCTTGCAGTGGAATAGCTTTTGTTGGTTTTTTTTTTTTTTTTTGTGTCTTCCTAATGTATTGTACATTTTTAGTGATGTTATTATTTAGATTATTTCTACAATCTTTCAACGTATATGTTTTTGAATGATTTTTTTTTTAATAACATATTTTTCTTCCAGTGCTATGCACCTATCAAGTAATGCAAAAGGCATGTAATTTCTCAAAATGCCGTGGTATACGTGGTTTCTGAGGTTTCTGTTATAATAACTCTTGCACTGAAGGTTGAATCAGTCTTTGGATAGTGATAGAAATGAGAGGTGCAGTAAGCTTAAAAAATCCAATGATTTGCTTTCTTCTTCTAACACTCCTATCGCCTTTGATGCAAATAAACTTTGACATTCACTTTGTAGCTGTTGAATGGCACTACTTAAGCAGAGTAGAAGAAATCCAGGGAGAGGTATATTAAGATACTATTCAGGAGAAGACACTAATTATCTAATTTATTAACTTGACTGTTTAGTTAATGTCAGATGCTTCAGTAAGTGTTACTAGACAGTGTGAAATGAGTGCTATGAGGTATTTGACTAAGCTACAGGAATGAATACCTTCTGAACTTCTGCTCCATTGGCAGTGTTTCATAGTTTAACTCACTTCATCCCGGCTAGTGTAACTGCAAATGTTGGTTTTAGTCATGGCATTTTTCTATTTTTTTTTTTTACTTGCTGAACTCCCTGGCTATGGAACTCATTAACTGTGTCTTTATACAACCTATAATCTGACTTATTAGCAGTGTTTTCTTGAGCTTTCTGGAGAACACTTTAGCTCTTGATTATGAGCTGCAGAAAAAAGAAATCGTAACTATGCTGTGTGGGCATTTTCCCCCAGTGTCATTCTGTTCTTCCTAAACAGTCCTTGTCTTCTCAACCGTTGCAGATTTATCTGATTCTGCAATCAGAGGATAAAAGCAAAGTTTATTGGAAGGTACTTGGCTCTTCTACTTTCAGTACCATTTATTTTTTGTCTTGCATTGGGGGCCACTGAACCCTTTAGCCCAGTAGAAGTGTGCAGGGTTGCCCCAGCCCCAACCAGTAGCAAGACTAAGCATGTAATCCCACTAGGTCTGAGGTGATCAAGCACAGGGCTTGGCCAAGCAAGTACTACTAACCAGCCACTGGCTTGATCCCTTTGTCTTCCTATTTTCCCATGCATGTTCTTCTCCAAACCACCTTGATCCCTCCCTTTCAATGCTTTTGGTTCCTCCCCTAAACATCTCATACTGGATCTTGTACAACTCCCAGATGCTTGTTCCTGTATCCCGTGTCTCATTACCCCCTAAGCAGTAATCCCCAACAGTCTGAACCATCAACAGACCATGTTGTTGAAGTAAGTTCAAGTTATCAAAATGTGAGTACAAGTTATAAAAATGAGTTGCAGATTTTGGAAGATACCTCATGAGACAGCCTCATGAGATCGTGTAATTACCATTTAGTTTTGGGCGTATGCTGGACTCCCACAAGAGGGAAACACAAAGTTTCTGCTTGCCTTTTGTTTTCTTCTGTTCCAGTGCAGTGCTATATCGTATCAAAGGATTGCTTGAGCTGGATGCAACCACGTTTAATTCAAAACAGAGAGCAGTGCAGCTCTGTTGTTCAGTACAGCACTCTCCCTGGTGAATGTGCTAGCCTGCTCAGAACTAGCTAGCTCAAGGTGTTCTACCTTATTCTCCATTACAAAGTGTAGACATAACCCTCACTGTTAGTCTATAGCATCACCTTCTTGATGTCGCAGAATAGGAACAAACACATTTCCTACTTGGGGATTTCTTAAGTTCTTTAAACATTGTGGAGTCTTTCTATATGATAAGTTTCATTTTTGGACATTTGTAGATTAAAGTCTGCATCACAAATTATAGTGAAGTTTCGAATTATTGATTGCATTTGTCTCAATGGTAGGCTGCTGCCTACATTTCCCTAAAAGATGTATATACATGGTACTGAGGCTTGAATATTTCATCTTTGCAGTGTCTGTAGGGGGCATGTGGATGCATTACCTTGTCACGTATGAAATGGGATGCACATTTGCTGTCATTAACTGCCTCACAGCTGAGGACATGCTCTGTGGAGGCTGTTCAGGACTTTTTTTTTCTTTTCAGTTTACTTTTCAGTTCTGTGCTTACCATCTTGACAGATATTTTTCTAGTCTTTACCAAAAACTGCCTTTCAGCACTGTGCAGCATGCAGTGACATGTGGTCCTTTGACCTGAGTATGAGTAGCTTGAGTGTGTGGTGTATATCTAGTTGTTCTAGCATTTACTAATCAATTAAAAGCGATATGAACATAGAAATGAATCTATCCTCCATGCTTCTTTAGAGCGGATGGCCTCAGATCCCCACACCTCCCTTGAGAAGACTGGGGAATGCTTGGACAATGCTGCAGCATTCTTAGAACATTTTGGATCACCACAAGGCTTTGGCAAGCATTTAGAATTATGCTCCCCTCACCATGCTCCTCTGACCACTCTGAAGCTACTTAGCCCAGAAATAATTTTTTAGATCTAATTTTGGTTTAAGACGCTTTGGCTTTGGACTCACTTGGCTTTGTTCTGCCCAATCTTAGCCCAAGCAGAGGATTCATGATGTCTCCTATCTCAGCTTTCACTAGTGAAAGGTGCACCTAACCACCTGATCTTAGCCAATAGGACTGTTACTGAAATGCCTGAAGACCGTGGTTTCAGTGGTTTCACTGCTAGTCAGATCGCCATCCTGGTGTGTGCTAGAAGATCTCTGCACTGGACTCCACGTAGAACCTGCCCAGCAATCCTGTCAGCAGGCCCCCACCCGTGTTAGAGCATGGGGTTTTTTTGAGAGTGATTATTTTTTAACTTGTGCCAAGTGTTGTGATGGCTTTCCATTCTTCTGTGTGACTCCTCCTGGACATCATCTTCTCTCTCAATTTCAGGTGATGCAAATATCTGTTAAAAACAGGAGGTGAAGTAGACTTGTCAGAATGTACCCTTGCTTCTTTTGATATATGAATTTAGGATACTGCATACAAGCCATGCTGGTTTCTGTACTTCTCAAAAGGTAGAATTTGATGAGAGGCATCCGTTAATTTTCCAGGCTAGTTTATAAACCTGTGAGCTGCCATGCAGAGCTTTGTGTATTAGAAATTCCTTGTTAGTCACTGGAGGACTTATGGAAGGATTCTGTTGCAAGGAAACTCTTGGGTAAACTCCCCTTTACTGTCCAGAAAATTTAGCTCATTGTGCTGTGGATGATCAATGCTTATTCCATGAATTCATCATAAGAATTTCTCTGGAGGAAATAACTTTTTTGTCCTTTGACTTGTGACTTGGATTTCATTCTGCAATGGCAATACTTCTGTGGACCTGGCCAGGGTGATTTGGAAGACTCCTTCATGCCTCCCACGGCTGAAAAACCTGATGGGAAGTATCAGCACTGACATGGACAGAATTCTTATGTGCTTTCCCCTTGCTGTCATTTGTTAGTTGCTTTGGAGAAAACCAAGCAAGCTACATTTAGAGATTGCAGCATTTACATCTGCCATCTGGCCAAATAGCCATTAGTTTATTTGCAAGTGTGTTGAAATAGTCCGAATAAGATAATAATATACTTTTGAGAGAAAACAAGCTTGAAAATTAAGACCTGAAAGTTGCTATGAAAGTTGGAATTGGGAAAGGGTTCACTTTGAGTTGTGCACTTTGATCCTGACAGAAGAAATCCCTGATTGAAGTGATGTCAGGGAAGCAAGAAGAACAGAGAGAGAGATTTGGAGCAAGGAACTGATTTCAACATAAGAAGGGTCTCGTATATATTTTGTAACTGCCTTGTCTATTCTGGATATGTGTAAAATTGTGTTAAATTTTATTTACCTTAGCCTAGTTTCAGAGTGAGTATTAATTTGGAGGTTGTTATATATATACCAGATTGCAAACCCTTGCTTTTTTCCAAAAATAGAAGGCTTGGCATTAGAAATGATGGCCAATTTCCATTGTTAACCAGGAATTCTTGCTTATCTCCTGGCTCTTCCTTTCTGGAGAAGGAACTGCTTTTCTTCTATCTGTCAGTATGTTAACGTCATATGAATGGCTGTGGTTGTGTATTGCCTCTCACAAGTGTTCCAGGCTAGGCAGAAGCTGGAGATTGGACAGATTGCCTTTCTCTTATACACAGTGTCCCTCCCTGTCCCCTGTCCCTTTTTAGGAACTCTCCTTGAATGCATCTGCTTCACTTAAGAGTAGACACAGTGTTGACATAGATATCTAAAGAATCTGTAGTTCAGAAAAAGAAAGCAACTTTACAGCTTTCTTTCTACTCTCTGAGCAGAAAAAGAGACAGCCTATCTGGGACCTAAATGCAAATTTCATTTTTGTCATAAAGTGATCTACCTTCTGATACCAGAACTACTCAGGTTCACAACTGCTGAGTTAAAAGATGCTTATCCTCAGGTTCATAACCCTTGAGTTATGTTTCTCCTTATATCTCTGCATAGTAAATCCATATAATGCTTGGTAAATCTGAACCATTAGTAAATGAAAACCTGTCTGGGCTCTTTTTTTCTTTGGTAGCTTTTCCTAAGGCACTGACCTTTTTTTGTGTTATCTATTCTTAGTTGAAGTGGGAGACTGCTATTCACATCCTCGAATGATAGATTAATAGAAGCTCAGGTGAATGAATGGTCTTTCATTATCTTCAGACTGCTTTTCATTTCTTCAAGTCATTAGCTCTTGAGCATCTATCCAATCCACAGTGTGCTGGCATGGCTGGATTCTGCTGGCAGCAAGAAATGTTCCCTTAAGCCAGATTCAGGGTCCTTGTTGACATGTTTCATTATTGAAACACTTTCATTATTACCCTGCTGAGACATTCCTTAACAGTTCTTCATCATCTGGCAGCATGAATTCTCATAATTGGAAGTCTGTAGGCTTGCTCAGGACTATGTATATTCTAGGCAAACATCTCAGTAAATCATGAGTGATGCTCCTCTTTGATGTAAGACAGTACCTCATGTTTGAAACTGAAGCTACATAGTAACAAATTGAACCTCCTGCCACTTTTTAAAACTTGTATGGCAACCTTGAAGGAAGAACAAGAAAAAGCTTTGAGAAGGTGGTAGCAGACAGATATTTTAATAAACAGAATCACAGAATATGCCGAGTTGGAAAGGTTCCGCGAGGATCATGGAGTCCAACTCCTGGCCCTGCACAGGACCATCCCCAGAGTCATACCATGTGCTTGAGAGTATCATCCAGGCACTTCTTGAACTCTCTCAGGCTTGGTGCTGTGACCACTGACTTTGGGCTGTCTCATAGTCAGCACCTTTTGCCTGGTGCCCTGTGTGCTGGGTAAGCCTTGGTGTTACAGCTATGTCCCTTGGTTAAAAGGTGCTAGGTAGTAGCCTGTAACAGAACTTAGCTGGCTAAGGGGACCAAGTTTTTTACCTCAAAAGTGTTCTCACCTAGGTAGTTAGCTGTACTGATTGTATGAGTCTGTCTGCATGGAGTCCTATTTCCTTATCTGACTGCTGGGTTTGGAGTGTGTGTCTTTGGCTCGTTATTCCCCAGTAAGCACAGCCTTGTATTCATGTGCTCTGCTCTCCTGGAATGCCCAAAGGAGCCTCTGTGGAGCCCAGCACCAGCTTGATACCTGAGCATATTTAGTTTCCTTGTATGCAGGAAAGTTAGAAGAATTAGGGCTATGTAGTGATGCAGACAGTTGTTTCAGAAGTAAATGCTAGTCTCAACAGGGTCTTTGCTTGTGTTTGATTTGTTTATGTGGCTAAAAATGTGGGGTAAATTTTCTGGTCTTTTGCACTGATCTTTCTAGTATGATAAAGGAAGGGAAAACAGTAAATTGTGAGCACAGGGATGTATCTCCTGTGGCTTGTGAAATACCACTCATATATCATCTCTTCTCTGCATACCTTCAAAATCTTTCAAACTCAGCTTTCAAATATAGCTCAATATATAGGCAGGGAGGTAGTGTCAAACTGTGGCAGATTAGCAAAGGGAAGTACAGAGTCCTGCCCCTGGGGAGGAGTAACCCCAGGCACCAGGACATGCTGGTGACCGACTGGCTGGAGTGCAACTTTGCAGAAAAGGCTCTGAGAGTCTTGGTGGACATCCAGTTGACCATGAACCACCAATGGGCCCTTGTAGTAAAAAAGACAAACAGCCTCCTGGGCTATGTTAGGAAGAAAGTTGTCAGCAGATTGAGGGAGATGATTTTTCCCCTCGGCTCAGCCCTGGTGAAGCCACATGTGGAGTTCTGTGTCCAGTGCTGGGCTGGCTCCCCAGTAGAAGAAAGACATGGACTTACTGGGATGAGACCATTGAAGGGTCGTGATGATGATTAAGAGCTTGGAGCATCTTTCATAAGAGGAGAGAGCCTGAGATAGCTGGAGTATTCAGCTTGTAGGACAGCAGGTGAAAGATACCTTTCCAATGTGTAAAAATACACACTGGAATAAATAAAGAAGGTGGAAATTCTTCTTGATGAAGTCCAGTCAAAGGACAAGAGGCAGTGGACACAAACTAAAATAACCGTAAATTCTATTTAATCAAAGAAAGCACTTCTTTTACTGTGAGGATGGTAAAACACTGGAGCAGGTTACTCAGGTTTATCCTTGGAGACTGAACGTGGCCTGAAGCAATTTACCATTGTGGTCTCTGCTTTGATCAGGGCAGTTTCACTGGACTGAAGAGGTCCCTTCCCACCTGTGATTCTGGGAGCTAAAGATTTCTTAGAGTTAAGTGGTCACTCAGACATCTCTGCTAATTAGAGAATGGAAGAATTGCTACATTCAAGATGGCATGAATGGCATCCTGGGATTTTGTGGATTGACATGTGACATCCCAAATTAGTGATGCTTCTAAAGATCACCACACATTTACACTGGTTACATTATGAAAATATTATTTCAAGAACTGCTTGAAGGTAATATAGGGCCTTGAATTTGGAAGTCTTCTGCACTGTAACTATTGCACCATCCTTTTTGTTGCTAGACACACTGACCAGAACGTCCTATGTACCTAGAGCTGTAATAATGAGCTGTAATTTAATAGTGCTGTAGCAGTTTGCTTCAACTAGTTTTTAATTAGTTCTTTTTTACTGACTCATGTAGGTATACAGCTTGTTCTCTCAGCAGGCTCTTTTCCATTACTTTACCTGTTATGTTAAAAGCTCAGGCACAGACCAGCTCTTTATCATGGTTAGAGGGATTTATATCTACACTTTAATTAGTGTTGAGGATATCTGAGTACCAGTTTTGTCTGAAGTGCCCTGATTAACTGTCTTCTAGATAGCCAGAGAAAACTGTATCAGGGATTTCATGCTTCACTAAAGCAAAGGGAGAAATAAGCCTTTTAAATCCTGGCATATTTGTTACATGAATGATGGTGAATAAGTATGGCCATATTAAAAAAAATTATAGTTTTCCATCTTGAAAAGTAATGTAGACTTTAAGACAGCTGTTTCATTTAAAACATTCATGCACTCAGCTGCAGAAGTGAGAGGAAAGAGTAGAGAATGATCACTGTAATCTGCAGAAGAGTTTAATAGGTTTCGTTTACTTTCCAGGAGGGTCACAGATCATCTTCAGTGTAAGTCGTGGATAAATGGACACGGCATCTTGCCATGTTGAACTTCAGTTTCAGGAAAGACCAGCAGCGTGCTTTGTTCTGTGTTGACACGCTGCCCTTTGGAAGAGAAATTAAAACAACTGTTTTAAACTCTCAGTATAAGTGCAGAGGGATTTTAAAATGTATTTTCCTATCCATGTGCACAGACCAAGAGTGTTTAGTGTTGCTATTTGGTAAGCTGCAGCAGACATCAGGTGCTTCAGTGCTATCAATCAACAATGGTCTGCAAGAAAAGATCAGCATTCTTTCATAGTTACCTTTTATATTTATTTTGTCTCTCAAGTAAATTAAAAAGTTCAGATTTAGGAAGAAAGTTCTAAAAGTTCTTCTAAACTCTGATTACTTCTGAAGTACAACTGTCATTGAGTGTGTATGTAAATGTGCATAGAAAATGGCTGCTTCCTTCTCTCACACTTGAGAATCATCACCAGTGTATGTAGGTAATTAATGTGTTATCAGCTACTGCTTTAATTGGTTTTGTGGCTTTAAATTCAGAAGGTATGCTTTAAATAGTATTTACTTACTACTGTGTACTTTTTGAAAGAAGCAAAATTACTGAACTCTACAGCTTTCACAGTCAAATGTGATATGACTGGACGCAACAGATTCAGTAAGTCTTAATATTCCAACTCCCCCAAATAACAAATTTGTAGGCATACCAGTTGGCCTCTGTTGGTTTCCTGGAACAGAGTAAGTTCCATGGGAAAAGGCTGGCTGCTTAATTTATTTTTTTTTTCCTAGAGAGCATGGACAAACTTCTAACCTTGTTGGGCTGCTCTTTCAGCCTAATGATGTTCCAGCATTCGAGTCCTTCAAATTCAAGCTATGGTTGGATCTAGTTCACAGAACAACAGTTACGCTGTATGGAATTGTCTGGTCCGTGACCTGACATATGGGATGTGTTAAACTGAGGTCCAAGTGCAATGATGATATCACCAACACAGTGCAGTAATATCAATGTCAGGAGCGTGGACTAGTGAGTTACTCAATTTTGGAGCTGAACACTGCCTCATGTCCCTGTATTTTTTTAACCCTTTTTTTAAAAAAGAAGTGACATTTTGCTGATGTAGATTTACATTACCCTTGTCCTCAGTGGTGCTTCTGCTCAACTGTGGTGCTGTCAATCCCTGTGGAGGACTGGCTGTTCTCTGTTATTCATGCTTTATTCACAAGGTATTTTTCACTTGCTTCTGTCAACAAGCTTCTTGCATTTTGTGCTTTGTTATGCCATGAATGAGTCTTCTATTCATACTGTATTATTACTGACCCCTACTTGAACTTTCTTCTACATATATATATTATTTGACTTTTCCACTGTGACAGGGAGTAAGAAAGGAAACGACATATTGCAGACTCAGAAAGAATTATAGTCTTAACTTCTTCTAGCAGAAGTGTGTGTTTTGGCTCTTGAAAATGAGAACAGGGTTTCATACCAAGGGGAGGCAAAATATCAAATGTATTTCTGCAAAACATATCATGACTGAATGCAAATTGCACTGGTTTGTCTAAGGCACTGGGTCCTCCCATGTAGCAGTGCCTATATTTGCTGCTTCTCCTTTTGACTTTCAAGGAACTTTGAAAGAGTAGTTGTATTAACTCCAAGGGTCAAAGAGCCACTACTCTAGTTTAAAAATCATGGTTTTGTATTTCTGTCTAAGTAAGGCTTGCAGGTTTTTTTTTGTCCAACTTTTGTTTTTTGCCATTGCTCACTTGCTCACTGAATGCATGTGTGAGGGAACAGCCATGGGTAGAAAATGCACCAACGGAGAGGTGGTCGGTGTTTCCAGAAGCCTGCAGACCCTGCTGTGCTCTGTGCAACCCCTGCCCTGCCAGAGCCCCTCCCAGGCCTCACTGCACTCCATTCCCTTTAATAGGATGTCTCAAGGGTCATGTTTTGCAGGCTCCAATAACTCTCCCTCTATCCCAGGAAATTCTAGCTGGATCTTTTTTTTTCAGTATTGCCATCATTGGCTTCACTCTCAGCCAAATTTTGACATGGTCTTGATAGTGCTGTAGCACTTGCATATTGGAAGTGCAAGCAAAAGCATCACCTTTAGCATCTGGGGCTTGAGGAATCAAAAGTAGGAAACTTAACTTGGTAGATGCAAAGCTCCTTCAATGCTGGCTATTCTTCGAAAGGTTTCCCTGAAAAAAAGGAACAAAAATTCTTGATGATATGATTTTTGGCAACACTGAAGCAGATTTTGTGCAAATACCTTGCCATAAAACATTGCTGGTAGCCTTTAGTTGTATGCTGGTGCCTTTGAAGGTGAAATTTTGAGCCTGTTCCTTCATCTGTGACAAGCAGAAATGAGCAGACCAAGTCCCTGCCTCCTCAGTTAGCTTCCTGGCAGAGTGGAAAGTTCCTTCTGCCAAGTAATGCTAGGAAGACTGTATATTTGTTATAGAAAGTCCATTAATTTACTTTCTCCCCATAAAAATTCTCCACCAGTTGTAGGTGGATGCACTGAAGACAGCTGCTGTTGTAAAATATATAAGTTCTTCTAACTTTGTGATATGTGCAATTCTGTTATTTTTGCTTACCTAAAAATCACAGGCTCTGTTATTGTTTGTTGTGGAATGCAGCACTTGAAGTATAATAATGCTTTCTAAATAACATTTGGAAACACTATGCAAAATTGGGTAATACCTGATCTCTTCCCTGCTGTCCTGCTCTTGGAAGTGGTGAGTATTGTGTAATTCAGAGGCAAGTGGGACCTTCTTTCTCACTGCTCATTTCTTGGTGACTGAGTAAAAGGGAAATAAGCATAACCTGAGTGCACTATTGAAACTTGTAGTGGACCTTATAAAGCTTTCAACAGTCAGTGTTTATATGGAATACTCTCCTGTCATCCTCCTTTAAGAAAGATTCTTGGGAAAATTGCCTATTAAAGTTATGTGTAGATAGTTGAAATGTTCAAAATTATGCTCAAACTCTCCAGGAATTCATGACCATGTATGGTTATATGGAGAGATCATTGAAAAAGACATTTGCAAGAACTGGTAATGGAAACTGGCTAATCCCAGTGGGGTGCAGAAATTATTTGCTACCCACTGTGGCTTTTAGACTAACTTTCTAAACTAGGATGTCATGGTGTTTGAATTCCTATCAGGTTGTAAAGATTTCTATCAGTGTGTTATTCTGTTTAATATCTCACTGTTGTTTATTCCGTTTTAGGGAACTTTCTACAATTCTTTTAAGTACAACAAGGAGAAAACATAAGCAAATAGTGGGTGTACAGAAGTAACAAAACCTAAATGTTTTATGCAGAAAAGATTCAACAAGTATCTCCCACCTACGAAGAACGAATCAAATTTTCACACTGTGACCTTGCAGTACAATCTTGGATCAAACCACATGTTTCTTTAACAAAAAAATAATTGCATTATACTATTTGCTCTGATCTGATGATGTGGAAATAAAATATTGAAAGGAATGTCGTTATTGTTTTCTTTATTCTTTGGATTTTGCCTAGCTGAATGGATTTAAAAAAACAATAAAAGCTTTTATTCACAAAGCCATCACTGCAGGATTAAAGAAGCCTTATAGGCAAAACTTGTTGATATGAAATGGTTAAGACCCAGAGTAATAACTGGGTTTCATACTCAGCATAAGATTTTAGAAGTAGAGAAGGAAAATACAGCCACACAAATCCTGTTATTCTCATTGGACTATATGATTAAACTGCTGTGATAATACTGAAAAGGTACATCTGTGCTGTAGTACAGCTGCTTGGATGTGAATCAGGGGTCCAGTGCTTTCATTCTTCCTGGTGTTGAACAGCATTTTAGTTTGCCAGGAGTTCTTTTGAAGCTGGCGATGCTGATCATGGCCAGTGGGAGAATGGCACAATTGAACTGCTTGTTAATGGAAGACAAATACTGCAAGTAATGCAGACTGATTAAGAGGAAGTTTATTTGGCAAAGATATTTAAAACATTAATTTTGCCATGACCAGTAGGTTCCTATTAAATCACAAAACAGATTCAAGTCCCACTGAAATCAAGGGAATTTTTCCTGTTGACTTCAGTGACATAAAGATTTGGACCTCCATTGGATTTATCTTCCAATTTAAGATCATTTTTCTGATGATTACTAAATGTTCCCCAGTGTTGATACATTAAAATGTGTTGCCAATTCAAATAGCGTTGTCTTGTACTGTAAAAACTAAAATAAAATATTTGTTTTGGCATCTTTGTAAGTGGAATTTTTGTCATGTGTTTAGAACTCATTCTGCACTGCTAGCTGCACGTAGGAAATGTTCCCTGTTCTTCTAAAAACATTTGTAGTACATGTTTAAGACATTAACTGTAACTTTATGGACTGGATTTAATGCTCAGTGGATTTTCACTATAGTACGGATCTAACTGTTAATTATTACCAATTGAAGACCTTCTGCACATCAGATTGTTGTTGCTTGTGAGGCTATCGTTTTGTATTTAATGAAAAGATTGTCACTGATAATATGGTGTCAGAATTTTCAGTTGCTAGCCATGTGGTTTATTCCCTCTGTAACAGGAGAGCTTCTTGTGAACTAATGCGAGCACCTTTTTTATTATTTCTTACTGAATTACTTCTTTTATTTGCTGAACATCTCTGCTCAAGATCAGTTAATTTCTAGCAGTGTACTTGGTGATTCCTGTTAGTACCATGTTAGGTGTTGGTGTTCTTTGTGAACTAATTTATGAAGTGGATCCTTACACAAATGATGAAAAAAATTGGACTGCAGCTTATTTCAGTAATCTATATTTGTTTTTTACTGTATTCAGGACCATGATTTTCATCCCTAAATGGTTCATGATGCATCATGTCTTTTCTACTCACCTGCTTTACTTTGGCTTTCCTACTTCCATCCTTATTCTAGAGTCAGTCTGCTGGGGAGTTCACTCTATTTGTACTTCAAATATACGCTCTTGCTTGTTATACCTGTGTAACATCATTCCTTTGCTTTCCTTTCCTGCAATATGTGTCCACTGTTTCAGCAACTTTACTTTCACAGTCGCATAAACACTTCTGTTGCATGTGGCAGTCGTGTCTGAGGTTGTAGAAACCTTTTCTGTTCTCTTACTTCCCTTCCTGTCATTTTCTCAAACTGGCACTTCTGTTTAGGCTTCTCAGTTGATTTATTGTGCAATTTGTGTCTAATCTCTACTTCCATTTCCTCTGATTTACCCATTAGCTTTTTAAACCTTATTGAGACCATTAACATGCATCTCTGCTAATTCTCATCATTTTTTTAATGCTCTTGTATTTTTGTGTTTTACGTATATCTGTAAGATTAAAGCTTCATGTGGTGCTCATTCTTCTAGAGACTGTGAATTTGAATCTGAGGTCTTTGCATTTTACCTCTGCTGTATTGAGTGCCTCCTACTTAGGTTTAATACAGCAGATTCAACTGACTTCCAGTTTTGCTCTAAACTCCCAGGGGTGAAATTCACTTCTAACTTCACAAGTCTACAGTGCCAGCTTATGGTTTTCTACAGAGCTGTTGAGATGTATAGAAACACCTGGTTTTCTATGTTGACTGTAAAAGGGGCCTTGATAACTGTTTTGGATGTCTGCATCTCTAGGTAGCTGTCTCTGCATTGTCTATGCCTAAGGTTAAGTGTCATGAACTGTGTACTGGGACTGAAACTGTATATGTACATTGGGAATGAAAATGAACTGCTGGTTTGGTTGTGTTATATGGCAGTTAATTTTTTTTCTTTCTCAAGTATTGTATTTTTAGGAAAAGGATTTATTTTCGTGGGTCTCCCAACAGTAATTTTGAACACCCTGATGAAAGAAATGGAGTAGATAATGGCCAGACTGTTCTATTACTGAATATAGAACAGACACATTTAGTAATTTTGCTTATTTCTCACTTGGACCATGGAAGAAAGCTTTAATTATTAAGCTTAGTGGGAGGAAGAAGGCATATATTTATTGAGTTACAACTTTATTGTTGAATTAATAATATTGTTTTAATTTTAATGATTTACAGGAAGCCTGTTTACCTGTAAAACTCCAGCAATTGCAGATATTGTGATACTAGTAGATGGTTCTTGGAGTATTGGCAGATTCAATTTCAGGCTCGTTCGACTGTTCCTGGAAAACCTGGTTTCCGCTTTCAATGTGGGATCTGAGAAAACAAGAGTAGGTAAGGTGCCATCGTTTTCCCCAATATTTCTTAACAGTGTAAAAATGTTACCAGTTCAGGAGAGTTAACAGCTTAATGCTACTTCTTTTGTGCAAGATTCATCCTCGTCTGGAACTAGTGCTTCTATCATAAGATAGTGCTGCTGCAATGTTTGTATTCCTCACAGTTTACTGGGATCCTCAACTTAGGTAAATGCTAATGCAATGTCAGTGGAAAAATAAAAACAGTGGAAACGGTCTTACTGACTTCAGTCAGCATTAGCTCAAATCCTTGCAGTTTAATTTTCAGAGGAAGAATGTGCCAGTGGATGGCTTTTCTTTTGGTTTAAACTGGCTCAAATGTTATATTTGTAATCCACTACTGTTCAAAAGTGTATTAAGTAAAATACACTTTTTCCTTTAAAAAAAAAAAGTCTTGAACTGTTAATAAACCGAAGAAGATGTGTACTTGTTTGCTTCTCCTTTACTTAGCACTTGAGCAAAAGACTTTGAAAGTTAACTGAGGAGTTGTCCCCCAGAACAACTTCATACTGTTTTTTTGTTGTCAACCAATGCAGTTTTTCTAGTATAGTAGCAGAGCTACTTACAGTAAGCTTGTTGTAGTAAGGTATTGGTAATCAAGTATATAAAGTGTAGATACATCAAGAAAACCCACTCTGTTGTCCAGTGAATTACCCTAATTTCTGGTTCTTTAGGTCTTGCACAGTACAGTGGTGATCCCCGAATCGAATGGCATTTGAATGCCTATGGCACAAAGGATGCTGTTTTGGATGCAGTCCGTAATCTACCATATAAGGGAGGGAATACATTAACAGGTACAGTGTATGTTTTAGCTTTTTCCTTGTAATAAAATCATGTTCTGCTGCATAGACTAAGAAGTGTTAGTGCTTATTATGAAGGGCAAAAAGGATAGGGGTTTTGCAGCTTGCTAATGGCTTTATCCAGTGTCCCTTAAGTCTTTTCTAAGTGCTTGTCCATTGGCTTTACTGGATATCAGGGTAGGGTCTCATAAAACAAAGTGTACATGAACTCTCTGTGCTAGAAGTAAAATCTTTTACCTGCTAGGAAGAAAATGTAAAATCCATTCATAATGTTCATGCACAGAGCTTTATTCTGTAGAAGGAAAGAATGTTGTTTTAATATCTGACAACTGGCCGTCCTAACTTTTCAAATAAGCACCTGGGGCTTTTAGATTTCCATTGACCTTTGGGTAGTTAGAGCACTTAAGCCCCAGAGACACTTAGTGATGGATAAAGGGGGGATGTCTGACAGTCTCTGAATACAATTCCAGTGTCATCAAAGCAGCAGTTATTGATGTTGGCTGTCTTGCCAGGAGAATGATATATCCAAAGACCCAGACATGGCTTTAAGTAAAGTACTGTCTTCCTTTTTTTTTTTTTCCTTCGAGTGGGTAGGGAAGGGGAGAAAGAATATGCAACAGCCTTTATTTTGGTAGAAGGAATGATTGCACAGGGACAAAGGGCAGAAGGACTCTACTGTGATTCTAGGAATGAAATTACTGTATGGTGGGAAGTAGTAAATTATCATGATTATTTTATGTGGATGTTAGAAGAAAGTGAGTTAGGAACCTTTGCTGTGGGAGACTTAAGAGAGTTTTGAGATAGGAGCTCATTGTGACATGTCCTAGAGTTGTTCTTCTTTCCCTTTAAATAATTAGCAGTTATTAAAATCAGATTCTCCCTAAGCTTAAATAAAGCTCTTCTTCAGCTTTTAAATCAGAAGGAACAAACAAACAAACAAAAGTTAAGATTGTCTGTATCATGGGGGTTTACTAAGCTATTCAGAACATGTGCTTTCATATAAGCAATGTAGGTAGAAGGAGAGGGAACTTCCTGTTCTAGCTTGGTAGAGTAAGAAAAAAAAGATGATGCATTTGCAGGAAGATCAATTTAGGTTTCCATAGCCAGTTTGAAGTACATTGATTGATCAACTGGCTATTAAAAATAAATGTCATCTTCTTTGTAGTTTAGGCTCCTTGTTGGAATTTAATCTTTCAGTAAATAAATTCTTCTTTTATACTTATTCTTCATCAAAAGGTTTCTCAATTTTTAAATTGAGTGGAAAAACGAACACTGTGATATTAGCAAAATTAATGGACATTTTCACCTCTTAAAGTCTTTAAAAATATTTTCTGTTTTAGGTCTTGCCTTAACTTACATTTTGGAAAACAGCTTTAAGCCAGAAGCAGGTGCAAGACCTGGAGTATCTAAAATTGGGATACTGATCACTGATGGGAAGTCCCAAGATGATGTTATCCCTCCTGCTAAAAACCTCCGAGACGCTGGCATTGAGCTGTTTGCTATTGGTGTGTATTCTGCCATATCCATATATTGTGTCCCATTATACCCTGGTGTATTTGTATCTGTTGCTCTCTAATTTAAAGAACTGTTCTTTTCTGTCTGTATCAAGTAAGTATCATTGTTAATTTATATATTTTAATACGTTCTCCAATTCATTGCTGCTATAATTGGAATTTAGCAGTATATATGGATGCTACATTATCAGGAGACAGCTGAAAAGATGCCACTTGTGCTGGCAGAAATGGAAGTCTTGAATTAACATCTTAACAACAGAACAATCTGCAGTTGGTCATTAAAATGAATAGAACTGGATATTAATAAGTTTTTATTAACAATCCCTGGGTATACAGGATTTTTTCTTTTTCATTGCGAATATTTTCATTTTTCTTTCCGATAAAAGGTGTAAAGAATGCAGATATAAATGAACTCAAAGAGATTGCTTCTGAACCTGACAGCACACACGTCTACAACGTGGCTGACTTTAACTTCATGCATACCATTGTTGAAGGTCTTACCAGAACAGTGTGCTCACGAGTAGAGGAACAGGAAAAGGAAATCAAAGGTGAATAAGAAACAAAACGTAACGTAACTTACGATGAACTTAGGGCTACAAGTCTAAGTTCTAGGCTGGCTTCTGGCTCTTAAGTCGTGCTGTATATTCTGTTGCTTGCAAGAAGGTACACTGTCAGGGAAGTTATCTTCCTAGGTATGTTTTATTCTTGCTTTGATATCTGTGATCTTTTTGCTCTCTGATAGTGGTAAATATTATGGTATTTGGTAGTACCAAAAAATACAAAAATTCAGTCTGCTGTAATTATTTCAAAATGGTGGGTAAGGAAATTCTTTTTATTATACACAGATCTGGGGATAAATTAGTTTAACAGCTGCACATGGAATTGTTACATTTGTGCTGTACTTTCCATCTCCTAACTTACTGTTTTTATTATCTCATAAGTTTTCAGAAGTTTCAACTATTTAGATTGCTTTGTCCTTTTCTGATGACAGCTTTTTTCTCTTTTTTAACACACACAAAATATATTTCAGCACACAAGAAAAGATGGTGGTGAAGAAAATTGTTCTTACATGAAAAAGTTTCCACTGACTACAGTTTTTTTTGCTTTTCTGAACAAAAGAAATGGCCATGCAAAAATGTTGCAATTTACCAGAGAAACAGTTCTCCGTGAGGAAATTCTTTCTGAAAGGCTCCAGTGGATTTTGTTTGTATTCTTGGTTTCTGATTCCTTAATATCAGAGAAATGCTGAGTGATTTTTCAGTAAGCTGGAAATATATATCAGTAAGGAAGTCTGTCTTTCACAGGTATTTCTACCTGTGCTATGAAGAAGTGTGTGTTAGTAAGGCTTCATTCCATCTTTTTGCTCTTTTATTCACCTGAAAACTGGAAGAAATACAGAACACTAGCTGTGTCTTGTAGAGGGAATAGTCAGTTGAGAAATTGAGAGGGAGAGGATGAAAAAACCATAGAGAGATGAGACATCTTTGTGGAAAGGAATTATTGCCAGAGAAGATGACTGTTCACTGCATCTCTTCAGTTGGCTGACAGACAGCATATCAGATTCCATCCTCAGAGGAGCACAGGAGATCACAAGATCACATACGTACTTCTATGTTCTTCATAACTGGGAAGAAAGCAACCTAGAACAAAAAAAACAAACCAGAAGGAAGGGTTTTGATAAAGTGATGTGAGGAAGGACAGGAAGGCTTAGTTTTGTGTTTTGTCTTTTTCATTTAAAGGTTTATGAAAGACCGGGGAAACTTAGTCCCAGGGAAACTCCATGTGCAGTACTCATTATGACTTATTTGTTTCCTTGAAAATAACCTAAGTGAGTGTGTAGTAGCCACACTACTGATGAGGAATGATCTTTAGAGCTTCAGCAAATACAACAAACCAAATAATCATTATGCAGAAGGGAATAAAAAAATTTTGTTGTCTCTAACCTAGGAACAATTGCTTCACTTGGGGCTCCTTCGGATTTGGTCACATCAGAGGTAACAGCTAGAGGATTCCGGGTTAGCTGGACCCATGCACCAGGCAAAGTGGAAAAATACAGGGTTGTGTACTATCCCACTCGAGGAGGACCACCGGAAGAGGTAACAGGAGGAAAAGCTTCCCAGAAATTTTTAATGCAACAGCAGCAACTAACCAGACAGGAGATCCATGGTCTTATTTTAAATCTACCCTGAAATTCCTTGTGTGGGCTCTGAAGCCCACTACAGAAAGGAGACTGATCACACTGGATGGTGACGAAGGTTAGGTAGTAGCTAGGCTGCTTTTCTGTCTACAATGTAAAGTAAAGGAGTAAAGTGTAAAAATAAGCACTTTCAGGGGATGGGGTAAAATCTCCACATTTTTCTTACACGTACAGTTACTTAAACCAGTTCTGTAGTTTCCTCCTGCACCCATCTGTTTACAAGAACAGAAGAGGTAGGAGTTGATGGCAAGGCAGATTTTCAGTTCTAAGAAAATAATTATTCATAAAAGAAGATGATATGTGTGTACATTTTGGGACATTTACAATTTGTCATGCAAAATTTGGAGAGAGGTGATTATCTGAGTAGGACTTGAGCATTCTGGAGACAGGGAAAAATGCAGTGGAACAAGTTTCTCGCTTTATCTGACAGCTTATAAAATTGAGTGCAATGGCAAAGGGCAAAGGGATTGAACTAAGATTATATTTTGTCTCCTTTTTTCCTTTTTACTAGAAATGCCAATGTAAAAATTGCCTGGAAGAGGAATTGATTGATTTGAGGATAATATGGTTAGTTTGCTTAATGCATATTTAGTGAAATTTTCTTTTAAACAGGTTGTGGTAGATGGAAGCGTATCAACAGCAGTTCTGAAAAACCTGATGTCTTTAACTGAATACCAGATAGCTGTATTTGCCATATACTCAAATGCTGCTAGTGAGGGCCTCCGTGGAACAGAAACTACACGTAAGTATCTTTAGCATCTTTGTTGCAGATTTGACTGTCTGCATTTTCTCAAACTGTGTAAGTGTTAGTCTTTTTGAAAAAGAAATACAGAAGGGAGTCTTTTTCAATTTAGTTTATTTTAGTGCATTTGCTTTAAATTAATTTTAGTTTGAATTAATTCTGGGCTAAGTTCCTAAGTCCAAATTCTCTGTGAATATTTAAACACTGAGAAAGTTTTTATCTCTGGGATGAACTTGGAAGTCAATTGTATTGAACCCTAAATTGGAACATTCCTATGTGTTGGGTGTGGAGCCAAACTTTATGAAGTAGGTTTGTGGCTGAAGATGATCTTATGAGGGGAGGATTAGGTGGGACCAGAAATACCTGCATGTGATTTCCAAAGATTTTCAAAGATTTCTGTACGTTTCTTCATCAATGATTCAATTATTTTCTGTCTGTAAAATGGTGATTTGGGATATTGTAAGACAATACATTTACAGTTTTGGGTATTTGTATACGAAATGCAGTTACTTTTTTTAGAAAATATTACAGATACTAGGAAGGGAAGTAAAGAGGAACTTATGTGTTCAGACTAGGAGACTGGAAGTCCATATGTGGACTTATGTCCATATGGGATGTATTAATAGCTGATACCTGCTGGAAGATCAGCACAGGGCTAAAGCAATCTACAAGACTTCTAGAGTGCTTTGACAACAACTTCCTGACACAATTGGTCAAGATGCCAGCAAGGGAAGGTGCTCTGCTGTAGCTGGTACTTAGAAACAAGGAAGAATTGATGTGGGGAGGAGGATGTTAAAGTCACAGGTAGCCTTGACTGTAATGATCATGAGATGGTAGAATTCAGGATTCTAAGAGGAGGGAGGAGTTTAAGAAGGAGGACCACAATTCTGGATTTCAGGATAGCAGTCTTTAGTGTCTTCAGAGATGTGCTGGGAAGAAGCTGAAGGGATATGGCCCTGGAGAGAAGAGGGATCCAGACGAGCGGCTTGATACCCAAAGATCGCATCCTACAAGGTCAAGAAAGGTCCCTACTAACAAGTAGCTAATCAACCAAAGGTGACTGGAGACCAGCATGGATAATCAAGAAACTCTTAACAGAGCTCAGACATAAAAGGAAGTTTATAAGAGATGGAAGAATAGGCAGATGACACAGAAGTACAGAGTTGCTGTCTGATCTTGCAGGGATAAGTGTAGGAAAGCCAGGGCCAACTTGGAGATGAATCTGGGAAGCAATGTGAAGAGGAAAACAAATTTAGCCTTATGTAGTTCAACAAAGGGAAGTGCAAAGTCCTGCCCTGGGAAGCAACAACCCCATGTGTCAGTACACGCGGAGGGATGACCAGCTGGAAGGCAGCTCTTCAGAGAAGGACCTGGGGTCATGGTAAACAACAAGTTGACTGTGAATCAGCAAAGCACCCTTGTCACAAAGAAGGCCAGAGCCTTCTGGATCATGATTGAAAATGAATCATTTTCATTAGAAAATGATTGTCACAGGTTGGGGGAGGTGATTCTTGCCCTCTGCTCAGCACTGAGGAGACCATAGCTGGATGCTGGGTCTCGTGCTGTGTTCCCCAGTGCAAGAAACATGTGGACTTACTGTAGTGACTCCAGTGAAAGTCCACAATGATTAAGGGATAGGCACATCTTTTGTAGGAGAAGAGTCTGAAACAGCTGGACTGTTCAGTTTGGGAAGAGAAAGCCCAGGTGATCTCACCAATTATGTCAAAATCCCTGATGCAAGGGAATGAAGAAGAGTGAACCAGATGCTTCTCAGTGATGCCCACTAATAGGACAAGAGCCAGTAAGCACAAATTAAAAACTCATGAAATTAAATTTGAACAGGAGAATATACAGTTTTATTGTGATGGTGGTCAAACAGTGGAATAGGTTGTCCAGGGAGGCTGTGGAGTCTGCATCTCTGGAGATATTTAAAACCCAGCTAGAAAAGGTTCTGAGCAACCTGCTTTAGCTGAGTCTGACTGAACAGGAAAGTTAGTTAGACCAGATGATCTCCAGAGGTGACTTTCATACTAAATGGTTATTTGATTCTGTGTCAGTGCAGATCTTCGTGATCTGAAAATAAAACATAATAATATAAAATTATTTGAGACTTCTCAATTGGTCTCAGTCTCCCAAAATGTCATCTCCAACCATACTACACCCCACAACACAGTGTTAGGACCTGTTTAATTTATTGAGGCAGAGGGAGCAGTCACATACTGAGCCAACAGGATTGTTTTGTACTGCACCTGGAATTCCTTTGAAGTCACCCAGTCAAGTTCTGACAGAGCCCAGTCCTGCTGACTTTCTGAGATGTGATCAAATCACACCCCAGGGTCATGCAGCATCAAGCAATTTATACATCTGTCTTCGATAGTGTGTTGGAAGTAATAGTTTGACATGTGCAAGTATTAATCACTCCACATGCTAAAATATCTGCAATTTTGAAGTATTTTTTACTATCCTAATGGAGAATTATGGAAAATTGTACTTTACATTCCTGCCTTTGTGTGAGATACTGACAGATGAAAGTAGTCACCAATTGCATTTGTGTTCATATGGAACACTGAAAATGGTTTACAGGTATCTAAACAGATGTATGTATATGCATAATGTACAGATAATTAGAATGTTTTGTGACTTTAATGGTTGCTTCTAACTTGAAATAAATATGAAATCCATTCATGTTTTAATTTTGCTGCAAATATATATTTTACCTGGTTTAGTTTATTCTAGTAACATGGATAAATTAAACTGACTAAAACCAACTGGAATAAACTAAACCAGCATTATCTACTAGATATTCATATTTGAGATTCTGAACTCCTCAGCTGAAAATTCCAGTAGAAAATACCATGTTTTATTTCCAGTCACCTCTTCATTAATCTATTATTATCTAGATATATTATCTAATATATCTATTGCCAGGATATCTTCCAGTTCCTGTTGAGAGGTAAAATACAAGTCACAAGTTAGGAAATATTTTGTTATGGATTTTTAGAATCAAAATAAGGAAAAGGACAGGTGATGGATACTCTCTCTCTGATTCTGGGGCAGTTTGAGTAGGAATGAGACACTGTGGAACCAAGTGCCTTCAGGATATCTCAACATGTAGTTTCTTGCTGTAAGTATCAGAGATCTGAATGGAGCTCTGAGCAGAGTCTGAAGTACACTTGAAAATATTCATGGGCAGTTTCTCCCTGTAATGAGAGGAGTTGTGGGAATTCATAGGAATATAAATCAACACAAGAACAAGGATTTAAATAGGATGGAGGTAGGTTATTAAAGGTTTGGAAATGTAGATGGGTAACCTGGAAGTAGAAACCTAAAGAGAGGCGTAGGTTGAAGTTCTGCCACCACTTACAGACTGAGTGAACGGCCTCAATGAACAAGAGGCTAGCTTGGTGTTGTACATGGGGAGTTAAGAGCTCTGTTAGAGCTTGTTGAACACAGTGTAAGGGATAAATTATTTCTTGGAGAAATCAACTAGACAGGGTGCAGTTTTTGTTTGGACAAGGAGATTAGTGAAGCTCTGTGATTGTAGTTAGAATTTGTTGCTGAATCTTTGTTTGCAGATCAGATTCTTCAGAAGTATACAAAGAAGAGCTTAATAGCAGCTTAACATCCAGCTTATTATGGTCTCTCTGAGTTCCTAATATTAAAGGCTTGATATCAGTTAGCAATAGCCCTCTGTTTTTTTCAGACCCTTTCAGTCATTTTAGGGACTTAGAAGTTCCAAAAGAGAAGTCAAAGTTCCCTCATATCTCTCCAGTGACTGGATATTTTGGTGGGATCTGTAAATGGTGTAACAGCAGTTAAGAGACCTTGGGATGTTATTTTGTGAGAGGAAGAAAGTGAAGACAACAGGGAAGTGCAAAATGCTACTCTAAAGAGTTACAGAAATGCAAATAAATATTCAGGAACCCAGATTGGTGCTATGTTCTGGTATCAGTGCCTTAAATTCACAAGTAAACCTCCTAATATTGGTTGAATATCACTCAGCCTGCTCTCACTTGCCAGGTTATTATTCACCATGATTTGCAATGGATGATCTTGCCCATATTTGCAGTATCCCACTGACACAGGCCTGGGAGCCAGTTTGAACAGTCCAGGCCTTAAACATGCAACAGTTTATAGTCTAAATATTTTGACATTTGCAATGTGCTCATCCCGGATTTTCTCCAGGGTTTTGTACCTTGTGGCTGTCACACCCATGCTCTGGCTTGGGAACTATTCCTATTCCTAGCAAGAGCCATCCCTTAAAAATGCTACTGGTTCCTAATAGCAACCCTGCATATTCTTCAACAGCGATTGGTAATCCTCCTTCAGATCAGGGAGGAGGAAGGGTGAGATCAGAACAGAGCAATTGGTGCAATTTGGTGCTCAAAGAACAGCAGTCCTCCTACTGGAAGTATTCAGAGCCATTTAGGACAAATAGCTGAAATGCTTTCTAAGGCATAGCTCTTCCCTGGCATTAGAATTGGTTTAGGTCATAATTTCCTTGTTTGTCTAGTTCTGCGATCTCTTATGTACCAATCATCTCTTCATAGTTGTAGCATACAGACAGTACTCCCATGCGTGGAGATAACTGTATTCCTTTGTGTTTCCTGGGGTAAAATAAACTCTTTGAATAATAGCTGGTTGTTCAAGTGAGACAACTGAATTGACTCTCTCTTGTTCCACTGTAGTCGCCTTGCCAATGGCATCGGATCTGCAATTGTACGATGTGTCGCAGGGCAGCATGAGAGTGAAGTGGAACGGAGTAGCGGGTGCCACAGGTTACATGATCCTATATGCTCCCCTCACAGAAGGATTGGCAGCAGATGAGAAAGAGGTGATGTATTGTGCTTTCATTTGTATAGCAGTTATTAAAAAAAATCAGTCTTTTAAAGAATAAACTAGTACGTGTCCTTTAACCTCCAACTTGATCGGCAAATACTTTGCAGTTTTTTTCCATGACTACATCAAGTACTGTATATGTCACAGACTATGAATAAAGTGCAAGTGCCAATTGGTTATTTTTATATGTCGTTGTCATAAAAATGCAACAACTTCAGCTGTATTTAAGTGACCCTTTTGAAATTATGTATGAGATGATACTGTAAGCATTGTATAAGACTAACACTCAAAGGAAGAAAGAAAGTAAAGTAAAACTAAGATATTTTCTAAGTGTGCTATCTGAAGAATATGAACTTTAGCTTTTGTTCTCATCAGGGCCTTTAAATGTAAATACCATTTGTAGGTCTGACCTTCATTGTTTTTTTCTTTTAGTTCTGTTCAACCTTTACTTTTAAATTTAAAAATAATGCCTTCCATCTAAAGTGATTTTAGAACACATTATTTAGAAGGAAAAGAAGGTGGGACAGGGCAAAGTCTAGTCTTTTGTCACTAAAATAGTAAAACCAATAGACTTTTCTAAAGTTGCTAGCATAGTTCCAACGGAACTTCTGATCTAGGATTTTAAAGTTTTTATGCTCAAGTTTCTGTATGTGTAATTAAGGTTATGTACAACATCTGCGTTCAAGCAAAAACACTCAAAAGCATGCAGGGGCATGTGAGCTTTCAGTGCAGGAAGCTACTGAAAGCTGGTATAGACTTGTGCTGTCTGATAAATGAGTGGCTGTGAGCACTGTATTCTGTTAAAAATGGGGCCTCCCTGAGAACTAGGTGGTTCAGGAGGCCTAAGCTTTACCTTAAAGAAATAAATATAGTCAGTCCATATGGCTCTCTGTGAAAGGTGGAGAAGGAAAATGATGCACACCTCAAACAGCAACAAATCTGAGCCTCATTGGGAATGGAAATCAGCTCCTCCAGTGATTTCATGTGATTTTCAGGTCTGTGACCGAAGATGAAACAAAAGGTAGCTGGAAATGAAAAGACCTTAGTTCTGGAGAACTAGCAATTTTGTTTTTGCTAGTATGAGTAGTGACTTTTAAAGCCCTCTTACCTATGTGTTTGGCTTTTTGACAATTTTGATGTTTCAATTATTGTGCAATATCCCCAAATCTTGAGCAAAGTTCTGCAGACACAGTATCAGACAAACGCTCAGCAGAGCATTTGATCACATATCTAATTTCAAGTGTGTAATTAGTATTCTTCCCTATTATGAACTGTTTCAGAAATAATGTGTCTTTTTTTTATGTGGTTTTTAGATAAAAATTGGGGAGGCCTCAACAGATCTTGAACTGGATGGACTGTTGCCAAATACAGAATATACAGTCACAGTTTATGCCATGTTCGGAGAAGAAGCCAGTGATCCCCTTACAGGACAAGAAACTACATGTAGGTAGCATATATCTATATATCTATCAGTTCAGTGTTAATAGACCTTCCAAACAGTCTCTGAACATATTAGACCAGGCATTTGATTTTAAAATCTGATTTGAATAGTCCATTGGGCTCTTAACTGTACTTCAGTTTCTCTGAGTGAATGCTTAATTTACAGAGGCTGAGGATTTCTACAAAACAGCTTGTTTTTGCAACAGAATTGTGAACTTGTCTCTCTTGTTGGTAGTGGTACTACGGTTACCCATGCTGATCTTGGTGGAATTACTGACAGTTTTCCAAACTTGCCGATGGTGATTGAAGGTCATCGCATAGCTCTAAATTGATTGGCTCTAAATTGAGATTGCTCTGTTTAGCCTCCTGTAGCTAGAGAACCAGGTGTGTGGGGGAGCCTACTCAGAAGGAGAAAGTCATTGCTCTGGCTCAGTACTAGTACAGACAGAAAAGAAGCAAAGACAAGATTTCTGTCCAACCCCTGCTGCCCAACATCTGGTTAACAAAGGGTTGGAAAGTGCCTGTGCACTCATGATAGATGATGTGTTTTTAATAAGCAGCAAGAATTTTGCCAGCTAAATTCTGTCCTCTGCAGTCTGTACACAGCCCTTTATGTCAACTCCCTAAAAAGCCTCAGCATTTGGAAGACAAAGGATATGAAAATAAGTGATTGTGCTGCTGCTGGGCTATTTCTGGGACTGCATTCAGTGACATCTGTGTTGCTCTCAGCAGTGGAGTGAGTGCATCCTCTTGTTTTGTACTCCTGGCATGAGTGACTTGGGCAATGTGAAAGTGACTTGCATTTAATAGGTGAGAGAAGTTCGGGCATGTGAATGCTAAGAAAAGGAAAGCCCAGAGCAATTGCTTGTAAGATCAGCAAGCAATAGGGGAAGGAGCTCTAGGAATGGTGTTTGCTGGGTCTTCTCTAGTAGGTCATTTGTAGACAGACAAGTGTCAATAGTGAATTACTGCAACCTGGGCATGTTTGTGGACTTGAAATGAGTGTAGAGGATTCCCTGCTGGAAGATCGAATTTTTGGCTCTGTCCCTTTCTCCCTCTCTTTGTGTTGCACTCCTTGTCTCACACACGCCTCCATGCCTGCACCCCCCACTCTGGCTTTTGGTTGATATCTGCCCAATATCTGGTTTTCATTTCTCCTAAACAGTAGTTTATGTAGTTTATGACTGTGCCAGCCTGAATTCACTTCATACCATATGATCTTGGAGACTGCACAGCACTAAACCTGACTAACACATTGGATGGAAGATCACATACAAATTCCAGATACTTTGGCACAAACTGAGGTTTCCTGGCCGCTGTCTGATCACAGAAGCTAGTAACATATATTAGTCAACCCATCATATTACTGCTGCTACCAGACCAGAATAAAAAAAAAACCCTAACTCCTCTGCAGTCTTCATTTATTTTTAGACTGACAAAATGCAGCCATCTCTGATCTTTAGCACTGTAATATGAAAAAAGATTGATTCTTTCATATACAGCTATTCAATTAAGCTCTCTGCTAACAGGCTTTGATGGATCAGGCAGCGAGGCAATCTAGGAGGAAGAAAGCTCTTTGTGATCACACCTGTCAGTGTTCAACACTAATATCTTCACTGTCCGTATTCTGATTTAAACTACTTTTTTTATTTTTAGTTTTTTTTTTTTCTTTCAGTGGTTATTTCTGGCTTACAACTTCTGAATAGGCTTCTTAGTATTTTCTTCCTGGAGTTTATATCTGCCTGAAGAGTGATCTGCCAAATTTGCTGTAGTATTACGTGTAGTATCTGATAATCTGTATTTAGTAAATAATATTCTACACACTGTATCATCTTGGTTACTGTAGCAAAACCTTTCTCCATGCCAAACAGAGATATGATCATCAAGCTCCTTCTGGGGCTTAATTTCATTTTGGGGCCAGGATTCATCCAAGACTCACTGTAAATATCACGTAAGTCTGGCATCAGGACTGCCTGTCTGATTGAGAGCAAAGTCGTCAGGAGACTAGTTCCAAAAAAGAGCTGAGACTGAAGCATTTTGTTGTATGACCTGGATGGTGGAGTGAAATGCATTCCACAACTGACAGAAAGTAGAAAGGAAAGCCAGCACGTGATACTCCCTTCACTAGACTCAGAGGAATATACTGAATGCCAGAATGTGTGGCAAACCCATTTAGTACAATTCCAGTGTGTTCCCGTCTTCTCTATTCTCAGAACCAAGTTGACTGTTCCTCGGCTGGTTGCAGATTCTGAATTGATACATGGCTAAAGATCCCACATAATATATGAGGGGTTTAAAATCTCTGCTTTTTCCCATGTGCTCTTGTGTGAGGGAAGCAGCTTCTGAAGTGCTGATATTTATCTGTCCACATGGATTGGAGAGGAGTGCGTGTGTGAAGGCAGGATGGATAGGGAGAGGTTTCACAATTCAGTGGAAAGTAGCAGATGTTGGGCTAATACAGAACCTACTGCTGAGAGTAACAGACAGCACAAATTGCTTTCTGTGGTGTGACAGAAAAGTGGGTGAAATCTGAGACTTTCTCTTGCATGACCTCATTTTCCTTCAGCCCATGACAGTCAAGGAATAAATAGTAGATAAATATGTCTTTGACTGGGGTTGCCGTTAGGAAACAGCTTCTTTCTGTAGTAAAAGAGAAAAGATCAAGTAAAGGTAAAAAAATAGCATGTTTGGAAATCTTCTGAGCTAGTTATACTTTTTGGACAAACTTACTTTTATGTCAGGAACTTTTAGGATTCAGAAAGTTTTTTGCCAATATACTATGGTCAAGAAATATTTTTGCTGGGATACACATAAAAAACAAACGCATATAGGATAAAGATCTAGTTGAATTAACTTAATTCACAAATACTAACACAAATTTATTGCAAGCTTTGTGTAAGCTAGGTCTTACTGTGATATCTGCAATGAACAATTGCATAATTTCTTTGTTTTTCAGTATAAATTGAGATGCATTTAGCAAAACTGAAAGTTCTGTGCCAATGAAGAGCTAAGCCATTTTATCTGCCTTTAAGTACTTTTATATCTCTGTTGATGTAGGTCTTTTAATGGAAATGTTAGTGATAAAAACTTTTGAATGGAAAATGTATTATTTATTTTCAAGACACAGCTGAAACTTGGAATCACTTTCATGGTTTTATCTCTTTTCATTTCAAGTGCCTCTAAGTCCACCAGCAAATTTGAGATTTTCTGACGTTGGACACAGTAGTGCTAAGCTAACATGGGATCCTGCTTCCAAAAATGTAAATGGCTATCGCATCATGTATGTTAAAACAGATGGAACAGAAACCAATGAGGTAAATTATTAGCACCTCTTTTTCCTTAACCAATCTCAAACCTCCCCAAACTTCTGTAATTATTAAGGATAATGTTTATAAACAAAAATTACAAGCTTACAAGCTGTAAAAAAAGATTCACTAGAGAATTCTGCAGCTTGGTGCAAAGAAGAGTTTGTTGGTATTGGATATATGTGTTTGTGGGGGACAGTACTCTGAACTTCTTACATGTCAGAACAGTCATTTGCTGGGGCACTACTGAAGGAAACTACTCAAGTGAACAATGGTCTGTACGAGCATGATCTTGACTAAATGTATGGTATGCAAATATTTATTCTTGGTTCAGTTCAGATTATAAGTCTTTTGATGTATCATGTCATGGACTCAAGCTTATTCAAAAAGACTGAAGGCTTCATCACATTTCCTTAACATTTATTGCTCTAATTATATATTGAAAACTCTCTTCCTAGAAAAAGGATTTGGCTTGAACAGAGTGCTGAGATGATACCAAGTTGTTCTAACTTACACTCTTGCATTTAATAATTTGCTTATGCAGTATTTAGTTATGACTTGTTATTGAAGGTGTTTTATAATACCTTTTAGCAGCATAAATTCTGTGATACAATGAAAAATGTGGTGGAATAATTAATACAGAAATATTAATGCAGAAATCTGAAAAAATACAGAAATTTTAAAGAGTGGGTTTGATTATGAAAACAGTCCAGATCCCTTACAAAATAAGTTGTCATGGATAACTTAGACCTCAAATAAAAAAAAGTCTTTAATAGTAGTTATCTGTGATTATGTTTCTTTTGGGACATATCTGGCCTTTCATCCATATGAGATGGAATATTTGTATTGAACCTGAAGAAACAGTTGGCAGCTTTGGAGGGGAGCATACCAGTGCAATGTTTTGTGTCTTTTGTGTCTTCTAGGTCCCTTAAAACTTAAATTAGAAATCATTTAACCTCTTTGTATTGATTACCCTTAATATAGATAATATGCCTGATTGTACTCCTCACAGTGGTATTTGAACATCTCAGGCTCCCGATACTTATGCTTTTTATTGCAAGTGAATGTTCAGTTCACTTTTCCTTTGCGTCTGTTCAAAGAGCAGGTGGCATTTTTTTGTTTGCTCTGCATTGGTAGCACTTCCTCTGTGGTGCTGAGCTACATGACACTGAATAGTTGGACAGATAAACTGTTTATACAGCTTTGAGTTTTATGTCCCTGGCAGAGTCAGTTAACTGCATCCTGGGGAGAGACCAGGTGTAACTGTCATGTTGTCTCTTGGCAAATGTTAAACGTCACGGTTTATGCAGTCTTTGTCCATGATAAGGGATTGGATTTAATTGCTCAAAAAGTCATCAGTACTGATGCTAGCTAGAGTTAGGCTACCAAGTCTGAATTTTCCTTTTCCATGGTTTGTCATAAGCAAAATTTTCCTTTTCTGTAGTTTGTCTATTTTAACTGATTTTGTCAGCTCTTATGGCCCTGAGTTGTTAATGGTTTCACAGAATTTCTCTACTGATTACATGACATTCTCTTTCTGTATGATTATTACCCAGCAGAATTTCAGACACTGATAATGTATTGTGTGGTCAATACCTATTGCAAGTTATGCTTTCTCTAGGTGGAAGTTGGTCGTGTTTCAACCCATACTCTGAAAAGTTTGGCACCCCTTACAGAGTATACTGTTGCAATTTTCTCCCTGTATGATGAAGGACAATCTGAACCGCTTACTGGCAGCTTTACCACGAGTAAGTATTGCCGAGCTTTTGAAGGCTTTCCAAGAAGAAATTTTATACTCTCTTACGTTATTGGAAAGTAAGATTAGTTACAGCAAGTGTCTCTGGCTGTGAATTCAGATATATGGAATACTTTCTGTTATTTTCATTGGTGTTTTTGGCTTCTTTGCTCCCTTATTGTGGAGTCAATTGCCTCTTTACTCACATGAGTAATCTCTTGACATCATGAAAACATCTCCACAGCATTCTGAAGCGTTATTCAGTGTGATGGTATTTGTATCTCCAGCTGAAGTTTAATGAGTTTTGAATCATACGTTTAACCAGTGAACTATTTAGGCACTAAAGGGTAGAACCTTATATACGTACAGATGAACTACATCAAAAGGAGAAAATATAAGGCATTTAAGGTTCCTGTAGTTTGTTATAGCATAGTTATAGTTTCTGTAACTGTAGTTCTGCATCAAACAAACAGCCAATGACACATATTAATGCTTTCCAACATAACAATGGGAAGAGAAAGACTTTGAGGGAGGAAAGAGAAAGATGAGGTGAAAGAGGAAGGAACAAGATAGGTATGGAACAGAGGTTGATACTCACGTGCAAAGTGCAAATGGAAATAGACAGAGTCCAAAAAGGGCAGAGATTGGGACTTTGCTCTGAGATGGAAGGAAAGAGCATGGTGCATAGAGCTCTGAGCAAAGGAGAGGGACTGAGGGTTGAATGCAGCTCCATCAGTGAAGAGAGGACAAGGAGGTTTGTCCAGTTAAAATAGGTAGAGTCTACTCCCCTTCCCAAACTACAGACCCACTTCCCTAAGTACAAGTAAGTGTGTAAAGAATTCTCTAGTACCTTTGTTGCCTACCTCTCATGTTATACTCTTTTTTACAAACTGCAGGTAAAATGGTATGTGTCTAACATTGCCATCTATGGAAGTCTCAGAGAATAATTTACTCACACTTTTCTTTTGTCTAATATTTTGCAGAAAGAGTTCCAGCTCCCCAGCATTTGGAAATTGATGAAGCATCAACAGATAGTTTTAGGGTCAGCTGGAAGCCCACCTCATCAAATATTGCTTTTTACAGATTGGCATGGATTCCTTTGGATGGGGGGGAATCCGAAGAGGTAAATTGCCTTAATTTTCTGAGGGGGTGAAAAGGAAGAGCAAATTCCATTCTAATGACACCTATGCTGCAACTTTTGCCATTTAAATATGTCCAGCTGATTTACAGAGAAATCTGCCCCTCTGCAAAGCTCTCTAAACAAAAATCAAACCAATATTCCAGTTTCGTTTTGAAGAGGAAGTGAGGAAAGAAGAGATCTTTTGTGAATGATCAATCTTATCTGTAATGTTCCAAGTGCCACAGAACTAGCATTGTTGTTTGATGTCACTTCAGTTTTCAGACGTTCATGTTCTTCACTTTGCTGTAAAAATGGTGGCAGTAGCTGAGCAAGAGTAGCATAAAGCTCAAAATTTGTCTAATGTGCTTGCCACAGTAAAGTTGCCTGTGAAGCCTTAGTTATGTAATGTTACAAAGGGAAAAGTTTACAGACAGTAAATTTATTATATTGTTCCTTTATTCCTCTTTTACAGTTCTGTCTCTTTTTCCCCCTCATGCTGTATCTTTTGCTTTAAGCCCTTGTGTGTCTCATCCATAGTGCCCTTTTCATCAGATGGAATTTTTAAATGATTTTTCATCCCTTTAGCTTTTCCTTTTTTATTATCTTTTTCCAAATAGAAGAAGACAGACACTTTCTCTCACTTTCCCAAATTTTCATAGTCTACCTCATTTCCTCTTTCCCTTTCCTTCTTTATTTACTCATCATTTTGGCTTCTTTTGTACTTTTCAATATTTAATGACTCTCAAACATCTTGCTCTCTTGGCATGAGCAATGTGAGAAGAGGCCACATCTGCAAACTGTTTATCTGGGTACAGAACTCAGGGGGAAAGATGACATTTCCCACCTGGCCCTAGGTCTCATGCATTGTTTTGTCATCCATTAGGGCAGAAAGCAGTCGATTTAGCTTAGATTATGTGTCATTTTTTTCTGTAAATTTAACTTAGCCTAATTTTTTCCTCCCTTTTACCTAGTGAGAGGTATTCATGCAAGAAAGAAAGAAATTAGAGGATTGAGCAGGGAAAAGAAGGAGTTGGCAGATGAGTGAGTGGACATAGGTCATTCTCTAGCACTTTCTTTTGCAGTAGATGAACTGATTTGTTTCTATTTAAGTTCCACTGAGTAGCTGCCAGTGAACCCCTTTAAGACATGTGCTTTTTAAAGTGAAATTCAAGGTATCTGTGTTCTTTGAGTGTGAGAATAAATTATTAAGAAATATTTGAACTGCTAAGGTTCCACTTCTTCATTGTATTCACTATGAACTGCTGGAGGCCCTAATATTTTAGCATGTTGAAATATTAAAAACGCCCAAGCTGCCTTCTTGTTCTCCTTGCATGACCTCTCTAATGGGGTCAGGTCTAGGATAGCACAATACCTCCGGGCTGTTCCCTCTTTAAGCTTCTTTCCCAGCTAAGTGATCAGTCATGCAGAGAAACAACATGCACTCCCTCTGTCTTTATTCCAAGACCCAACTTGCCAATTAGCTGAGTGGGGTCAGGGGTGGTGGTGAATTACACACCTCTCAGTTCACTTCACCCACACTGCTGATGGGTAAGGAGGGTTCAGTGGGGTGTAAGCACTAAAAAGCCAGAATAAATTTAAGAGTGACCTTTACAGTAGAGAATGCATGCTGTTATACTTGTGTGCTTTTTTCTGGTTTTTGTCCTGCCCACTTGAAAGTTCAACACTTTGTGATGGTTTTTTGTGGGCTGCATTGGCAGGGAGTGGAGGGTGATGCTTCAGAAAGTATGCCAAAATTAAGTGTGAGACAGTAACAATGTATAGATATTTTATAAATATTTGATACACAACTAGAGGCTCTGGGGAGTTGAAAAGGAAGGCATTGCCTGTATCTACTTAGTATACAGCTAATTTCACTCAAAGCTTGTTCCTGAAATTTTCCTGAGAAAATCTGTGCCAGAAAGTGCACAGCATGGGATGCCTGATTCATTACTTGATAGTTGTAGAAGGCATGGCCCCAACTCATTTCTTTCTGCTTTTGATTTTTGTATTTGAGTTCAGAAGGTCTGATCTCAAATTGTGTTATGGGTCCCTTTTCCCCAGGATCAACTCAGGAAATCTCCTGTGGTAGTTAAAAGAATGAAGTGGGATTCACTGTTTCTGCTAACCACTGCGGTAGATTGCAGCACATATCTATTGTTTGATTTTCGTTATAAATCTAACTTTGATGTTGTGTATATAGTGACCACCTTTAAAAACTTGGCAGTGTTAACCTAGAAAAAGGCTGTTTTATTGGAGTATCTGTCTGCATAACCTAAAAACTATTCCCAAAACTGGTCAGCCCATTTCGCCAGAATTACTGCTCAGGCTCCTAAAGCACTCTGCTTTATAGTCCCTTGTGCTCCAGCTCCTCCCCATCTGTTGATATCTTCAAATAAAATAAAGGAAACACAAAAAAATCCGAAGTGATACCTTCTGCTTACAGTTAACATTGCTCATGTGAATCTTCTGCCGCTGTCAAAGGTAGAAATAAGGAAAATTACTATTTAGCACTTCACACCATATAGCAAACTTCTCATCAGGACATCTGTCCTAATCCCCAAGTCTGCAGCAGATATTCTTTCAAGTTGCATTCAGAAATGTGGAATCATAACTGGGATTACAGTTCTGGTATAGAAACAGCATTTTGTAAGGCTGTGGAGATGCTGAATGCATTTGTCGTAACAGTGCTTGAATGGTGTGAATGAAAGTTAATCTACCTTTTTATATTGCTTTAATTGATAACTGTTTTGAATTGTAGTAATTTTTCCAAAAAAAAAGCATGTGTTCAGCTTTAGCAATTAGTTAGTTAGTTGTGGGTGAAAGCATGAGACTATACATTTAAAATATTCTTAAGTGTTTTTTTCCCAGATGTACTCTGTGATACTTTTTATTTCAATATGGCTAATAAATTTTTTGGGCAGATCTGAGTGTAGATATAATTTATTTTAAAGGAGAATTAATTTTCCTTCTTTCATTTTAGTCAGTTAATGTAAATGAATCAAATGCAGAACTGATGTTCTTTAATCTTGCTGTGTTACTTAGGTTGTCATAAATGGAGATGCAGACAGTCACGTTATAGAGGGTTTGTTGCCCGACACAGAATATGAAGTTTCTTTGCTGGCAGTTTTTGATGATGAAACTGAAAGTGAAGTTGTTGCTGTTCTGGGAGCTACATGTAAGACAAACTCTTGATTGTAATTTTTAAAGATGTTTAAGTGATTTAGATTTGATGCTTATAGCTTATATATAAAATATGGTTAGCTTTGGGTAGCTATAATATTGAAGAATGTGGTGGTTTAGCACCAGGGCTTTGCTGACTGTATTTTTTGCTTTTCTTGTTTAATATTATGTGGAGATGGCTTTGAATCAAAATGGTGGTTTGGCTCTCTGTCTGACCTGTGGTATTAATAACCTTTGGAACTGGGTAGATATTGTTCCATCTTACATTTCAATATTTAGTCTTTGAACAAGGTTCCTTATGAGAAGATATATAAGATTTTGGAAGAGATTTGTGTTAAATGTTTTAAAGTAAATAATTTACAGGAAGTTCACTTAAGATGTTTGGAATTTTCAGTATTTTTTTACTTTTATTATTTATGTAATTTTTTACTTTTTTTATTTATGTAATTTATACTCACTGGTGTATTCACTCTTGCCTGAAATAATGGTCCAAAACAGCTTACATAGGCATCCTGTGACATAAATATGACAGTAACAAAGATAAAATTTGACAGTCATGTACAGTGTATTTTATGGTTTATAATCAAAACAGTGGCCAGTATTTCAGGAAGATTGTTCTATTCTCTTTTTATGGATAATGACTTGGTTAAGTAAACAGCTGTATTTCTTATGTATAAGTTCAAAAATTTATTTGATTTTCAGCAACTTAATAGCAGGCCTAATCTTGAACCTTCTATTAAGCAAGAGCCCTTACCCATTGAAATTATGCTAATGTTGCCCAGTGTTGCTGAGTGTACTTTCTGTTTTTTACTTGGACAGAAATAAAACACTCTGAAAAAATTTTCAATTTAATTAATCTGACAACCTTAATAAATGGTCAAGGTGGAAATTCAGCCAGAAATCTGGGAAAATATATGCATTGTTACTTAATTGTAGAGTTTATAATTGTGTCTTATCTGTAGATCTAAGTGCTAATCCTGCAAATATATGGGCCTAAAGTAACCTAAATGAATAATTCCCTTGTAGTCTCTGAAATGCCTGAAGCGTGGGGAATACTTGTATGTGTGAGCAAATAGTTTCATTGTCATAGTTAGAAATACAAGAAAAATACTGTGACTTCCATGTCTTGTTGAATTGTTAGTGAGCTGAGTACTGTTTTTCAGTTGCAAGTTCTACCAGAATGCCTTCCACAGCGACTACTACCAGTGCCACAACCTCTGAGCCCACCACAGCAGGTAAGCAGAGCAACTGCCAGCAGTTTAAATGCTGAGTGCACAGCACTGAGGCTCCCCACAGGCACCACTAGGTCTGGGGGCAGAGAGCTGTGATACTGCTGAGGAGCTGATAACCCCACTTTCTGATGGGAAGGGACACCACTTCTCCTGCACCACCCTTCTGTGTGTGGACAACTTCCTGCACCTGCCACGTGTGGATGAGGAGCCAACCCATCACACAGTGTAGGGACTCTGAATGATACCAGTGGTATTATGTAGGAGTACACAGATTAATTTGGAAAATTAAGATAGAATTTATCTTTCCCTTTATAAATATGAGCTTGGAAACTCTTCAGAATTTAGTTTTGGGTGTTCTGTTTCTTTTCCCTGGAATTAGACTGACCTTTAAGGAATAATGTTTCTGGATTATTTATCTTCTGAAGCGTTGTAGTTTTGATTATTCTAAAGCTCCATAATCCGAGTAAGATAAACAAAGCAGATAGGATAATATATGTTAATGGCAGTATGGAATAACTTATTTGAATAAGTGCTTACAATTTTTATGTTATTAAACCCAAGTATGACTGAAGTGTATGGGTTTGCCCCATGAAGGACCTGCAGACCCACCATGACTGCAGCAGAGCTTGCAGCTACTTGTTGATAATTAGCACAATATCTAAATTATTTCAAATCTAAAAATAGAGTTGAGAAAATATTAATTAAATATTTTTGGACTTAGTTTTTCGAACAGGAATCAGAAACCTTGTTATAGATGATGAAACAACCTCAAGTCTGAGGGTGACGTGGGACATTTCAGATTATAGTGTCCAGCAGTTCAGAGTGACCTATCTCACTGCGAAGGGTGACCGTTCTGAGGAAGCGGTAAGAATGGTCTGTATGGCTTTTGTAATTGCCTTCATAAGCTTGTTTAATAATTGCTAGGATGTGATCTGTTCTTATATGACACTTTTGTTGCAATTAGTAAAGGATCTGTGTTTGGTATTACTGTGAGATTGAACTTCAAAGTTCTAATTGTATAGCACCTGCTGCACTGCAGGTAGCAGCAGTCAAATGTAAGATCAGGGCCCAGTCACACAGTTGGTTAATGAAGTCACAGTTAAAAGACAGGCTGGCTGTCCTCTTTTTCCTGTATTTTTAAAATTTGTCCAAGTTTGGTTTTTTATCGTTTTATGTTTAATTTTATTTTTTATTCCTAGGCCTTTTTCTCTCTTGTTTAAGTGACACTTAAATATTTGTACAGGACAGTCCTAAGTAATTTTGGTTTTCCTTCAGCAGTTTTACTCCTTCCTGAAGTGTCTTATGTTATGCTAAAGCAATGTAATTAAAGTTCAAATGCAGAGTTTTCATACTTCTAGTTGACCTGAGCATGTCACAGTAAGGACAGCACTTTTTAACCTAAGCGCCTAAGAATATTTGCTCTTTTTCTAATACCATGTGATGGTCAAAATTGAAGTTGTCCTGCACAGAAAAAGCTTCTGGTCATCTAGACTTTGGAAAATATTTGAAAGAATGAAGATTCCTGCAGGTACTCTTTTGAGCATATAGGAAACAAACAAACAAACAAACAAAACCACAAACAAACAAACCAACAAGAAGCCCTAGCTGTATTATTTTAAGATTTCACAAATTTTGAGATACTTTCCGAATTCTGTGAGACCAAGTGCCTCTTTAAATTATTTTTAAATTGGGGAAATATTAGTTTTGCAGTGCTTGGTTTCCACTAAAACTAAGTTATAAAATTTTGGGATGGCTCTATGTAGATACATTTAAAAGATTAAACTGTATATTTTTCAAGGTTATTTTCTTAGTAAATAGCTCAGTATGCAAAAGTACTCTGCACATCATTCTCCCTCTGTGTCTGCCATGTGAACTCACTTCTGTTGATATAACAGTTATGTCAAAAATATGGGCTATTCTTTTTGATGTCTAGCAGCTGACATTTTTAGCCCTATATCAGAATATATCAATAAAAATATTAAAAGGAGTTAGTTGAATATCTTTTTTTCCTAGGAAAATATGAATCAGTTTTTTACATTTTGATTTCATTCATCTTTTATGAGACCCTGCTGGAAACTTACTTTTTAGCCATCTTTCAACTATAATCTGAAAATGAGTTTTCAATGCAGTGGTGTCCCTTTGGACTGGGAAACATGCTTTATGAATTTACCTTGACTATATGTTAGTATAGTATATAATATGGTGGAAAACTTGCACAGTGTAATGGCACAAATTGTACTGTTCTTCTGAGAATAACCCAAAATTTCTGAAATTCAGATCTCAGATTTACTGTTTCAGCTCTCGAGTTCAGTTGGATGGTATAAATGTCATTCTGTTCCAGTATTCAATGACTGTTATTTAAAATTAAATTAAAACTGTAGGAAAGATATTCAAATTGTGGCTATCAGAAGGATATTAGACCTGATTGAAAACCTCATTAAAGAAAATTATATAACTATATGATTGGGTAGGTACTTGGCTCTAATTCTACAAAATATTTAATTTTAAGTACACTCCCAAGTCTTATTATCTTTGGTTACCATTCAGCAAACAGATTAACCCTGTTTCATCTTTGAAATTAATCACATGCCTAAATACTTTACTGAATAAGGAATTATGTAAGATTATACTTAAAATTAAGCACACTTTAAATGGAAGGAATGCATTTTATCATGTGGCTTCAAGCACCTGAGAGGTGCAACACAGATGTCAATAAAACAACACAGATGTTCAGTTTTTAGGGGACTCCTTATATGTTTAAGTACATATTTTAAGCAGAACCCAAAGGTTTTGTGGAATTTGGGCTTAAATGTACTATAGCGTGACGGTTCTGTGGTGAATGCTTAAGTTTTTTGGCTCTGATTTCAGTGATATAAGTTTCAGTTATGCCTCCCTTTCCATAAAAATATTAATAAGTTTTATAATTCTTTATGCAATTGGCTGAAAATCAGGGACTAGAAAATGTAATAGAATACAGAAAGGTCAAGCCCTAAATTGCATATATGTTCTTGGGTGTGCTGTACATACTGGAAAGATGAAATTTTTTCTCTTCCTTAAAGCCAGAAGTGTTTCTCACTGCTGAAAACTGTATTGGTCTGCAGGAGGTCTCTGATTTGCACATGTGGAAAGGAGAGAGTTCTCAATGCTTGCATCCTCTACCCTAAAAAACCAAAAAAGTTGGGGCTTTTTTTCAGAAACTTGGTTTGTATTTTTTGAGTTTACATATGGAAGAGGGACATCTTTTATGCATATGTATTTAGATGGTTTAAGTCCAGTTTTGATCAAAGAATGAAGCACTTCTTTGACAAATCTCAACACCTGTGTGAACTAGATAAATTTCCTTCTTTGTATCACTTGCCAAAATTAGATGTAGTTTGAATGTATCCTGGAGTGTTGAAACTGGTGAGACCTTTCTTTTCTTGTGTATGTGCTTCAAAACTTTGCCATCATCACATTCATCAGTCTTCTTTGAAACAGCAAAATACTTTTATAGACTTAGTTTCTGCTTTTCCCCCTGAGATTAATGGGCTTAAGGTTCTCTCAACTTCTTGCCAAATATGTGCAGTTGCTGGCTCAGGGGATAGATTCACACTTCACTGTGAATTCACTGTCACTTCCAACAGCATCACTTCAGAGCACAGGTGTCGGTGCAGGAAACACAGGACTAGTTTCTCTTTTTTATCATGCCCACTCCAGGTGCTCCCACTCAGGTGGCTCCCACTCAGGCTTTGGAGTCTCTCTGAGATTAAAATTTTACTGACAATTTAAGTGATTGCAAGGCTTTGCTTGGCACCTCTACCACCACTATTGTGACACTGGTTTTTGAGGCTCTGGCTAAATACTATATTCTATTGAAGAGTTTTAGAAGTAGCTGCTTATGGGGAAACCTTTTGCTGTGCTTAATTCACTGAGTTGAAACATTTACTCTAGAACACCAAAAGCTGCCTGGAGGAATTTCTAGAGCTTCTCTACTTCTACCAGGTTTTCTGGTTGGACTTGTGTTGCAGATCTTCCATATTTCACAGCAGTTTGCGATCCTCTTGTACTTGTGGGATGTATTCCTACTCCTAGATATCTGCCTTCATTTGCTTGTTCCCAGACTAGATGAAGATGAGACAAACATGTTTTATTCCTGCTTGCTCAGTTCAGTGCTTCCCAATCTCATGAACTGATTTTCCTTCCTTCCAGGGAAGGAGAATTTTCTGTCTCCAAAGAACATAACAATCAACCTTTATTAATGTGCATAGCTTCAGAAAATCTAGAAATGTCATAGAATAAATAAAAATAGAGGATATATTTTGTCTGTACAGTAAAATTGTTGCAGTACTAACTATCCATGTAGTATATGGTTTATGGAGCTGTAGTGGCTCATAGGTTTTTTATAAAATGGTATTATCACATAGGCACATTCTCCTTTTTATTTTGGTTGGGTACAACAGTAGATCTGTTAAAGGATGGATAATGTAATTATTTTATTTTACTGTAGAACATCAAGAATATTTGAAAATGCAAGTATACAGCAATGCTAGTGGAATGAAGTGTCAGAGATGATGTAAGATAAAAAAGCTTTTTGGCTCCAGTCATTAAGTTTGGTTGTTTCTGCTTTTTCTGACCCTTCAGGTAATGGTGCCTGGGAGACAAAATACTCTTCTACTTCACCCTCTGCTGCCTGATACAGAATACAAAGTTACCATAACTCCCATCTATGCCGATGGGGAAGGAGTCAGTGTCTCAGCTCCTGGCAAAACTTGTAAGTACAAACTTTCTGCTTGTCTTTGGCCAGGATATGCATGAAAAAAGGCTTGCTCTTGTTACCTTTTTTCATTGGCTGTAGTAATGTATTTTAGTATAAATGTGGGCTTATTTTGCATGATTTATAGGTCTTGAACGTTATATAAATCTCAGTTGATTGATTTATAAACAATGGGTTTCTTCTAACTAACAAGTTATATTTTATATTCAAATACTGTGAGTTTGCAGAAAGCTTTTGAGTAATAAAGCTGGTAAGTCCTTGATAACTAACCCACCAAGGACAAGCAAACTGATACAGAAAATAAACAATGCCTGCTGAGATGATATCAAACCAACAATTGTACAGTTAGCTTTTCTTTTGTGTGAGATCATTATTTCCTAAAGGTCATTAGAAATGCTGCTGAAGTTCTTATAAAAGTGATTGCATTATTTCTAGAGATCTGACCAAGTACCAAACGATTACTCAGATGTAGTTTTAGTTTCCTCTCTACTGGATATTGAAAAAACCATTTCATTATGCACTACTAGTCATGATAGTATAATTTTATTGAATTATTCTCCTAATTTACGTAATTTCTGCCTAAATTGAAGTGCTATTTGTGCAGAGACTTAAATCAGTTATAAATCATTCCTTTGATTCCATTTGATGCGATTAAGTTTTCAAAAGAGCATGATTTATGCATTAAAAACTTGGATTGGAAGAAACTATGCAATATATAATTATCTCTATTTTACATTTTTACCAAAAAGATATATATTTTTTTAAATGTACTGACAAAGTTTGTAATTAATTTAAAAAATCATTATTGACCCAAGTTTGTAATTAATCCATTGAGGTAATTCAAAGGATGACTTTGATTAAAGGTTTCACTCTGGTAATTTTACCTGTAAATCTGAGAGTACTGGCTATCACTTTTTTTTTTCCATGTCTTGATTTTTCTGTATGTGCTTCTATGAGATAAACTTGTAAAAGGCCAGTTTGGTTTCCTTTTAGTACCCCTGTCTGCTCCTAGAAATTTGCGTGTCTCAGATGAATGGTACAACAGATTACGCATCAGTTGGGATGCCCCACCATCAACAACCATGGGTTACAGAGTTGTCTACAAACCTATCAACAGTGAGTTTTTAAACTGATTTTTTTTGGTGGTTGCTTCTGACTGTACAAGGTCTTGACATCACCTTTTGCTGAATAATTTTGTACTTAAATCTATCAGTTACAGATACAGCCTTGAAAGTGCCATTTACTTAGGTGTCTTGAGTTTTGGATATGAAAGTTTCATAGTCACAGAATGATGCAGGTTAGGGGAGATCTCTGGAGATCATCTGGTCCAACTCCCTGAACAAAACAGTGCCAACTTGGAACAGGTTTTTCTGAACTTTATCCAGTGGAGTTTGTAATATCTCCAAGGACAGAGATTTTAAAACTGCTCTATGCATCTCTTCCAGTTTTTTACTACTGTTACTGTGGAAGGCTGATCAATCCCAAGTCTTTCAATCAGTTCTTTTATGTCATTTTACCATGACTATTTATTTCAGAGACTATCTTTACTCTCTTCCTGTTCCTCTGTTCTGTGTTCTCCTATTCTTCACTTCCTTCCCCTCACAATACCAAGTTTTTGTTTCTTCCCAAACACTTGACATTTTATTCATTGCCCATTTTGTGTGTGCTGCATCCTTTACCCACCTGCACATTGCAGCTAGATAAGGCAGCCAAATTCCCTCAGATTTCTTTAGAAAAACAGGGTCCTCTATTGAGAGCAAAACACAAATATGTGACCATTAAGGGACTAAAACACTGTCCAAAGACAATACTACTGCCTGGCTTCTGAAGTGTATCCAGAACAACTAGGGGAGATGACAAAAGAGCTGTTTGCTATTCTGATTTGGGAAAGTTTTATTCTTTTCTATTTTCATTATCATTTTTGCACAGTATTAAATGATGCTGTTGTATAAGAACCTCCGAGAGACTGTATTACTGGCTGGCATCTGCTGTGCCCCCTGTTGGTCCTGGCACACCATCAGACTGAGGAGATCTTTGGCTGCCTATTTAGAGCAGTAGTAACTGGGTGAAGCAGAACAAAAGGGTCTTAACAGATGCCAGTGTCTAGCTCTGCCCTAATGAATCCCACTGCTGAATTTCCCAAGTGTGTTGTGTTTTCTATACATGCAAGAATTGAGGAGAATGTCTTTGTTTTTGTGTATGATAAAAAAAAGGGAGCCAAAAAATAGCAGTAACTTTAGGAGCACAGTTTTTGGATGTATCTAATTCAGTGGACGAGCAAATGATTTTCTGATTTATTTCACTTTTTGCAGTTCCTGGTCCTGCGTTGGAGACCTTTGTAGGGGATGATATTAATACCATTCTCATTCTAAATCTCTTCAGTGGAACGGAGTACAGTGTTAAAGTATTTGCTTCGTACTCAACAGGCTTCAGTGATGCCCTAACAGGCGTAGCCAAAACCTGTAAGAATGATTTCATGCTGTTCAGATCTCTACAGGCTGCTTTTTGTTATAACTATGGGTTTGTGCAGCTCCCAGAAAAAATTTTCACAGGGAAGACTTACTCAGTTATGCGCAAATTGTTTTCCTGAAATAAAAGTCCCTCTTTTTATGAGACTATATCAGGCTTTAAAGTGATCTGCTAGATATTATCAAGACAAAGATCATAAAGTGGGTATTATTTATCAGCCAAAAATATATTTGCCTAATAGTAGATAAAAATTTCTTTAATGAAAGGCTATCTATTTTTTTTTCTGGCTCCATATATAGAATATTATTTGGTCTTTATGTATCTAAAGCTCAATTTAAAATTGGATTTTGACAGAAACGCTGCTGCTATTATGATACTTTTATACTTATTTTTAGTAACTGAATTTTTTAGCAGTGTTCATTATTTAGCTTAACTAAATCAACTAAAGTTCCAGACTTTTGATTTAGGGGTTCACTTTTTTTAAATTCTGTCTTGGATTTTCTTGACTTCTTTTAAGCAGTTATCAAAATTATTTGTTAAAAATTAATTGGCACATGTGTTTCACTATAGTTATTTTATCATTTTTTATCTATGTATATTAGAGGCCTAAATCTAATTTTTTTATATTTAATTTTCAGTGTACCTGGGTGTGACAAATCTGGATTCCTATCAAGTCCGCATGACTAGTCTGTGTGCTCAGTGGCAACTTCATAGACATGCAACTGCATACAGGGTAGTTATAGAGTCACTTGTGGGTAAGTTACTAAATAATTTGATAAGCAGCTGCAGCCCAATCCAGAGATCTGAATTGCATAGCTAAGAAATTGTGTGCAGTCGGACCTGTAGAGTGACTCCTGAAATACTGGAAATGACAGACAGAAGAGAGTTGTGTACACAATGAAACTTTCAGGAGCATTTATGTCCTTTTACATCAAACAGATGTTGATAACTTGTGCTTTTTATGGAAGGGACTTTCATCTGTTAATAGAAGATAGATGATCGCCTGAGGTTTTCACTGGTGTGAGGAGCAGAAGATGGATAAAGGATAAACTGAATACATCTAAGTTTGTAAATAAACCATCAGCACAGCTTTGTAGGATTAGGATGGACAGGAGAGGAGGGCAGAAGGGTAAGGAAAGCGCTGATTAAATCCAGAACATGCTCACAGAGTCAGAACAATGTCCAGTTTTGTCTATTCTCATTCTGTTGATTGTTCATTTTAGCTTGTAGTAAGATTACTCATCTGGACAAACATGACCTATTTTTATGTAGCCACACAAGGTGTCCTGATGCTTTTATCACTGACTATGTAGAGGGTAGATTGCAGCCTCTTCTATCTCACTTATTCTCGGGTGTAGCCAGAAGACATTATGGGGATGTCACTGTTAGAGCAGACTACCTCTCTTATCCCAAGGGGCCATCAGTGATATTTTAAATGGTGATAAATTGAAAGCTTTGGATAACTTGAGAGAAGTGCAGTTAGTAACATTTAATCGCATGTATTAAAGGTACCATGAAAAATAACACTGATTTGGTGGCAAAGAAGTAATGACCTTTCTGTGGCATGGCAAGTGGATGGCAGTAGGGTTTGTTTGAAGGTCTGGAAAACAGACAAGCTGTTCAGATCACAGAGACCTTGGCTGGCACAAGACAGCACAGACTTCCCTCTGGTCTGGGAGCTAGCCAACATTCTGCTTTCTTCATATAGAACTGCCAGAATTGTTTTAACTGAGCTGAAAGCATCTAAATGTGAACAGAATGAGGTAGAGTATGAACAAATGTTCCTTATTAGCATCTGTCATGATGGGATTTGATTGTCAGATTGGGTGTGTGTCTCATTCAGGGAGCAATTATTACTATTATAATTTTATAATAGTATTATTATTATTATATTATAATAGTATTATTTTTATACTAGTGTAGCATCTGATTAACATCAGGTGTTTTCTCCCTGGCAGTGAATGACTGTTTGGCATTTTTTTCTATATTCACTGTAAAATGTGAGATCAGTTGCTTGTATTTCACTTCATTCTGCTACAGATTTTGAATTGTGCTGCAAGTTTTAATTCTTATCATTAAAACATGCCTTATTCTATTTCCAGTACCCTAGCCTTTTCCATTGACAGCACGCTTTCCAATTCAGAATTTAGCAGAATTAATTTTGGAACCATGTAAACACTATTCCTTAACCATCCTGTTAAGTGGTTACTAGTGGAATACAGTCTCTCTTCCAATTACTAAGCACATTACAGACTGTGAGAAGCAGAGGCATTGACAAAGGTTGCCATAGAATTACATGATGCAGCAATTCCTCATTAGAATGATAATTTAGGACCGGATTCAAAGCCCATTGATGACAGTGTTCGTGTTTTTATTAACTTCAGTGCATGGGCTGAAATTCATCTTTTTTCTTGAAGATGTTTGACACGTTCCTCAGCTCCTATTTAATATGAAGAATTAGATTTTACAGGAACCTCTGCATAGAGGTGAATTTCTAAAAATAAGGCAGCATATAGTTTATTAATTTATGTCAACCACTTGCCCTTCATCTGCTGTCACGTCCTCTTCTTATTTAGGATTTAAATTACATTATTCAGTGAAACAGTAAAGTATATTAATGGTTTCTTTTGTAATTCCAGATGGAAAACAACGAGAAGTAAATCTTGGTGGAGGGACACCTAGACATTGTTTCTTTGAGCTGATGCCTGGAACTGAGTATAAAATCAGTGTTCATGCACAGCTTCAGGAGATCGAGGGCCCTGCTGTAAGCATCATGGAGACAACATGTGAGTAAAATAGAGCAGAGTGCAGCCAGCAGTGATAATGCTTCATTGCTTCTCATGTTCTGCCCTTTGCCCACAGATGTGCTACATTATGACTCCTCCATGGAAGTGCAGGATTCTTACCCCACTGCTGTGAATTACTTGTGAAGTCACATTCACCAACTGTATTGTACTTCTTAATGAGAATGAAATAGGGAAGGTTTAGCTTTCTTTGTAAAAAGTCCCACTAGGGGATACTCTGAATATCTGTGACATCAGGGAAAAAGGACAGAAAAATGAAGTAAACAGAGAAGGTTTTATGTGCTGCAGCTCTTGTCATTTAGTAAAATTTTACCAGTGTTTGAATAATTTACAATTAAATGGGACGTTGATACCCAATCTACTTAAGTATTTTAAAACCAACCAACCAATCTTTTTTATTATTATTCTCAGTAACACATGGCTAAGAAACAAAAAAACCCACATCACAACTATTTATGAAGGCAATATCTTGCTCTTATGAGTTCAAAATACTGCAAAACAAAGTACAGGAATAACAGAACGAATATTTCTACATTATCTTTCTTTTAACCTGTTTCCAGTCTCAGTGGTACCCTTCTTCTCATACTGTATTGCTATACACCACAATGCTGTTACCTTTCTCTCCCACACTTCTGATTTCACATAGCAAAAACCTGCACAGGTGCATGACTCCACTTCTCAGTTGTCCAGGGCTCATTCTCAGGACAGTGAGGAACAAGCCAAGCTTCTCCAGCTTTTTTGGGGAGTGCATTTAGGGTGTTCTGCAGTTAAGGGAGTTAGGAAGCATGAGGAAGAACACACCTTGGCCTACATGTCCATTTAAGAAAGATGGTTTGTGATGCAGACAAATAATTGTATCACTTCAGAGGGAAACTCTTTGAAGAAAGAAAGTCTTCAGGGTGACCTGTACTTCTCTGGTGCTGAGAGCAGCCTTTCAAATCATGTTACAGCAGTTGTGACCCTTTCTAAATGGGTCTGGTCCTGGATTGCTGCGACCACGGATGTCCTGGGCATTGGTTCCTTGTAGGTGTTTCAGTCTTAGCCCTTTATGTTATTGAAGCCAGTGGGAAAAGCCCCACCAGTTGCAGTGGAAGTCCACTTGGATGTGGACATGAGGATTGTAATGAATCCTGTTTGCACTAATTTTTCAGAAATGTAGGTGTCTTTTCTCAGGCTGTCATATCTAACTCTTATCAGTTGTTTATAAATGTAATTTACGTGTTATAGCAAATAACAAGTTTAGTCTTACTTGAAGGACTGATATTCTGTCACCTGCAGCTTCTTATGCTGAATGCATTGAATAAAAACGGGAAAAATGCCCTTGAACAAAAGCAGAAGCTTTTCCTTACATAGAGTTGTGGAAATCAACACATGTGCATATTATCTCTGAGAATTCAACTGGCCTGTATTGAAAGGCACGAAATAGAGCTCTTGCATTCAGCAAACCTGTCAATCTGATTGAATATTCAGCTTGGTCTCTGCAAGGTTGTCATACAAAGTTAATTTTCAGAAGTGTGAAGGACGTTTTCAGAAACTCTGTATAATAACCTCAGTAGAAGTTGCTGCAGGCAACAAAGCCACAATCCTGTAGAGTTATGGTTGGAGCTGTGTTTCTAGCTGGAAACATAACAAGGTCTTTCACCAAATTCAGAAAAATCTTGTTCAGAGCAGACTGTGATCTGCTCTGAGTGCAGGCACTAGCTTGCTTTTGCACTTTGTATTGTGGATTGCAGGACTAATACTTTCTTCCTTCCAGGGTGCGCAGAGGTAACCTTCTGTTACTGAGGACTGGTTGTGATCAGAAAAGGAAAGGACACTGACCTTTTAAAAAATAAATTATGGATTCTAGGTCAATAATAGAGCTGTCACATGGTCTGCTACACTGGGGAAACTTAAAAAGGGGCAGTTCCAGTAGTAGTTCAGCTGTATCATTGTATCATTCACATTGAAATGCAGCCATTAATTGTTTTGTAATAGTAGTATCCTTTCTTGGGTGTTCAGAAGAGGAGGACATTACTTGCGCACACTCACCTATATTTATTTCTAATTGCATAACCAGTGGATTAGAGATAATGAATTTTAAATGTGGAGAGGAGTAGAAAATGCTGTGTTTATTATAGATAGAATATATTGGGCTTTTAAGCATGCTTGAATATTCCTTCTTTTTATTTTCCAGTACCATTTCCAACTCAACCACCAACAACACCTTCAACACCACCTCCACCACCTACAATCCCACCTGCAAAAGAAGGTAAGTGCTGCATGTGTGAGTTTACAGTAATTTTAAGGTGTTGATGCAATGTTTTTCTGCTTCTGACAGTATTTTAGACCTGTGGGGAGTGGATCTTAAAATGCATTTGCTGCAACAACACAGAGGTGGGTGAAACTTGCATTGCTCCTGTGTAGTGCAGTTGAAGTGCATTAGATACTACAGAACTCAGGGTAACTTTTTGAATGGACTAGTTTCTCTCGGGGAACTTCCGCAGTCAAGATTCTCTAATCTTGCTTACTGTGTCACGCTAGGAGTCTGGCATTGTATAAGTTCATGTGTGAGTTTACTTAAAAATCTAAATAAAAATAAAAATGGCTAGCCAGACTTTAAAGAACCGCTTGAAGTATATTCTGTGATAGGATCTGTCAACGCAGACAATTCACCCCTTGCAGAGCTCAGCTGGTTCTACACCTGCACTGCAGTCAATGCCAGCAGGTCTGTTTGATAAAGCATTATTAACTAACATTAAACAAGGGCTTTTCATGACAGTTGCATTTTCTTAAGTGATTTATGAGATTTTGTGAGGAGTTAAGGCATTGCTCTAATTCAAAAATTTTTGCTTTTCTTTCTCAGTGTGCAAAGCAGCCAAAGCTGACCTTGCGTTCCTGGTGGATGGGTCATGGAGTATTGGAGATGACAATTTCAATAAAATAATAAGCTTTCTCTATAGCACTGTTGGAGCTTTGGATAAGATTGGTCCTGATGGAACACAGGTAATCAAATGTAGAGAGATGAAGGGTGCGTGGACTTGGCAGGTTATTTTAGACTAGCACCAGAAGTGAAATGAATCAAAAAGTAAGTGACATAACTTCACAGATCTTGTGAAAATAGAAAGTGCTTAAGGATAGTATCTTTTTTCAATATCTTTTTATGCACAACATATGATAAATTTTATGATATGGATTTTGGTAGCATGAAGGCTAGGTATAATTTCAGTCTCCTCTAAATCATTACAATGACAATTATGTTGTGTTAATGCTTTTGGTGTTGGTACTCACTATGGTGTTGATTTCTAAATAAGCTAAAAATGGCATTGATAAGGAAAAGTAAATATTCTTTTATTTAAAATCACATGCTCTACAGAATCTACAGTGCTTGAAATAAAATGTAGTGTTTACAATGATTGTTCTATTTATGTATTTGTTTAGAGAGATGTTTGAATCTGCTCCAGAACAAATTATTGGCAAATATATTACTGTTGTATTACATGTATAATATGTCGTTTGGGATCGCATTGGAAAATTAATTTCAACTTTTCCAAACCCTGAAGAATACTTAGTTTTCACTGTTTCCTATACATCTATTTTCCAAGAATATAGTTCATGGTGCTTCAGAAACCTAGGCACAAGCTCAAGCATAATAGCTCCTTTTAAATCAGAGGCACCATTTATAGAATATGAAATTCAATGTGTGCTTTGTGAGTTGTAGGGGTTTAGTGTATAGTATTGAAATACAGGGTCTGAACTCATGTAGCATTGTATTTGAGAGAGGCAATATTTCAGAATATGTTCTTGAATCTTTCTATTACTTGCTTCAGTCTTGCTCCCTAGCTTGAGTTACTTAAGTGCAGCTATTAATTTGTGGAGACTGAATAAAGTCCCTGCAGTTCTGTATATGAATAACTGTACATGTGTGAGCAGCTGTAACCAGGATTTTGCTTTGAGGCTTGATTGCGAGTGCTTTGCCAAAGCGGGTATTACTTTTCTCATCCTGTTTGCTGCAAAATGAAACCAGAAAGTGTTAGATGGTTGCCAAGGTTTCAGAGAATAAAATTGAACTTTATTTAGTGAAATCTTTCTTAAAGAGAAAAAAAATCTGGCTTCAATTGAAGGATAAAGCAAAGTTACAAGATAAATCCTTGTTTTAAATGCTCAGATTCACTTTTTGCTTATGCACTGGGTGGTGCTTTTGTAATGAACATCTTCTGTATGCACAGGTGGCAATAATTCAGTTTAGCGATGATCCCAGGACAGAATTTAAATTGAATGCATACAAAACAAAAGAGACTCTTCTTGAAGCTATTCAGCGAATAGCCTACAAAGGAGGAAATACAAAAACAGGTGAGAAAGGTCATGACTGTGAGGCAGATTTTCTCCCTGCTACTCTCTGTGTGGTATTTCTTTCCCATTAGTTAAGTGGTTTAATTAATCAGTGCAAAACCAGTGAGAACATGGTATGTCCTCACTGGAGGTGAAGGGTTGGGCACGGAAATTAGAAAGTCTTTGCAATCTGTAGTTTACGCCCTTCAGCCCCTACTGGTGCACTTTCACCCCACTGACCAACAGTGATGGCAAGGATCAGGGAGGCAGAGAGAGACAGCTGGGCAAAAGCAAATGACTCTGGGGACAGTGGAAGGTGGAGCGGGGAGTAATGTGACGTCAGCTTGGCAAGTGGATAGAAAAGTGGGAGGGGAGAGAGGGTGGGAGGGAGTTTGCAGAGCATGTCAAAAACTGGAGAGAGTGGAGGGTCTGTTTGGTTATAAGCCAGGTCAGTTAAGTCTCAGTGGGATGTTTAAGACTGAGTTGGGGGAAGATGTCTGTTAACTGAATGAGGTTGCATTTTAATTAATCCCTTAGGATAGCTTTCTGATGTGAAGAAATTAAAGATGAGTGCCGAAAGGGTTAAAATCTGTTTTAGTTGGAAACCATGTGTTTTATTATTCTCAGACTGCACAGAAATTTCTTGCAGCTGTTGCATTGCATCCAGTCTCAGTATTATCAAAATAACACGTTTTCCATTTACTACAATGGCACTGTCAGTTGTTATGTGGACTGTGCCCTACAATCCAGAAAGGAAGGTTTTATTATCTCTAACCCAGCCAGCAGCTGAATACCACACAGTGCTCACTCACTGCCTGCCCCCCCACCCCCCATGGGATGGGGAGAAGAATCAGAAAAGGCTAAAACCTGTGGGCTGAAATAAGAACATTTTCATAATTGAAATAAAGTAAAATATAATGATAATAGTAATGAAAAGGGAGATAACAAAGAGAGAGAGAGATGAAACCCAAGGAAACCAAGTGATGCACAGTACAGTTGCTCACCAATCACGGACCGATGGCCAGCCCATCTGAGCAGTGATTGTCCCCTCCTGGCCAACTCCCCCAGTTTATATACTGGGCATGATGTTTTATGGTGTGGAATATCCCTTTGGCCAGTTCAGGTCAGCCGTCCTGGTCGTGCTCTCCCCCAGTCTTGTGGTGCAGCTCCTCACTGATAGAGGCCTCACTGAAAAGGCCTTGACTCAGGGTAAGCACTGCTCAGTCACAACCAGTACATCCGAGTGTTATCAACATTATCTTCACACTGAATCCAAAACACAGCACTGTACCAGTGACAAAGAAGAAACTTAACTTTATCCCAGCTAAAACCAGGATACCCACACATTTCATATTCTTGATCTTCACCTTCTGGATTGAAAAATGGATGGCTGAAGCCATCAAATTTTCAAAGGTTAGGGTCAAAATTAAACTTTTCTACATCTTGGCTTTAATAACTACAGAATGCACTAATTGACAGACAATCCAGGACCCAGCAGATTTCTCTTTTTATTTATGTCTAACATAAATAAGTCTGAGAAGATATGAGAAGATAGTTATAAGTAGCCAATAGAAATTGCAATTACATTCAGTGAAAGTATATTGTCAATTTTTGTGTTTCAGGCAAAGCCATTAAACATGCAAGAGAAATCTTGTTTACTGGAGAGGCAGGCATGAGAAGGGGCATTCCAAAGGTTTTGGTTGTCATTACTGATGGGCGATCACAGGATGATGTGAACAAAGTCTCCAGAGAAATGCAACTAGATGGTAAAATGTGTAGTTTTAAGAACTACTCACATTTCCTTTTTTTCTCATTAATTGTATCTCTGTAAGTGTGGGCATGAGGTAAGCGTAACTTTTCCTCCAGGAAGATTTTCAAGTTTAAAGAAAACAGCAAATCCTGAGAAAGACAGAATAACACTAGGATGTGGTTAGATTCTGGATATATTTGGTGATTAATGGCATTAGTTTTAATTTTGGCAACAGTGCTAAAATCATGTGGTAGTCAATGGAATTGCTCCCAGGATGAAGAATTTGGAGAATATGATCCTGAGAATCTGGATTGTCATCTATAAAGTGTAGTCTTGTGGCTACAAGCAAACTGAACTATTTTGTTTTCTATATAAGAGGTCCTTTGAAAATTCTTTCATGTGTTCTTTTACTGTCTCTGATTGCTCTCATGTTACACTAATTACCTTTAGGAATTTTTTTAAAGCACTGATTTTAGAGCTTTAAGCAGCCACACTGTGTTGTGAGTCTAAGTATTTAATTGTTGTAGAGATTTGTCAAAACCCAAAGGGCACAGTGTGCCACACAGAACAAAACTAAAGGTTGGAAGAAAAAACCGATCTGCCTATTAATGTGAAGCAATCTAACAAGAAATTACATTTGTGCTTTTTATTTGCTTTTAACTTTGAGAGCTGTGAAGTTCCCAGTGTATATCATGGATTCCTGAAAGCCGATGTAATCATCCAGCTTGTCTGCCTACTCGTTGTGTTGCTAGATGCTGAGTGCAGTGCCTTCATAAATAAAGCATATTACAAAATAGTAGAGTTCGAATAACTTGTTTTAAGTAGCAGTAAAGAAAACCCTGTATTTGTGAATAAATTGGAGTCTATATCTAAGCTGAACAAAAATCGTTCAGCTGTCAGGTAAGTCTTGCAGTTGCATATATTAATTATTAGACTGGCAACAGCCTTGAGAGGGGAGGGTGTATTGTGAGGGTTCAGGTGCTGACTAGGATGTGTCACCTTGGCAGATGAGTTCCCCTCTCCATTGTCCTCTTGAGTGTGCTGTGCAATGAGGCTGCAGATAGGTTGGAGCAGGTACTGACTTGTATGTTTGACAGCAACTGGCATGAAGAGGTGCTGATCTTGGATGAGACATGAAGATATTGTTGTAATTTATTAGGTCAAAGTTTTGTTATGCTAAAAGCTCTGCAGAAGGTGATGAATGCCCCGGGCTTCAGTCAAACTTAAAGATAATATTGCTTGACTGGAGTAAGTTTGGGACTGAACCATACAAGACTAGTATGTCATTAAATAGATTCAGCCTGATGTAGAGAGGTTTCTTTTCCTTCATCTTTTATGGAAAGGAAAATATTGAAAAACTTTTAGCTATTTTGCTGCTCCTGAAACATATAGGATACAATTTCCATTTCATTTAAATCTTTGAAGTCAGGCTCAAATTTTGAAATATATTCATGCTGAATATATAGAACAGATTCAACCAATGCAGTTAAGTTGTTGATGAAATGAGAATGCATTTATTTCAGTGTTCACTCATGAGGCAGCAGTGGCTTGAAATATTATATATATTAATATATGAGACAGAAAAAAATCTGTAAAGGACCTACAGGAAATTAATTTCTCTGCTTTGTATTTATTATATATTTGATACATGGATATTTTTGTGTAGGAAAGCATTTAAACATATGCTAAAACTTTAAACTGCTGAGTAGTCATATATCTTCAAGAAAATGCTCAAGGTTTAACTTTATTTAACTAAACTTAACTTAACTTAACCAAAAGAAATATTTCACAGAGAATGTATTAGCTTTATTTTAGATTACGTAAGTGAATTTTCTTGTGCTATAGGATAAAAATAAAATGTCCACCTTTGTATTTAATCAGGAAAGGAGCCAGTGCAAATACAGTTGTATTCATATTGTATTTCCACTCTCTTAATGAATGTCTCACAAGACTGTTCTTTTCTGTTTTACAGGTTTCAGCTTTTTTGCTATTGGAGTAGCTGATGCTGACTATTCAGAGTTAGTGAATATTGGCAGCAAGCCCAGTGAAAGACACGTCTTCTTTGTGGATGACTTTGATGCCTTTACAAAGATTGAAGATGAACTGATCACTTTTGTTTGTGAAACTGCATCAGCAAGTTAGCCACTTTGATTTATGTTTGCTTCTAAAATAACTGCTAAATGCTGGGGGGTTTATAACTGATGATTTTCTATTATGAGGTATTCTTGATATTTTTAATATAATTTACTGCTGATGTTATAATTCTAATGTTATTTCCATAAAAGATTAAGGAAATGAAAGTGTTGTGACTTCAAAATAATTAAGGGTTGTTTACTGTAAATCCAGAATGCAGCCATTGGTTGTCAAAAATTTATTTCAGATGTGAAACATAGTTCAGAATCATAAAAGGTTAATATATTTTATTTTCTAGGCTACTTTAAACCTCTGTAAGAGTTAGCTACATTCATTAATACTCCAGTTACATGGTTAATTTATCAATGGAGAACCAATCATTCATGTTTGTATTATGAGAGAAGGTAGCTGAGTTGTAGCCTAAGGAAAAGCATGAAACACACCCAAACTCTGAAATCTGCAAAAAAACCCATTTCAATCTCTTTATGAAAATTAAAGGAAATATATTCTAGAGCAGCACCTAATGGTTAGAGGTCAATAATTCATATGCTTTTAGGTGTGTGCTCACAATGTATTTCCTTGTATATAAGCCAGGAAGTACAGGAATTTGCGATTGTGAGGAGTTCTGCACGGGGTTGTGAGTTATCATGAGACTCTTGAGTTATCAGAGCTGGTAAGCACAAAAAATGTTGCTTCTGAACCATCAATTCTGAGATTTTGACCATAGAGAGAATGCTGAACATGAGAATACTCAACAGTAGCATTTATTGGTCACTTGTGCTTGTATTCTAGAAGTGATTTTCAAATATGAGTATCCTGGGGTGCTATCTTTGGTTGACATACTTCTTCTAGGCCTATTGATTTCCCAGGGCACCTTTTCTGAAAGAGATTAGCGTGTGCTCTTCCCTGCCAGAAGAAAAGTATAAACCAGACTTACAGCTATTTAAAATGTGTGCACACATCTTAAGGACTGTGTGCAATTCTGGTCTCTGTTGCTCATGAAAGCTACTGTGGAGTTTGAAAAGGTACAGAGAATGCCAGCTGTAATAATTGAACTTGAGATGGGGTTAGGCTGGAGAAGCTCACAAAAGGATAATTAGGAAACACTTGGTTAAAACCCAATATAAGACATACTTTTTTTTATGCAGCAGGCAGTGAATTTTTTTCAACAAATTGGAATTTGTTGAAGAGTTTGTGAAGGCAATTTCTTAGAAGGATTAGACAAATTCATGGTTGAGAAATCCTTAATAGGATATTATATGGAACACATAGTAATGTACCCCTTAATATCTTTGCTGCAACCCTTGTGGATCCCGAGGAGTATCAACTGAATGGAGTGGTAAGGTGGCCAGGTTTGCATGCCCTTCTGAAACAGCATCTCCTTTTGCTGCTGTTGGGGATGGAGTACTCGGTATAGGGCTGAGTGAATCATTGTTCTGACCCAGTGGGACATCTCTTGTATCCTTAAATATATTTTTTCTTCTTTTCCAGCCTGCCCATTGGTAGTTAAAGATGGCAATAATTTTGCAGGTACAGTATTTTTGTGTTAATTTTTGTTTCTGATTTATGGAATCATTTTTATTATGTGATTTTCACAATATTAGGCAATAAATTTCCCTTCACGCTAACAGGTATTAAACGGTTGGTGAATGAAACTCTTTGATACAACTGGCTTTGTCTTTTTTTGTTTACTGTAATGCAGCATTAATTTAAATTAATAAAATGTTTTGATACCTTCCAGGATTTAAAATGATGGAAATGTTTGGTTTGGTTGAAAAGGAGTTTTCCGCTGTGGAAGGGGTTTCAATGGAACCTGGTACATTTAATGTTTACCCATGTTACAGACTGCACAAGGATGCCCTGGTGTCACAGCCTACCAAGTATGTATTAACATGTAAATACTCACAAAAAACATGAAAATAATTTTCCAGTGCAGTCAATTATTCATTTCAGGGACTAGTATTTTTAAGTCAGAAGAGCAGAGGCACTAGTATATAGTATATGTTATACTGATGAGTAGGAAGAGTGTCTGGTGTCTTGAGTCCTCAATCAGTTTAATTCAAAAACAACTGTAGGTAAAAGTATGTAAGCCCACTGGCTACTCTGGGTTTTCCACATAAACCAGTTTCAGGCTTGTGCCAGCACCCACCAGTCTCATGCAGGCATAGGTCTGGGAAGATTCCAGTGTGTATTACTTTGTGAAAGACGCCTCTGGAATGCAGGCTGAAGTCTCATGAAGTTCAGAATATCTTTGAAGTGGGGGTCAGAATGAGAACCTTCTTTAGCTGTCCTTGGTCACTTTTACTTCAGTCTGTGTCCATTCACTGGTTACAAAGGAAGATTATCCCTTTATGCTGAAGTGAGTCTGTGTGAACTCCATCTAGTACCTTCCTGGGAGGAGCCACATATTTCAGTCACAAGGACTGTATCATAGGAGAGTTAAGGCAATGAGGAATCCTCCCATTTAACTTTTACAGTCTTTCCTCAGAGAGGAAGTGATGGAAACTCTTTATTTCTTCGATGGACAGTGTGTATGTTTGATATGGTTTGAAGCTGGCTCCCTGCCAAGTCTCCAAATCTCACCACAAGAAGTCCCCCCCCCTAGACCTCAGGGAGAAGAGGAAAAAAAAAACCAAGAGAACCGAAACGAGAGAGAGACAGCTAAAGCAATATATCTAAATATATTTACACTTATGTTACAGTTATATACAATTGAAATATATATACAATTTCAAAAGGGAAAGGGAAGGGGGAAGGGAAAAAGGAGCACAAACAAAATAAAATATACACGATCAATAACCCAAGATCTAGCAACTAAAAGAATTAGCAAAAGAATATCTTACTACTCTCCTTGGGACAACAGAAAGTCGCGCTGGAACGATCACCGGCAACCTCCGTGTCCCAAGGTCGGCAAGGCCTTACCAGGCCTCGCTCCCCAGCATGACAGACTCAACAGCAGGGAACCTGCACCTCCAAGGTTGCTGGAAGGAAAGAGGGCCGAAGGCCTCTCCTCCTTTCTTCTCATAGCCTGGCTTACGTAAAAATCGTAGGGAATACTGGGTAAATCTGGGCACTTCCTTGGTTACAGACTGGTCACCAAGGAAGACCCAGACTAAACTACCACAATGTTGTTTCGTTCCTCTCAGTCCAGTCCCTCACTTCTTATTAAGTGGCACCTGAGAAAAGCAGTGGCTCTGTGGATTACACATGGGAAGATGTAACAAGTATTCTTTAGCTGAGATAAATAAGAAAAAAAAACAGCAGGAAATGACATTGAAGGTTTATATTAGATATCATATCAGTCTTTTTGTGTCCCAGTTGGAGCTGTACTTCCTGGGGCTCTTTCATGTTCTTCATGTTTTGTTTCCCTCTGGGCCTAGATGGACTGAGATGTCAAGGGATTAGCATTTCTCACTTCTTTTTCCCTTTCTGCTTCTTTCTAATTGGATCTGCTGCATTTATATGCTATTCTCTAGCTGCCACCCCAGCCCAGTCTTACTGCTTCATAGGCTTTCACTCCTTTTCATGGTTCAGAGAACACCTTTCTCTTGATGATCTGCAGGTATGTCTGAATAATACCACTTGGCTTTGTTGTCTCATTTATGCACTGAATGTCGTTAATGTTATTCTCCTTTTTGAGCTCTGAATCCCCAAACCTTGTGTTTGACCCACCTTGCTTATTGAATTGTCTTTTATTCATGTACAGTGGACACACTGTAAGGCTTTTTTCTTTTACCTGTTGATATCCCTCTCTTTCTCTATGCAAAGTGGGCAGTGTAATATCACTTTTGATCATCTACTGACACTGTGCAGAATATATTGATTATATATCACATCTGTCTCCCTTTTCAACATGATTCATATCTGTACATCTTATATGTGCCAGAAGCACTTTAGAAGGAATGGGATGTATTTAGGGAAAAGAAACTGTTTAAATAACTTCTTCAGGCTTCTTTCAGATCCCTTTACTATGATTTTAAGAAATCAGACTAATTAACATTTTAAAATACAGTCAGTTGTCTCAGACACTTGTCCAAACATCCCACTATGGGATTTGACAAGAAAAGGTTAAATTAATTTGGAAGTACTAAATAACAAATTTTTGGAAATGACATAAAATAACATACTTCTTTTATATCATAAGTTTCTTCTCTCTTCTGAAAAAATTCTAGGAAACCAGATTGTATTTCTGTATGTGATCTGTTTTGACTTCACTTTCCGATGTATTGGCTTCGAAATGTATAAATTCTGTTCCCCATATTTTATAAAGCTTCCTATAACAGTGTGTCACTCCTAATTTTAATCCATTTGAAACAGTTTAATGACAAGACATGTCTATTGAGATTGGTCTTCCAAGCAATTTCTGTTTTCATTGTCTGTTGAATCAGACAGGTGCAAAGGTCTTACTGTTTTTTAAAAGCTTTTAATATTATTAATTTTAGCTTTATTTCCAACCGAGCTCTGATTTCATCTTCAAATTAAAAAAAATGTTAATAATTAAGGACAATTTTGTAAATTTTAAGGGAAACTATAACTTCTCCTTTCTTCATAAGTATTCTTTTAGTAGTTGTCAAGTTGAGTAGATTTTGTAAACACTTATTCATATCACTTCTCAGTCTTGATTTCTAAAGAAATATACAGAGTAATAAAAAGCATGTCAAGTGAACATATGATAAGTAAATCATCAGATTTAATGTTGTTTCAGTTTAAAAGACACTATTTCTTTTACAGGTATTTGCATCCTGAAGGTCTCCCTTCTGATTACACCATCACGTTTCTCTTTCGTATACTCCCTGACACACCTCAGGAGCCCTTTGCTCTTTGGGAGATTTTAAATGAAGGATATGAACCACTGGTTGGAGTTATTTTAGATAGTACGTATTTTGTGTTTTATTAGTGACTTTAACTGTACAAATTATTCATTCTGTGACTAGATTTATTTTTGCCAATGTTTCAATCTGCTGCAAGAAAAACGACCTGAATCCGGAAGGTGTTGGTCTCTAATGCCTGGTTTTTAGATTCAATTTAACTGAGTTGAATTTGGAGTTAGAGTCAAATTTTGAGTTAACTGCTTTAAACTGCGGCGAACGATACTGAAATCCAAAGAGCTGTACTAGATGTAATTTGATGTGAGGTACTAATTTGCTTTTAAAAATTCCAGTGCTCTGAATCTGATTCTAATTGAATCTATCTTGATATATGCCAGTGGTACACGAAGTACACACAGAGGGAGTGCAGTCTGGTAGATAGCAGACAGTCATGAACCCTTGCTGGCTCTTCATTTCTATTTGATTTGACTTCAACAACTGTAAAACAGGGTTTATAATTCAGAGGGTTTTCATATTTACTATTGAAAAGATGAAGATACTCTGATAGCTGTTCTTCATAGCTGCCAGTATGTCACCTTGAAATAGGTGGGAATTAAGCATTTAGCTGGCTTGAGGATGTGTTTTTCTTGTGCAAGTCCTGCAAAGAATTAGTAGGACCAGGTAGACATGGGTGAGGTAGATAAACAACTACTGTCCTGTCCTTCTTGTCAAATCAGGAGACAGCATTGCTCTGATACAACTTGTTACTTCCAGGTCAGTATATCACTTATGAATGTGTTCTACTGTCATTTGAGCTGTCATCTTTGGTCTGCTTTGTTAAATGCAAAATTGACTCTTTCAAGTCTTGTATAGGCCTTTAACCCAGAGCCCTTAATTTCTGTCTCACACAGATGGTGGTAAAACACTGACTTTCTTTAACTATGACTACAAAGGAGATTTTCAAACTGTGACTTTTGAAGGTCCTGAAATAAGGAAGATGTTTTATGGGAGTTTTCATAAGGTTAGTATTTGTAATAGGGAAAAAACCCCACTCTGAATAAAGTTTTGGGAGTTTTTCATGTTTTGAAATCATCTTTCATGAGATCAACTGGTGCCAAAAGAAGTGTATTTTGCATCCTGTACCTTACTATTGTAAATCTCTTTGCAATATTGGATTAACATAAAGCAAATCATAGTTTTTATCATGAAGCTGATGTGTTCAATTTTCATCTCATGCCTTGTGCCTGAACTTTAGAGTTCATTTAAAAACACCTGCCTTGAAAAGTAATTTAGAAATAAATTGGCATTTCCTTTTAAGATTTGGTTTCTCAGTATCATTCAAAATAAAAAAGTCCAGCAAAAAAAAATATCCTTTTTCCATTAGTTATATTTTTTAAAAATATTTTAAGGGCTATGCCATATTTAACTTTTCTTGGCTGCTAGAGGACTTGTAATGTTCTTTCTGAAAGCAGGTGAAGTAGTGTTGGGATTGTAGCATGTATTTGTTGTGAAGGGTGCTTTTGTTGTTCTCTTTTATTCCCGATGTTTGTCTCTTTCCGAAACAAAAACAAAACAAAAAAACCAACCAAACAAAAAAACCCAACAAAAAATAAAAAAAAGGGACTGTGAATTAAGGTCATAGTATTTACAGAGCTTAGCTTTTCTGTACTTCCTTTTCAGTCAATAGAGCAAGAAAGGGAAGGTAGGTCAGAGCTGGTGTAAAATTCTGACTTTTAATTTGTGGTTTGGAGGAATATATGAGGCTCTAGGAAATTCTCCTCTTAAGCATTTTTCTGATGTTCAAATGATGATTTTTGCAAACACGTTTGAAAGGTGCAAACAAGGCAGATTTATAGTAACTTTTCAGTTATTTAGTTACAGCTGAGCCTGGAGCAAAGCAGGACTCCTTCGTGGCATTTGATCCTTGGGCTCCAATCTACTCATAGTGTACTGTTATAGGGAAGATGCTACATTTCTACCAGCAGTTCATCTGGTCTCCTCCTACCCTAACCCCATCCCCAAATTGTTCTTTCCTTTGCTTAACTGAGAGATTGCTCATGACAGGACTCTCTGCTGGGAGTGGCTTTGCTCAGCAGAAGGGACCACCGAGTGTGATCAAGGCAGAAGGAAGGTACTTGGTCACTGTGTTCTTCTTTCTGTACTGCATTTGGTGTGATTTGATTTTTTCAGTGTAAAAACTTCACTAAGACAACTTTTGCTGCATGGTAAAATTGACAAACTAAATTTTACTGTTCATTTTTGGCTTATGCAAGTGGCTGGCTATAAAGGATGTCTTGGTGAAATCCAGTGCTTGATAGCAGGATCATACAAAGTCCAGGAATTATTACTGACCACATAAATCAAGAGTTCTGTGGGATCTGAGTTGTATATGAACATTGTGTAGATCTTTTGTTGGGGATAAATTATTTTCTTACTGAATAAATTCCATAAATTGACAATTTTTATGCAGCTATTTCATAAGTAGAAAAATTAACTAAATTCCTCAAACAGATTAAAATCAAAGACTAATTCAGGTTGGAAGGGACCTCTAGAGGTCATCTAGGTTATTTGCTATGGATGATTGTATGAGTTTCATTAGCAAGCATGGAGTTAGGATCTCATTTCAAAAAAGTGCCCCCTTTTCCCAGGAAAGAACACATATATCCCATGTGCTCCTTTGTATGTTAAAGCATCTTTTCTTTTGCTTAGCTGCATGTTGTTATCAGCAAGACTACAGCCAAGATAATTATTGACTGCAAACAAGTGAGTGAGAAGACCATTAATGCAGCAGGGAATATTAGTTCTGATGGCATAGAAGTGCTGGGGAGAATGGTGAGATCCAGAGGACCGAGAGACAACTCTGCACCAGTGAGTAGAACAATAACAATTCTTTAAAACATTTAAAATATCCTAAAGAAAACTGTTTGGGATCTTTGCAGTTAGTTTTAATTTGAAGACAAGTGAACTCAAATTTTAAATAGTAAAGTTTCAGCATTTCAGAAATTCTGCAGAAGTCTGCAATAGTTGTCACTTTGGGCAAAATCCATTTTTGATTATTTTAATAAATGAAATCACGGGATCATCATTGTTCAGACGTTGTTCTCAAACACATATGTAAACACAGTTGATATGTTTAGATATGACTTGTGTTTCAGATTTCATTACGTAGAGTAATACAATATATAACTCCTTTGCCTGGAATAATTTAAACTTTGTTTTGAGTGATAACTATTCCCCATGTCTCTTATCCCCTCTTACTCTCTGTTTGTCCCCTAGCTCAGTGTCTGTTCAATTAAATAATTGAACTGGTTTAGCACAGACAGTCCCCAAAAGCAAAAGCTCTCATCTTAGCATATCTAGCTCTTATATAATATAAAAAAATTTAAATGTGAAAGATATCCCCCAAAAATTTAAGTACTCTTTCATTCCTCTGAAATTGTTCTCCTAGAAGCAGTAATTGATTATTCTGTTTGCATGACAACCAATGAGAGTCTTTCTATTTTGTTTCAGATGTCTTAAAGAAGATTTGTTTGGGGTTTTTGACTTTTTCATTGTGTGATACTGTTCGCTAATTTTCTTTGAACTTTCTTGACCCTAGAATGAGGTTAACAGAGAATATGAACCTTGAACTCAAGGCTTGATTTGAATAGGAATGAGGTTTCAAAACTGTATTTACTTGTTAATATATGAAAATACTCTTGTTTAGTAAAAAATAAGCCTTCAGAATATATTTCTGTACAAAAAAAAAAAGTGCTTTTAACCTTCAAACTTACGGATAATAGTTATGTGAAGCCTGTAAAGACAATTACATAGAGAAACCCTTGTAGTCACATTCCAATAGAAACAGAAAAGGGCAGACTTAGGAAATCTTGGAATTAGAGAAGGCTTTGTAAAGAAGTGGAAAGAAATGGTGTCTTTTGTTAGAACCTAAGAATCTATAAAAGAAAAGTCAGACTGCCCACTCACTGAAAAATTTGATTTTGTTCAAATGAACTGTAAAACTCATGTAAGACTAAAAATATGTAGCTGAGGATGAAAATTCTTTATAGTAGTGTTCAGCTCTCTTTGGGTATTACCAAATTACAAGCAAATCAAGAAAGCACCCAAGTACCATTCTTTAAAGTCTCCATTCTGCACAGTTTATTCATATTGAGTAGGACTTGTGTGAATGGTCACTTTTAAGGCACAGATGAGTTGGTTTCCTAGTCCAAATATTGAAGGACATCAAAGGACTCTAGTAGGAGGCAGGATGGAGATTCTTCTCACAACAAGTAAACTTCTTAGTTTTAGAGATACTTATTACATAAAGTAAAAACAAGCAGACAGTTATTTTGGAATAAAATTGTAGATGTTTTGTTCTAACTGTATTCACGTGTTTAGCATTGTTGGAATGGTTTTTAGAGTATTTTTTAATTAAATTAATATAGTGCAATCACCTGAATTTTGCCAAACATTTCAATTTTGAGGGAATGTAATTGTACTAGAGTTTTTTTCCCAATTATGCATATGGTGTGCAACAGTAAAATGAACATGCAGAAATAGAGATAGATAAGACAGAAAGGGCATTAGACTAAAAGTACCTAACCCTTTTAACATTCCTGAATAGTGAAGCTTCTCTGGATTAGACATTCCAGCTAGCCAGAGCAATGAAACCTGACTGTGACATGCAGCAAGTAATGTTTTTTATTCCTTCAGTGAGATTTAATGAAAAGTTAAAAAAGTAATGCCTAGTGCGGTCTGCTGTTGAAAAATCTTTGCAGAGCTGTAGCTTTGTTAGATGATGATAGGTAGACTTTTCCATCTCATTTTACTGATTCTGCTCAGAGGGCTGGATATTTAGAAAGCAAAATCACTATGAATACAGAGAATTATAAATAAATGTTTAACACTAGCAAAGAAAGCTTTGTTTTGTTGTTTAGCTTGAGTCAGAGCAACCCACATAATATTTTTAAATAAGAATACCATGTCATTCAACATTTGGTTAGTGAATACGGCAATTCAGAAAATGCCTGTTTGCTCTTTAATTTACAACAACATATTTTATCTCTATGGATCTCTAGATTGTCTAGTCCAGAGAAAATGAATGCATATACACGCCTATGTAGGACTGTATAAATTTAGCTAGTACTGTCAGCCTTCCATTGTTCAGGATAACAGAATAGCTTGAGATGGACTGGGTTGTGGGAAAAAATGGCAATACGACTTCAGTTCTGAACCCAAGCTGCTTTCTGCACAACCAGCTCATGTGTTGCTGCACCCCTTTCTGGGATGTCTTATTTGCTTAAGTGCAGTATCATGCAAATGCCCAGGGTCATTCTGAGTCCCCGAACAGTGTCTTCATGCATGTTCACAAGCTAAGGAATCCTGGAATGGGTAGCTTAGAGATGTATAGCAAAGAGGGAGGCATCTTAAGTGGCTCCACATGAGGCCAGCTTGCATTTGACATAGGCAGGGACACAGACTTGCTGGACTCAGAGTGGATCTCTGTGGACCCAAACCAAGGGTCCAAAAGCTGCCTTCATGCTGCACTTCAGCTGTCTGAGGTGTTTAGCATGGACCCAGCTCGTGTGAGTATGCATCTACAAACCAGCTAATCCACTGTAAGGTGAAGAAAATGTCTATTTATGTGAAAGTATGCCTTTATTCAAAATACAGTAATTGACCTATATAAGAAAAAGAATGAGACGAAAGCAAAGGTGCACATATGTAGGTCATTTAAACAGATTTGAAAATAATACGGTTTTAAGAAATCTTTAAATTCATTCCTCTCTTCTGGTCTTAAAATAATGCCACTGAAAATAATAATGGGAGCAAAACCAGAGTTCTATCTCTAGCAGCTCCTCAAATTTTTTAACATGTGGGGTTAATTTAATGGGATGTTCTGTTCCATTCTCCTCTGTATTCAATATGCACATAAACAAGGCATGGAAAAAGAATAGAAATAGTAACAGAAGCTTCATCTCTCTAGACCACTTTATTGAGTCAAGGCTGTAAAGGAGACAATTGGTCTTACCATTGAGCCCTATTTAGTATATTGTTTCTGAGTATCTAACAGCCACTATTTTTAGCAAATATGTGTGTTCTTGTAGATTAAATTCTTGTCCAAACCATGTTCCCAGACCTGTGATGGGAATTTTCTGTCTAATGTTGTCACTTTTCACCATCATTAAACTATTGTTGCCTGGGGATAATAAGGACAGGAGAGGGCATATTCTAAAGTAAAATTAAACTGGAGAAAACTATAAATATTATCTGTGGCTCAGCTCCAGTGTAAGTAATAGGCTATAGGAGACCTTGTCGCAGATAAAATCTGATCAGCTGACCGGTGGGTTAAGAGGAATTACTCAGTTTTGAGAAGCTGAGCTCTCTTTTGCCTGACTCTTGATGCCTCCTTTGCTATATAAAAAGTACTGGGAGGCAACATTGTGCAAAATCAGAAATTTAATCAAGGAGTGGGGGATAATCCAACAAGTGCAGCATTTAACCTTGAACAGCTTGCTCAATTCATGTAGTATCTGATAGCTCAGATGACTTGCTTAGAATACACATTTGGTTAAAAGCAGTGGATTTACCATTTAAGTGACGTATTTGTGGCTTGCTCCTCAAAGTCAATAGTCTCTCTTCTGTCTAATCTGAGTGCTTTAAATAAAGATGGCTTTGCTTGCTGATAGCTTCATTCTGCACTGCTCTTACACCTAACAGTCATTTTGTACATCACCCTTGTTTTGAAACAGCTGCAGTTACAGATGTTTGACATTGTTTGTGCTACCTCATGGGCCAATCGAGACAAATGCTGTGAGCTTCCTGGCTTGGTAAGAAATCTCTTCCAATAACTGTAGAATTTACCTTTTACTTTCCCCTTTATTGAGTAAATGTTTTAGTTGAAATGGATGGTTAAGTGTTTTCAAAACAAGTCCAAGTCTGCTTGGATTATGTGTCCTATTGAAAGTCAAGGACATATATGTTTCTAAATCAAGTAGGTGCTTTTGAGGCATCCACACAGTACTTTGTCTTAGATTCATAAAATCCCTAACTTCTAAAGTTTTTGACATCATTCTTCTCCTATCTTAATTTTTCCTTAGAGAGATGAGGAAAACTGCCCTGCCCTTCCTCATGCTTGTTCCTGTTCAGAAGCCAATAAGGGTCCTCTTGGACCTCCTGGACCACCGGTAAGGTTTTATTCAGGTTTTTAGTGAACTGTACTAAATAGTCCCCTGGCCACCTTTATTCCAAAACATGTATTGCCCATGTAAAACTAATAAGGTTAAATTAGGGTTTTAAGTGTTTGTGAAGAGATAGAATTATATTCAATTTATAGCAAAGATGTCAAGTATTAGGCTGTAAAAAACCTTCTACATAGTCAGTCAGTCAAATTTTTAATGGTTTAATCAAGACCTGAAGCAGCTGTGGTATTCTTCAGACCTTGCACTCTGTTACCTGTCTGTAGCATTAGTAGATACGTCATAGTTAGTGCCATTTGTTTTCTAAATTTTAATCACTTTCTGTCTGTCTACTATAATATATATGTATTAAATGTAGTTTGGAGTTTACCTTTTGAAATGCTCAGCTTACAGTATCTTATGAATTAAAGATATGGGGTATGACAATGCCACTTGTATGGTATGTGATGAAAGAAGACTTTTCTGTGTTAAAAGCCCTAGGTAAGTACAGTATTGATTGGAAAGCACAACTGTAAGTGTAGGTTCTTCTGAGACCTCCTAGAGGCGGAGAGGTACCCAAAAGCCCTGAAGGGGAGAGAGGATGAAATGATCTGCTTTGGTGAAAGCTGAACTAAAATTTTTTCCAGCTTGCCAGTGAATGATGAAATGCACACTGGCACAACTTTTACCTTTACTTTCTGATGTTCTTTTAATAGCACTCATTAAGTTTTTACTGTGTAAATGTTAAGTGTGTATCTAAGTTCCTTGCATAACCAGTGGAACTAGATAGTCTCTTCTAGAAGCCAGTTATTTCACTTTCCTTCCATCTCAGTGTAGGATCTTTGAAATATGGAATAAATCTCCTTTCTTGGAAACTTGTGGAAACTCAGTGTATAAGACATAGAGATACAGGTCACTAAATTTTGAGAACTCAATCTCACATTCCAGGCTTGATTTTTATAATTTTAGAAAAGTTGCAGCCTCTGTTTACAGTGGCCTGTTATTGGTTTGATTTAACAAGAATCTTAACTGGGATAGAATGATCATGTGGTTTCTTTTTTTACAACTAGGTTGTTAACTCTGATTGGCATCTTAGGGCTGCCTGCTAAGTTAGTTTGAGATGAGGCTCTCCTATGAAAGGTTTGAGCTGCGTGTTTCTCTGCTCATACTGAGTCCTGTGTCTTCCAAGATCATGTTTTGAAACAAAAGAGCCAGTGAGGAATGCAAAGGAAAATGCTTCTGAAAATGTTAAAGTACACTGATTACATGAGATACATGGTTAACAACAAAATTAACTTGCACATAAGACATTCATGTTGTTGATCCTAGCAGGCATTAATCCTACTAACAACTCAGAGGTTAGTCTTTCTGCAAGAATGGTTCTTCAACCTCTGGTACAAAAACCTGGAAAGGAATTCAGGAGAAAATTCACTGAAGAGATGTGTCTTGAACAAGGAGAAATTGTTCTGTTCCCCTATTTAAATATAGGTTATAAATCAAGTAGGGATTAAAGTTTTAATTTTTGTATTTTAGCATCCAATTTGTGTTCTTTGACAAAGACAGATAGTTCACATAAAAATGTCACTGAAATTGAGTAGTTTGACCACATTTCACAGTAAAATGAAAACTGTTTGAAAATTATTTGACTGGAAGGATGTGTATTGCTATAGTTCAAAAGATATATGAATCAGGAATTGCTAAGGCTTAACCCAGCAGTAAAATAATGTACTTCTATGTATTACATTTAGGATTAACAATGTTTTGAATAGCATAGTGCCATGCAAGAGGAGGCTTAAAGTCAAGCAGAAAAATCACTGCCAAGGCAGGCAGTCTGTGATTTTGGAACTCAGTGTGTTTGAAGTGATGTTTTTTTGCCAGACAGTTAGATGGCATAGCTCTGGGAAAAAAAAAGAAGTACAAGGCCTAAGAAAAAGCAGAGCAAAGGAATAAAGTCAGCGTTCATCTCTGTGCCAACCAAAAGTCAGAAAGTCACATGTGCTATGTCTGGTCAATAGTGCTCCAAGTTGTTAAAATGTCATGTGACTTTTCTCTAAGCCAAGGATTTTTCTGTTTAAGAGATCAGGATTCTACCATGTAGCCAGTTTTAGACATTAGGCTAAAGAGACTCCAAAGAAAAGGCTTCCATTTGTTTGGGATAGTAACTCTGGAAAGATTTTCTAGGCTTTTAGTAAACGGGTCATTTTGGGTAAGACAAAGTATTGTTTAGAGTTAATATTATCTGGCAATTTTCATGATGGGATACTGTTTTTATGGCTTCATCTTTGCCAGAATTTGATCCTGCTGTCTGAAATTCCTGACACAAAGTAAAAATAAGATATCACACAAAATCAATGCCTGCATTTATAAGGAGTGCTGCAGAACTGAAGAAGGTGAAATAAACAAAAATATTGGAGGATTGCAGAAGTTTAATTGCAAGAAACAGCATTCAGTGCTTCACAGGTTTTGACTATTAAAGAGGAATAAGGAGGTGTCTTGATAACAGTTGATTAAGGCTGTTTCTGGGGGAAAGCACTGACTATTAAAAAGTTATTCAAAATAAGGGAAAAAGGCATAACAGGAATTTTTGGCTAGAAGAAGAAATGGCAGAAGAAATGAAAAATTTGAAATTAGTCACACAAGCTTAGTAGTGCTGGGAAATAACCACCAATACAAGTTTATGAGAAAACTGAGGGGGGCTATTCTGATATTTTCATCTTAAATAAATGCTTTTCTGGAACTTGTACTTTTACCAAGCAAAGGCTGCTGGGTTCAGCACATGGCTAAATGTATCAACCTCAGCATGGGTCTCAAAGTGTATGATTTAATGTCTCAGCATCAGGCTGGTTTTAAGTATATATTCTTAGTAAAAATGCAGTCTCTTTCTGAGAACAAAATGTGAGAAAACTCTGTGGTTTTGTTTATGTTAAAAAGTTGCAGTTATTGTTCTGAGGAATTTTTAATCTCAGAGAGAGTAGTCTCAAGAGAAAGGCAGAGGGAGGAGAAAGGACGGAGGGAGCTACTGGGCTGGAATGTAGAAATACAAGTATCTGGAATTTTGGAACTGGCAATTGAGATGTGGTTCCGTGGAAGAATGGGATAAGATTTTAAGGTTTGGAGCTGGCTATGGTGGAATGGGTAGTGGCCATAGACCTGTGGGATGGAGGCAATAAGACTGAGGAAGCTGAGAGGGGCAGTGGAAAACTGCTCTGTGATGACACATATGAAGACCATGTCATGATACCTTTATTGAAGAGCAAGAGTGCTCTAACATTTCCAAACATTTCTGTTATTTGCATTCCTATTTAAAGTCTCATAGATACTACATGTTTTTGTGTCTTTAATTTAACTGCTGTTATTGTTGTAAGTACTTATTGTAGCCTCTATAGAATGCTATTCAGTTATGGTGTGTAGTTGTACAAGATCCTTTTTGAGTACAAAGAAGGGCAGAATACCTGTAAAGCTTATATTCCAATAGGTTAAGCAATATGTTCAGGTGGGAGAAGAGGGGGAAATTGATATGAAAAAAAGTGAAAAAAAAATTTATGCTGTCCTAGAACAGAAAGCACACGCAGCATATTTTTGCGAAACACGTTCATGGCAGCCATCCATAGATATATGCTACTCCAGTGTCTCAGATGATACTAATAAAAAAGGCAACAGTTGGTTAATAAATTGTGAACAGATGTAAGCATTACTGAAAAAAGCAAAAAAGAGAAAAATGACCAAAAGAGCATTTTACCTAAGAGTAGCTCTGAATTAAACCATGGTAGATCTAGTAAATTCTAGAGTTGTCCTTGCTGAAAAGTATTCTGGAGTCATTAGAATCAAAGAATTATAGAACTGTTTAGGTTGGAAAAGACCTTTAAGATGTATGAGTCCAGCACTGCCAAGTCCACCAGTAAACTAAGTGTCACACCTACATATCTTTTAAATACCCCCAGGGATGGTGACTCCAGCACTTCCCTGGACAATCTGTTCCAATTCTTCACAACCCTCTCCATGAAGAAATTTTTCCTAATATCTAATCTGTGCCTCCCCTGGTGCCGCTTGAGGTCATTTCCTCTTACTCTGTCACTTGTTACCTGGCTACAACCTCCTTTCAGGCAGAGTGTGATAAGGTTCCCCCTGAACTTCCTTTTCTCCAGGCTAAACAAACCCAGCTCTCTCAGTTGCTCCTCTTAAGACTTGTGCTCCAGACCCTTCACCAGCTCCATTGCCCTCTTCTGGACCTACTTCAACCCCTCAATGTCCTTGTAGTGAGGGGCCCAGAACTGAACCCAGGATGTGAGGTGCGGCCTCACCTGTGCCAAATACAGGGGGATAATCGCTGCCCCAGTCCTGCTGGCCACACTGTTTCTGATATAAGCCAGAATGCTCTTGGCCTTCCTGGAAACTCAACCTTTGACAATACAATTTCACTGAGAACAGACATATGTGCAGGAGGTTTCAGCAACTGGAAGCCGTGACCACATTTCCATCCGTATTGTAGCTTTCAGTGTTATTTTGATGCTTACGTGGTGTGCATTCTTGGCTCTAGAAAGCAGTCACATCTGTGTTTAAATCTGTTCCTGTGCATGGCCATACTCAAGTATGTTCTCAGTTTAATTACCCCAGTGGAGGGATAGCGACAGGATATTTACTGATTCTTGAATGCTGATTTAGGAACAGGAAAAAACCTGTTTGGGCTTCTCTGGATTTCGTTTTTGAGAGTTTCGGTTTTCAGTGACTGCTGTGCTTTTGCTTCACAGGGTGGTCCAGGTGTCAGAGGTGCCAAAGGTCATCGCGGTGATCCAGGTCCAAAGGTACTTTGTACAGCACTCTACATTTGATAGATGTACAGGTTCTTGCTTTATCTTTGCTGCATGTAAGCCTTGAAATTAATTCCAGATTGTCTCTGGTGTTGTTGAGGAAAAAACATAGTGAAATACCATTGGCGTTTGGTCTGGCTCTTTTCATAACAATTGCCTGTCCTGTTTGTTCCTTGATAAAATATAAAATTTAGAATTCTGCTTTCACCACATAAATAATCATTTTTTTTAGTATTTATAAAGGACCCAGGCAGTTTTAAATTGAACCCTAACTGCTCAATCACATATTAACTCATATTTCAGATATTTTTGAGTCTATTGGTATTTAATTCTTCAAACAGAAGCTGCCTTTGTCCATATGATAAGAGTTTAACTTATGTCCTGTGCTACTTTAGGGACCAGATGGACCTCGAGGTGAAATTGGTGTTCCTGGACCGCAAGGACCTCCAGGACCACAAGGACCCAGTGGGCTTTCTATTCAAGGGCCTCCAGTGAGACTTAAAAAAATCAATAGGCTTCTTTCCTGTGATGTTTAAAACAGCAAATAGACTAGACTGAAATAGCTTTTAGTGTTGTGATCAGAATCTGAATTTCAGCATTTGAGGTGAAATCACAGATGTGGGTTTGACCTGTAGTGAATGTGGGTTCAATGCCAACATTTCTGGCTTTTTATTTGATCTGAACTTTTGGTCAGCTGAAAGTATGTGATCACAGGTTCAATATGACCTGGGTATTAGCATCCAAACCTGAAGACAAGTGAAAAAAAATTGCAGTGGAGGTTGTAACATGACACCAAACCAAAGTGTTAATATTTTATCTTTTTCTGGTTGGGGTATTGCTCATTGCAGATCAGTTCTAACTTGACAGGTATACCCAAGCAAGAGCACCATATTCTCTGCCAAAATTAAGTAATAATGTTCATTTCATTACAAAGTCTGTCATCAGAGGAGGTGATTAGACCTGGAGTTTGAAATGTTGTTGTGAAATAAGTTGCAGAATTTCATCATAAAGAAACATTGGTAGAACATTGGTAGCACTTATCTTGTTTCATATACTTCTCAGTAGATGGGGACACACAAGCCTTGAAATGTAGTAGATACAGATCTTTTTCTGCAAGATTTTTTTTCAAATTTACTACATTGTAATCCACTTTCTTCTTTTTATCCAGTCTGCATGGTACTGCTGTACAATATAATGACTTACCAAAACTGTATATTCTTGATGATGCTGTCATCAGAGAATAATACAGAATACTTTAATTATAAGAATATTTATTTCTGAGAGAAATTGTTTCTATATAAAATTTCATTGAAGTTACTTTATTATGTAGCAACGTATATTTTTTTGTCATGCATATGTAATGTAGAAACATGTCTATTTTCCATAGAAAACCCTTGGTTTCGTCATTGTAGGAAATACTTCTGAGGCCTGAAGTGAAACAGATTCCTTTGAAGAGAAAATAGCTACCTTTTTTTTTTTTTTGAACATAATGGCTATAATTTTGTCAGGTTAATTCTGAATTCTTTTAAAATGAATTTTATTTTCTGTATTTTTAAATTCTTCATTTGCAGTTTTGTAAACAAAAGTCTGTATGTTTGCTTTCAGTAGGAAAAATAGTCTTTTTTTTTATTGGTTGCTTGGTTATTTTTTTCACAAGAAAATGAAAGGAACTATTAAAAATAGAAAAGTAACCATATATTTGGTTTACTATGTGTGATTCTTGATTTGCAGGGGCCACCAGGTGAAAAGGGAGAGAAGGGAGATCTTGGTTTTCCTGGCCTGCAGGTATTCCCTAAGTTATTGTCTAACCTGTCTCTTACTAAGCTTGAATGTTGAATTGACATCACTGTGAGTTTAGGGCATGTATTCCAAATTGCTGAGAAATGTGGTGTTGGGGTGAATTGAACAGAGCTTTAGAAACTGAAGGAATACAGGGTATGGTGGTGTGCAGTGACCAATTCATCTGGGGCCTGAGGAACTGGTTATTTTCTTGTTTAACACTGAAATCAGGTCTCTTTAGGCTCAAAGCCTGTGCATTTTAACAATGTCTGTTTACCCATCTCATTTCACAGAAATACCTTCTTTACTGAATCTTTTATGACCCCACCCATTATTGAACCTAGTTCCATTTATCCAAAACATTTATCCAAAAGCATGTCATACAGTTTCACTGGAAAATGATTTAGTTGGATTCTGTTAATTTGAACTCAACTTGCTTTCCCTTGATCATGCTTAGGGTGTTCCAGGAGCATCAGGTTCACCCGGAAGAGATGGAACTCAAGGTCAAAGGGTAAGGTTTTACATGTTTTACGTGTTTTATTTCCATTCTGTAATGGGTATGTTTCCCAGTGTGGTTGATATATCCTAATTTATGTCACCTTTATCATCTCTGCCAGTCAGCACAGCAGTCAGAGGCAGGGTGGATATTCTTCCATCTGCTGGATGAGGGTTGAGAAATACTAGACTAGTGACCGGAACCATCCACAATGGCTGTGCTTAATGCATTTGATAGAAGTAGATGTCTCATGTTCAGCACTGCTAATTAGTCTCTTTGCTTATATGTTTAAAATTAGGTGGTTGTTAAATGGTACATAATTAGTATGCAATTCAGTGCAATGATGTAAGTTAGCTTTCTAGCTAATAATTGAGTAACAGAGACAACAACAAGGAAATTCAATATTAGAATTTAGAACAATACCTGTAGAAACTGTTGACAGGAGGAAAAGGGGAAGGTGAAGAATAATACCAAAATTTACTCAACCTTATTCTGTTTCTTGTAAAGGAACTGAAGATACTTACAGTCTGCCTAGGAAGCAATAAAAAAAAAAATCATATTCATTTGTGCAGTTAAATATTTAAGTCCTCCTCCTTGTCTCCTTGAAGAGACTCTTTTTTCATTATTAGTCAGGCACTGGAAGATTTTTGTTAGCATAGTACTAGGTTTCTGTCTACAGCAGAAGTTCATTATTAAATATGACTTTTCAGTTTCATTTGAACAAGATTTACATATTCATGATCCTTTTTTGGAGTATGTTAATGTAACTTGAACTTCAGAGAAATCTGGACCTTCTTTGATTTTCTGGCATTACTTTTAGACCTTGTTATAAAAAACCTCATCCCTGTAGCAAAATGTGTATTTGAACTCTCTATTATGAATTTAAACATTGGCATATCTTTATGTCTAGAAGTAAATCCACTGAAGTTACTGTGGAATTTGGATGATACATAGATATGCTTTTTTCTCTAAAAATCAAGAAAAAAAATTTTCTTAAGATTTACACATTATCATCAGAAGAATAATTGGATGAATAGCCTTCTAATTTTCAATTAAGTTGTGGTGAAATATGAAGGTATATATCTTCTTTTTTTGTACTTTATAATACTGTGATGTCTTCTTCTTTTGCATGTTTTTAATGTTTTCTTTTTGACTGTATTGGCATATTTCCCCCTAAATTCCCCAAGCTTGGTGTCACCTGTTCATCTCCAAGTTAATAAAGACCTGGAGCTTGATGAACATTTGGATTTTTGCCATGATCTGTCTGATCTTGGTCGTGGACAAGCTGAGGTGACCTGGTGGTAAATGCTGTACATGTGAGTGGTGTGTGCCTCCTTGCTCTACCTTCCTGATCATGGGGGACATCGAGGGGTTTGCAGTTCAAGGAAACTTGTTTTTATATTATTCTGTAGCTGACTTTGTATGTAGCAGTGGATGCCCTCAGACAGGCCTTGATGTCAGTCAGCAGTTCAGAAGTGGTCTAGTTTTCCTACATGTGGAAGTCAGCATGTTGTTGCAGAGAGATGGTATTCCAGAGAAAAGCTGAGGAAGGCTAATGCAACAAAGGCTTTTGATACATCCTGGGAAGGTCACGTGGTGCTTATTCTTTAGAATACCCCAGTGTTGTCTATAAAAAGGTAGGGCAATTAAATAAATTGCTGTTCTTTATAGATATGGTAGTAATGCTTTGTTCATGTGTGTTGCCTTTCTTCTGCTGTTAATCACAGGAGATGGATGAACAGCCTAGAGCTCATAAAATGAGGTCTGTTATTGTCTCTGTGCGACCCTTATGCAATGTTGTCCTGCAGTAATTATTTCTATGGCAACAAATAATTATATTATACTAATTTTATGGTGTTGTAACTCATTTTATTCCTGTGAAGTTATGACAACATAAAATTGCTTTTAATGGGTGAAGATTCAAACCAATTATTTCACCGCAGTCTCTTTGAAGACCCAGCGCTTGAGAGAGGCACAGTTTTGAAGGGCATAACTGCAGCAGCAAAGGGGAACTGGAAAATTCCTGAGAAGTAAATTGCCTTTTCATATAATGTTTCTTTTGTTGGACTTCCTCCTGTTAGCCAAGGTGCCAAGCTGTTTTGCAACTATTACACTACTAGAACTGAGCTCTTCTATGTTATTCTTAGCTTAGTTATCACTTCCTCTTTAGTATTTATTGATCATTTAAATATTTTAATTATAGTGATACCAGTGCTGTAAAGTCCTTAAACAGATGGCTAAATCACAGTGATTTTAATGGGAGTTATGCATGGGACTGGTATTTATTGGGAGATTTCTGAGAACTTTGCTGAACTGGGTGTAATGTGGTATTAGACTCATGAAGTCCTGGAATGAAGATTTATTTTTTTTCTTCCAGTTACTGGTAGTTGGAATCACTTCACTTTTACAGTTCTTTTTCCTTCCTTTTTTGATTTTGATTTCTAGTGTTCATACTTTCTGGTTTTATTTTTGAAATCAGTTGAGAAAAGGGTTTGTTTGTTCCCTTCTTAATGTTGTAATTCAACACTTAGTCTGTAAAGTTTCTTTTTGTATTTCTGGACTTCTGCTTTTAAGTCTCCGGTTTATTTGCTTTATCTTGCATTTTAGTACATCATCCAGAATTAGAACATCTTCCCTGTCAGTTTTGTGAATTCATACAAAGATCACTCTCATAATGACATACCCACTCTATGAAAAAAAAGTGGAATGTAATAAAAGTACTGTGTGAAGCCTGACTCAGAGTAAAAAACCTCCATTTTCTGATAATAAAGCAAACATTCTGAATATACATGATAATGTTTTATACCTATCTGGTAACTGGTTTAAATCTACATCTCAACCTCCACACGAGGAACAGTCCCCTCCCCTCTTATCTGCTTCCACTTATAAAAGAGTGTCATAAAAGATTTTATAAAATAGAAAATTATTTATTTTTATTTTATGGCTGGAGCTGTGGTTCTTTGGTGTCCTCTCTTGCTGCCCATATTTGTAGCTACCAGTATAGAGAGGTTTTACTAAAAAGAACAGATCGTGTTTCTCCCTGAACACTCCCAAGCATTTCATGTTGAAAGATAGAGCTTGAATTGCACATGTGACACATTCTGCTTTTTCTGGGTCAGGCAGTCATGGGTCCCAGGCTGCAAGGTTTTTTTAAAAGGCCCTACAGGAAACTCTTTCAATCCTGGGCTCAGTAGCTTCAGTTAAGTTTTTGCCAGTATCTAGTCCTACTGGAAAAATCACCTCTCCACAAGTCCCCCAAACAAATTCCAGGCTACTGAAAGCTCAGGAGTTTATAATGGTGTCAGCAGATCGGAGATTTTACACACAATGCCATTTGTATTTCAGCGAATAAAATCCCTTATAAAAATTCTGTCTGAGCTACACTCTTTCTCCATAATTTTTTTTTCATACCATTAGGAAAGTATGTCTTGATTTGAGCTAACTTTCCAAGATAATATACATCTTGATTCTAGGATCTACATCCTAGGTCACACATCAAAATCTGTACCATCCTGCTCTTGGACATGCAGCTACATAGGGGAGATTCAGTGGCTCTGTACGGAGTCATTTCTGTCCTGGATGTGACAGAGAGAAAGTGCTGTTGTGCTATGTAATTCCTCTAGTCATTCCCATTGGAATAGAGATGGTTAAGCAAGGAGGAGAATTCAATAAATGGGAGATTAGATAATATCTTTAAGGCTTCAGTGCTCAGAATACATCTTTGTGAATTCCCACAGTGCTCTATTTTCTTCTACATTACACACACCAAAAATAATGAGAGAAAGAGCCAGAAGAAATACATTCCCAGTCCTCCTGCCAATTTCCTGGTACGTACTAATCTCTATGCACTACTCACAAGTTCAGAATGAGTGTCAGATCCATTCTGGCCATCAGATGGTCTGAGTAACATCATCTTCAAACCCTGCTGGCAGCACAAACAAGTATCTTTAGTCTTTTACTTGCATGAGAGAATAGGTATTGTCATACTCTTTCTTAAATCAGGTTTCACTTTGACTTCATTTACATATAGCAGTTTTCACATCTAGCAAATACAGTAGGAGGTGATCTTCTGGGGGCAATACAGACACAATGCCAAGAGAAATAAACCTTAGGAGAATGGACAGGAGGTGATTCTTGAGCAGCCAACAGTAAAAACATTGCTCAGAATAAAGAAATTGTGAAATATATTCCAAGAAAATGTAATTTGATCATACCGTTAATTCTACTCTTTGACTGGGATGGGAGAAGGGAGGGACCTACAGCATTGTTTTCCTTTAGAAGTTTGTGGGAATCCACTCTAGATCCTGGAAGTCAGTGGAAAGCTCTATATTTCCCTACTCATAGTTAAATTACGCCCTTGAAAGAGTCCAGCCAGTTTTCATCCTGCTTTAGAACTGGTCAAAAATAAATGCAGATTTTACATATTTGCTTTAAAAAGTCAAACCTGCTTGTAAATATGCAGGTATCGGTCTTCCTGAAGGTTTTACTGTTACAAAGAGAAGTCTAGCTTGCATTACCTTTAGGAACTTCCATGTTATTGTAAAAATGTGAATAGCTATCATTGAATTTTTCAAAACATTTTTCACAACTAAATGCTTCTTCCAGAGAATATTAAAAACCCTATTTTATCATTTTCAATGCATTTCAAAGTTCTTTCCTTATACCATTCTCTGTTAGCTCTAGGAATACCAGTTTTGGAGTATGAACACACTTTCCTTTGCAAACATATTTGAGCTAGGCTTGCAACCTTTTTCTGTGTATCTCTTAAAACTACTGTGATAAAGATACTACTACTATCTTTACTTCAATGGCGCTTAGCTGTTACAGTTGCTTTAGTTCTTACTGTGATATGGGAGCTGCTTTGGTCCTTGCAGCTTCAGGAACCATCTGGTGAAATCCTGTGAAACAGGAAAGTATTTCCTTATCAACTCTAAGGATGTATAGATGACATAATGTGAGTTGACTATGTGGCTTATTTTATCATCAAAACACCCTTCTGGTGGAATTTTAAAAAACCTTTCCAGGTACATGGCAGATAATATTCCCCAGGCAGTTTTTTATGCCATATGATTGCAGATATGAATAATAGTTTCTGAATTATGAAAAGCATAACACTAGTAGTTCATGCTGGAGTCATTACTAAAACTGTGTCAGAAATAAAGATTCAGAAAAAATACAAACCAGAAAAGCTCTCTGAGATACTGAGACCTGGAATGTTCTTTACTGTATGTGTCAGCATAAACACTTTCAAACCTTTCAGCAATAAACCAAACACTTTCCAGCTTAAACTACCTTTCAAAGTGGTCTTGAACCAGAAACAAGACCATATTTTTCCTTTGTAGGGGCTGTAGTAATTAAAGAATGCTTTATCACCAGGCTGGTCAGAAATGCATGCAATGCATGCTTTATAGCATAGGGATACAAAGTGTGCATATTGGTTAATTTGCAAGAATACTGTATTAATAGTGTATTTTCCTCTACATCTGGTCAGTCCTTTTTTTTTTTTTTTTTTTGTGATTTGCTTGCTTTCCAGTTTCCAAGTTATCTTTAGTTTTTGGCTCCCATTTCTGGAAGCTCTGAGGCATGTTCATAATGTAAACCACATGAGCATTCCCGGTGCTTCCTGAATCAGGACCTCAGTGATAGTTAGTACATATGTACAGTATTGCTGGGCAGAGAGATCGACTCTCAGTTGCCATCTTTCACCACTTCATCAGTGGGACTGTGAATAGTTGCAACCAGTGAGAACAGATGTAGAAACGTGACCTTGTGGTAGGAAGGTTTGACAGCAAACCCTCTCATTTATCTTGCTACAGAAGCATTCGAAGTGAAATTCACTCAGAGGTGAAAATGGCCAGTATGAAGAATTTTGCATTACCTCTTATTTCAAAAGTATTGTGAGACTAGCTAGATTTTTTTTTTTTTAATAATATTGGTGACACTATGGTTCCTTTTCAGAAATAAACCCTCCCCAGGGCAAATAAGGGAATTTTTTTTCTAAGAAACCACTACCAACAGTTATTAATTAAAAAACCAAACAAAAACAACAAAAACCTCCCCAAACAAAAACCAAATCAACAAAGCAAAACAAAACTGAAGAACAAAAAGTAAATAATATCATCTAGATGAAACAGAACAGATTCATGAAGTTCATATAAGAAGCTGATAAAATTGCCTTTATTTCTCTTTTATAGGGCCTTCCTGGCAAAGATGGACCCACAGGCCCACAAGGACCTCCTGGCCCAATGGTGAGTATTGCCTATGGAATTTGTTACTGTAAAAGTCAGCAGGCTTTGGGGGGATTATAGGTCACACTGTTATCTAGGCTACAGTGGATAGACCAAGGCCAAGGGAAGTTAATTTTCTCATGACGCACGGAGTTGGCAGATAGCTGCTTGTCCAGTGTCATTTCTTTCCACTCTTACTTAGCTCCAGAAAAAATGTCTCCCATGGGAAGGAGAGAGGGTTATTCTGTCAATAGATTGATAGCTTGTTCTTAGGCAAGTAGCTGCACTATATAGAGGGAATGAATGTTCTTAACATTTCAAACAAGACTTTCTTTTTGTAAAAAATTCCAATTAGGACTATTAGTTGAAGGGAAATGCCACGTTTTGCTTGGTCTGGAGGCTGGAGGTGAGTGCAGGTACTCTCACAGAGTAATCAAGGAAGACAGCAGAGTCCAAGTTCATCCTTCAAAGTAAGATGTATGTTGCCTTCAGAATCAGTGTCAGCCTTCTCAGCTACTGGGCAGCTAGGCAAAGTTAATGCCTTCTGGATAAGTATAAAATGTTACATGAAGCTGAGTATTCTCCAAGCCATCCTGTGGTTTTTACAAAGAACATTCCAAGTCATGCCCCTTCAACACAGTATTAACATCACAGGATTTAGTGGTTCAGCAATTCCTTCCTGTTCCGGAAAGCAACCGACATTATTTTTCTCAAGTGCTTTTCTCAGAGCTGTGCTTTTGGTGCTCTTTTTCCCGCAGCATGTACTTCTCAGTCCTCTCTCTTGGCATCTGCAGTCTTTGACTGACAGAACTGATTGTGTACTGGCTACTTTGTGGACTTTTGCTCATCGAGATTCACGGATGTTGACTGTCATCACCACTGTTTTCTTTCTCTTTTTCCATACAGGGCATACCTGGTGCTCCAGGTGTTCCAGGTATTACTGGAAGCCAGGGGCCACAAGGTGATGTTGGAGCTCCTGTGAGTAAAATTAATTAATATTTCTTTATCTCCTGTTGTGTATTAGTTGGTTTCTGATCTTAGCTTCACTGTTTGACAGAACTCCTCAATATTTATAGCTTATGATCTGTTTACAGTTAGTGGCTAAATGAAACATCATATTGATCTTTCTTTGTTCATTCTTTGTAACTAAATTTATTTGTTGATCTTACATACAGTGTTTGGAATATAGGGATTATAGAGTCAAAACACAGAACTTAAAAACATAACTATGTGAATTTGTAGTCTTTGTGTAATTACTTTCTCTTTTCTTTCATTTACACTTCTAGCAACTCTTGGGAAATTCAAGTATGCCATTTATTAACCTGAATATTTCCAAAATATTATTCTGATTTTCAAACTGTGAAAATATTGCATGAAAAAAAATCTGGCTTTTGTGGTTACTCTATGTTCACATCAGAACAAATGACTAATGACCAGGGCTTTTTTTAGATTATTATTATAAATTTGACTGTCAGTTTCTTTGAGTGGAAAATTACATTCTCTATAACTGAAATTAGTATTAGGAACCTCCAATATTAAGTTTGTCTTTCAGATATTATTTTTTATTATTATCAAAACAACCCAGAACAAAACAGTTTGACTGGAAGAAATGAATACAACTATGAAGTCAGTGTGTAAATTATATAAAAGACAATATTTATAGTGGACCTCTTTTTTCTCTGTAACAGTTCAGATAATATTGTGTATTCATATTTAAACATTTGACAACTTGGTTAATTAGAAAACCTGCTCAGTTTTTTTCCATATATGACAGTAAATGTTCTATTTAATTTTTAAAGACATCAGAATTGGGCAGTATGTATTTCTGACTCTATTTGTAGACTAGAAATTTTTTTTCAAGATCCAATTTGGTTTGGAGATTTAGGCCAATGCAAGCATTTTTATTTGGTTAAGCGGAAATGAAATTAAATTGACTGATAATGTATAATATATAAGCAAAGATAATAACCTAATGCCCAGTTCTGCATAGTTTCTTCGTGATATCATGAAATCCACTAAGGAGATTTGATGAACTATGGTGTTTATTACTATCAATATATAACATGTTGGCTATTCGGTTCCTGTCCAGATACATGTTCCAGATATTGAACCAAATTTCCTAGAGTGTAGATATTCCTATGAGTCATGTAAGAGCTCTACTGTGTTCAGAAAAAACAGCTAGATGGGTGAAAAATTACTGAGCTTTAATAACTGTCTTTCTCAAAGGGTAAAGTAATAAAAAAGAGATCTCAGAAATAATCTTGCAGTCTTTGTATGAGTTTCTTCTTTCCCAGGATAGAATTAAGCTGTGCTTTAACCATATATCAGTGAGCTGCTTACCTATTCAGGTAGACCTTTCCTTGCTACCCCAAAAAACTGCCATTGGTGAAGTTATAACTGCCCTAGTCAACTTGTTCCAATCCGTAATAGTCCTTACCATCATTACAGTATTATATTATCTTTAATGTCTGATATGGTTTGAAGCTGGCTCCCTGCCAAGTCTCCAAACCTTACCACAAGAAGTCCCCTTCCTCCCCCCAAACCTCAGGGAGAAGAGGGAAAAAACAACCAAGAGAACCGAAACGAGAGATGGACAGCTAAAGCAATATATATATACATAATATAAATATATTTACACTTATATTACAGTTATATACAATTTCACAAGGGAAAGGGAAGGGGGAAGGGAAAAAGGAACAAAACCAAAATAAAATATATATATATTCCAATTAGTAGCCCAATAAAAGAGTTAGCAAAGAAATATCTCACTACCCTCCTTGGGACAACCGAGAGTGGCTCCAGAACGATCGCCGGCAACCTCTGCCTCCCAAGGTCGGCAAGGCCTTACCAGGCCTCGCTCTCCAGCACGGCAGACTCAACAGCAGGGAACCTGCACCTCCAAGCCGCCGGAAGGAAAGAGAGCGAAGGCCTCTCCTCCTTTCTTCTCATAACCTGGCTTACGTAAAAATTGTAGGGAATACTGGGTAAATCTGGGCTCTTCCTTGGCTACAAACTGGTCACCAAGGAAGGCCTAGACCAAACTACCACATTCTCATATTTAATTTTCTGTGCAGTTTAACCCCTTTGCTGACTCTGTTCATAGTGGATGAAGAGTCTCAGTGCAGTAAATGTCACAAATTTCAGACTGCTATTTTGTCATAATTAGACCAATTTCAGCCATGTGAAATGCATGCCTGCCCTTGCTGCCATTTTAAACAACTGAATTCAGTGTGTGACAAACACATGAGAAAGTAATTGTTCCCATGTAGTTGCCAGAGGTGAACATTTTGTTGAGTACTGAAATGGAAGTGTATCTGTCAATGTCACATAACAGTGAAACCTTGTTTATCGTTTTTTTTCCCTCCCTTTACTGTGAATCTGCAAGGGAGACAATGTTTTAGGTGTTGAAAATTTGAGCAGAACAAAATGGGAATTAATTTTTGGTATTGAATCTTTTCATAGGGTCCTCCTGGAGCTAAGGGTGAAAGGGGTGAGCGGGTAAGTCCATTTTCACATTAGCCATGCTTTTTTTCCTGTCTGCCTTCTGTCTTATGAAAGCTTTTTCCAACAATTTATGTTTTGCTGTGTTTACAGGCACAATAGTTTTCTCTCTGCAGTCAAGAAAACTTTCCTTCTTTTCCAGACTTGGTCTTACATATAGCTACATTCATATTTTGAAGGCGAGAAATATGAGGCATCAAGCATGTCTGCAAATCTCTCATTAGGGTTATCTTCTCAGACCTTGGCTTACTGGCTGAAACAGTAATGGGAACCAGCGAAATCCTGAAATTTCTTTGGCTTTCTTTCCTCATCTGTGAGGATATATCTCTCAGCAATGATAAATGTCTTTCATTGCTCTAAGCACTTTCAACACAGAACTGATGCAACAAACTGTTTTATGACACCGCTGCTGTTGTTATCCAGGGCGATCTTCAGTCCCAAGCAATGGTTCGTGCTGTTGCTCGTCAAGTGTGTGAACAGCTCATCCAGGGCAAGTATATCCATAGTTCATATGCTTCTATCTCCAGAATGGATTTTTCCTGCCACCATTACTTACAAATACGATGCTTTTCAAAGTATCTAAGGGGATCTGTTTGTTTTAAGCTAGACAGTCAGGATTTATGTTCAACTGGATTTATAGCCAAGTAGAGCTGATTAGCATCAGCCATCTAAGAAAAGCCAGAATTGTCTCCAATCTATTATAGTATACAGAAGCTTCTGCTGTAACAATTTTAAATTTTTATAGACATAAAATACAAAAAAAACCCCAAACCCTTACCAAAGTAAAGAAATAAAATTCCACACAATAGTTTTTCCACTTTCTGTGTACTTCCTAAACCCCTGTTTCTCCACCAACAAGCACACAACTTCATGCACATAATATCAAAGTATGACAGACCACAGCCTTGAGAACTTGCCAATACTCTGTTCAAACTTTGCTGAACCAGATTTTCCACTGCAACTTGAAAATTATGATTTTTTTTTCCTGACAGGTCATATGGCAAGATATAACTCAATTCTGAACCAGATTCCAAGCCAGTCTGTCTCAACACGAACCATCGCAGGACCTCCTGGTGAGCCAGGTCGGCCAGGAGCTCCAGGACCACAGGGTGAACAAGGATCACCGGGCATGCAAGGGTTTCCAGGAAGCCCTGGTCAACCTGGAAGACCAGGAGAAAGAGGTAGGCTTCATACTTCACACATACAAAGTTATACCTCCTTTTTCTGATACATTCTGATGGCTTGTCTCCTATCTATATCAAAGCAACAGTTTTCTCACTAGTTGGTTGGTGAGTTTAACACAGACCATAATGAAAGCTCTGTAGAATCTCTGTCATGAAGGTCATGCAGGCTTTGCTGAGTGTGATTTTGCAGGATCAAACAGAGGTTTAATGTTTAAACTGCTGAAGATTGGAGGGACCTAACTGTGCACATCCCATCACATCATGCTTAGTAGGACTCTGAAGTGAGCTGAATCTCTAAATATATCAGCAAAGGAGCTGCTGAAGAACGTCAAATGCAAAACTGACAGGTGCATGTTGGGGAAAGATTGAGCTTTTCTGATAACGTGAAATGTGTCAATCTAGAAATTTCTGACTCACAATTGTCTGAATGGAGCAAGGTTGATAAGGAAAAGAAAAAATTCTTAGTTTATGGAAATGGTGAGGTCAGAGAGAAGTAATACACTTAACATTTACAAGAATTCTCTTCTGTATTCTTATGTGTAGGCTAGATCCCCTTCTCCATTCCTCCACCAGCATTGTCTAATAAAGAAACAAGCTCCATGTTTGATTTACTCTCTCTCTGTGCAACCCTGGCAATCTTTGGTGTCCCCGAGTAGCACTAATCTCACAGAGGTAATACTGAGTAGATCTAAAATTGTGAAAGTGCTTTGAAGACTGTGACATGAGGAGGTGTCCAGAAACCCAAGAGACGTATGTGATATTCAAAAGCAGTGAATTGGTGTTGCTGTTACAAAATCTGCTATCTAGCATTTTAAAAATTAATTGCTATGAAGGCTGTGCAGTTCAGGAACAGTTCAGTTCAGGAGCTTAATAGTTCCAGTTCACAGTAGCCATGATGCTCACATTTAAAACATTGTTTTGAAAAGAAAGTCTTTGAGTGAACCTGTGAGACTGTAATTCCAATTATTTAAAAAAAAAAAAAAAAAAGAGTCAAGGTTTCAGGTGCTGGCTCCTCAGTCATGCCTGCCTGCTCCAGCTGAGCAAAATCCAGACACTGTCCAGAAAGAAGGAGGAATGAGACAAGTAGAAAAAAAGATTGGAAGAGAAAGCAAGTGAGGAACTGACTTTAAAAAGGGTGACCTGGAGAGACTGAATGCAAATTTCAGGGTACTTGCTTCCACACTAATACTAGCATGTATCAAATGGCTTCTTGGGAATAGATCGTTTAAACTAGGACTTTGGGAATGGAAGAACCAAAATACCAGGCTACAAAAAAGGAAACCCGTCCAGCATTTTCCATTGTATTTGTTGTGCTGAGGCCCAGACACACATGTTATACTGCTGTGAAATCACAGAGTGTTTAGATACAGTAATTTAAATGAAATAGGATGTGGGTTAACTCATTGCTGATAATGTCTGAGAAGCAGCATTGGCAACAGAGTGAGTACAGATAGGGTAAAAACACATTGAAAAGAGTATTTATTACTCTTTTCTTCTCTATATAGATAACTGATGTTAGAAGGGACTGATTTTGACAGGTAGTGCTTGTGGGGAGTTTCATAATTAGAGAGCAAGTTCTGTTCAAGCATCCTTCAGAATTACAATCAGCCAGCCAGAGCTCTGCAGATTTTCATGAAACATGATGCCAAATATTGGGAGTGTTTTACAATACTTAAAGCTTAAAATGAGATTGTTTCAAGAATCAAGAATCCACGTGTAAACTTAAAAGACAAAATAATTGGCTGGTTTATTTGGAGTAAAAATGGGATTTTAGGATGTTCATGTAACTGGAGCCTTAAACAGAATCGGGAAGAAAGAGGAAGGAGCTCCTTCAGAAAGTAGGCAAAGGCATAGCATAATTTATTAGTCCTTGGGGATTTAATTTCTTCAGAAGCAACTGAGTCTTTATTCTGATGTGTTTGATATAATAGCACTTTATTTAGCAGGACTTTTGCTACAGACCTTCGGGATATTTCGGAATCTGTTTCTAAGGATTTTCTCTAAACTAACCCAAAAATGCAGAAATGAAAATTAAAAATTATTGTAACCAGATTCATGCTTGTGGAAAATGACTGGAAGTTTTTCGTGCATTCTCAATTATCACTTGCTTCCTAATTACATATCATACAGGGAAGGAGCAGACTAAAATTACTCTTCTTCTGTATGGAAGGGTTTTTAATTTTCCAAGAACTACAGAGAAGAGAGTAAATGGAGTCAGACCCCATCCCTTGGTGTGTTCTGAAGCATTGTTTGCATTTAACTTGTTTGGCAAACACGATGTATAGTCCTGTCCTGAAGATCTCCAGCCAGCCACTTGGAAGTCTTTATGAACAATGTGTTTCTTTTCACTGATGTCATCAACATTTTGGTTGTATATGAAGTCAATTTAATGTTCAAGACCAGTGCCAGATCAGCAACTCTGAAAGTCAGGCTCCACCTTTTAAGTTCAGAAAATGCACTGCTGCAGAGTGTACTGAGAAGTCATAGGCATTAGAAGGAAACAACACCCGCTTATTTAGTAGTGTTGCTTTTTTCCCTCAAATTATTGGGATTGCTGCAAGAATGTGTTACTGGCTCTGAGCTGAGTGGCAAGGTGTTGGTAGAGTGGGAAGAGAAAAGGTGGGACAGGAGGATAGATGTTTCTTCCTGCTCGCCTCTCCTGCCTGTTCAATCCCAACCTGTAAGAAAGGGGCACTTCGGAAAGCAGCATGTGGGACTGGTCAGAAGTCGTGCACCAAAGAGACCTTTACTGGAATATGTCAGCAGTGAGAGACACCAGTGAACTTCCCTGATAACTTGCCTGGCCAATAGCTTCTTTTCCCTTGTTTACCTTGTCACTCTGCCAAGCATTAATCAGATGTTTTGGAAAGAGACTGGGATTCAGAGAGTGTTTTGGAGTTCTGTTTGAAACCTTCACTTGAACTTCTAGGTCCAGGATGTCCCATTCTTGGATGTGTTCTCTCACTAATAAAGCACTGAGCTGGTCCTTCCAAGAAAGACCACCTCAGGGAGAAAAGACAAGTCATTTCTCCTGACAGATTCAGTTCTCAGTGTCTGTTGCCAGCTGAGAGGCCACATTGTATTACCAGACCCCTACAGTACATATTCTCAGATAAATTACTAGAATTTTACTCTCTTACTTATTTGCATAAATACATAAAACCCCAAACTCAAATGCTAATTATTCACATCAACGCATCTCTATTTTAATTTTAATTTCTATTTAATCTCTGTTTTAACTGGTTCACAGCACTGGTTTCTATTTTCATTTCAGCTAGTTCAAATATCTTTTGTTTTGATTTTATGTTTATGAATTGGGACTTAACTAGTGGCTGGCTTCTGAGTGCCCAGGAACTAGTTGAAACTGCAAAATAATATAAAATCCCCAAGGATTCAGCACGCTTTTTTCTTCTTTTTTTTTTTGTTTTCAGTTATTTTTGTAATAGATGGGTAGTTTTCTCAACTTCGAGGAAAAATGGAAAAGCCCTAGTAAAAATTATTCTGAGGTACTGTTAGCTTTCAGATGCTGTGAAAGTGCAGTTCTTCTACTATTGGGTGGGCTTCGGCTCTTATGTGGCCTGAAGTGACGCATAAAACTTATGGCTACTCACCCCATCCCACTATGATTAAAGTACAATAAATACCTAGGCTGTCACTGGGAAAGTCACTGTTCTCAAGCACAGTTTGATCTGTATTTATTTCCTGGCTTCATATGAAAGAGTCAGTTAAACATGTGTTATCAAAAGACACATGTTTACAGCTGTGATGGCAAAATTCCAGTGGAATTAAATGGAAATTTTGCCAGTTGAGTCAATTAAATACTTTTATTTCCAATTTTAGCTTCATCTGGATTAAAAAAGAAAAAAAATGACAACCCTGTGTTTTATACACTATAGTCACAGCTGAACATCTTTAAAAGTGAACATTTTCTTAATTGCAATATTCTTCTCTCAGGAGAATTGCAGTTCTCCTTGCAGGACAGTATTCTCTTAAAGACAAAATTAGATAAGCAATACCTGAGATTTCCTTTTGGTGCAGGAACCATGGAAATTTAATTTTCTTTGCTAGAGAATGTGTTCATGAGTTTGGCTCTGTTTTTAATGACTGATACTATCAGAGTTATCTTTAGAGGAGCGTTGGAAATAATTGATTTCAGTTGCTTGTGATCTCCACAGGGCTGAACTAAAGCCATTGCTTAGTTTGGATGGGGACAAGACATGAAAACGTGGTTAATGGGAAGGGGGAGAGACAATTTGAAGGTATTGCTGAAGTATGTCCAGTGCACAAACTAGAAAGCAGTTCCTGGGATCTGAAGGCTCAAATGACAAGCTTTGATACCCACTTTCATCCCTGAGGGTGATTAATCATTGCAGTGAACCCACATAGAGAGTGATGGCTTGTCTGGTTGGCTTTCTGTAAGCCGTGCTCTAATGACAGCAAAAGTGACTTGGGTGAATTTTGAATGTTCTGTCATTTATTAGGAGCAAACCAAGAGGTCTGTGAGTCTGTTGAGTCCATTAGGGAAGCTCATAGAGTGCTTGATTTTTAACTCATGAGCATTTTGCCTTAGGAATAGGATATTCTTGCTTCAGCATTTATGTTCTCTTTAACTTGGATAAACTTTACTGAAAATTAGACTAAAAGAGGCCTAAGGTAGACTTTTATCTTGGCCTTCAGTATTTGCTTAAGATCTTGATATCCATGTGATTTCAAAGGAGGTTTGTCCTGCGCAAGAGCTTCATCACTTGTTCCAGAATGAACATTTTATTCTTAGCCTGAGTAGATTTGTTCCATGTTTAGCATTTCTTACTGTCATTTTATTCTGTGAACATCACATCTGGGTATGTGGTTCTGTGTGTGTTAAGAACAATCATTGAGTGCCTGAAGGCTGTCATTTGAAAACATTGTGGCCCTTGTCTTTGAAGTCACCAAGTAATGTTATCATACAGTAGGATAAGCAGTGATTGTTGTAATAAACATCTGTGTAGATTCCAGGAGGTTGTCATGGGCCAGTCTTATGAAGAAAAAAGCAATTCACACATACAGACTTTGCCTTTTGCAAATTGCAAGCCTTTCCTTACAGGTCTTGAGTGGTAAGAGATAATTTGGATACCTTCACCTTGTTACAAGGCATGCAGCACAAGCAGAGCATTGCAACAGATGAGTTTCTCCATATGTTTGAAGCAAAACAGGGCTAAGCAAATTTTAGGTATCTGGGAAAAAACACCCCTCCCCTCCAAATTTTGCAATTGAAGGAAATAAAAGGCATTAAAGGGAAACAAGAAATACCTTAACTGTGCTAGGACAGTGGCAAAGAGCCTTGTAGAGGTAAGACAAAGAGCTCATCGTGATTTGGTTGAAAATTTTGTGCTCAGTGTGGAGTTACTGGTTGCAGAGGTATGGGCTGTGTTTTCCACCTTGTTGAGTCACATGATATGTTGCCCTCCTGTTCCACAGAAGACCCAGAACTCCTCAGCAGATACTGAATCCCCTGCAGTTCAGCAGACTCTTATTTGATAAACTTCATGTGAGCAATTCTGTGCCAGTGAGGGGTTTTAATTACAATTTTTTTGCCACTTAGACTTTGTATTTACTTACTTGCTTCCATCAGACATTAGCTCATGAAGATAAAAAAAAATCCTCTATGACTCCTTGAAATAATGAAGTATTCTCCAGCTGCTTTACCCTAAAAGTTAGCAGTTACCTGAGCAGAGAGGAAGGAAAGAATCAGCTGAAATTGTAGATACCGCTTCTCCCAGGACAGCAGCTGTTTTCTCTCTGGTTTGTGTTGATGAAGGTGCCCTATATTGGCTTGGAAACTGGGTAAGCTGTGAAGCAGGGAGAGCAATTACCAGTGCTGGGAGGGAGGTCAAGAAAATGGGGGGGAAGTCCCACAAACCAGCCTGAGTTTGGTGTCTTTGAACTATCCAAATCAAACACAGACTTTACGAGAGTTTCCAAGTCATCCGTGGAAACTCAGGGTCTGGAATTTATAGTTTTGACACCTACTATAGTTTGACACCGCTTATTGTGATGGCTGCATATAGAAAGTGTTTTTATAGGATGCCATAGTGGTAGCACAGAAGGAGATGGAAAGCTGGAAAAAGGCACTACTTTCTCTGAATTACTAGATTTGTGACCTCCATGAATCAGACCCAAGGACAGAAATTTAGTGCCATGAGCAAGTGCAGGAACACAACTCACTGGCTGTGTATGTTGGAACATCAGAGTTTTATGACTGGGAAACACTTGGATTGGGCTTTATTTGGGGGGGACAGATGTTGACAGATTTTTGATGAAACTCCTTTTCTTGTGTTTCAGCAAGATTCTGCCATAACCCACTACAACTCTCACCACGTGTGTGTAGAACCATCTTGTGCTGAACCACTCTTTAGTGGGTGAACGTTTGAAGAAAAATTGGCTGTAGAATTAAAAATTTTACTTTTCTGGGCCACACAGTAATTTATAAACAGCTTTGAGGCTCTGAGGATTCTTCTGACTTACAGTCGTTGCACCTTGCTATAGACCAGAGGCAGCTTTCCAGCAGGAAGTGCAGCCTGGAAACTGGCTGATGCCTCTGCATACCACCTCCATGAAACCACCATGGCAGCAGGAATGTTTAAGACCTCAGGAATGACATGTTTCCCTTGAGAGGCTGTCAGCGAAGGGATGGAAAAAGAACCAAATAATTTTTAATTTTCACCTCCTTCCTTCTCTGCCATCTGGTTTTAGATGAAAAATAACATATGGAACTGTAATCCTGGTTAACTAATAAACACTGCCCACACTTTTGATCAAAGTGTGACCAAATACTATTTCCTTAGGTTTACCAGGTGAGAAAGGAGAAAAAGGCAATCCAGGTGTTGGAACGCAAGGACCCCGAGGCCCACCAGGATCTACAGGTAAAGTTACATTTGAAGCATCTGCATTAGACCACTCTGACCCAAGTGCAAAGCAGCTCAGACTGGCTCTGTCTTTCGCTTCTAAGGCTCAAGCAGCAGAAGTCAGCAGTTCAGGCACCTTAACTGTCATAATCTTCTTATTATGTAATATATGTTGTGATGTGCCACATGATGGTGTTGTCAGTCACTTGAGTAGTTTCCTTTTCCCTGTAATAAACTGCTTCTCCAAACCCAACTTTTTATTTTTTTTTTAAGTATTATTTTTAGATATGGGTTCTTGAAGGGGAAGAAAGTAGTCTGGACTAATTGCATTTGTTTTCTCATTGACTTAAGGTCATACCTAAGCATGAGTTGACAAAGAAATGTATAGTAATTAAGCACATTAATCACAGGGATTTATATTTAGCTCCTGAAAAAGCAGAGGAGTGATATCCAGGTCCTGTTGAAACAGGAGTAAAATTGCATTGACTTAATTAGGATATTCTGGCCATGAGAGCACCAGTATCAAGGCACAGCATTACTCAGAAACTGTATGGAAAGGGAGTGGGGGAAATCAACAGCTGCACAGGCATCCAGGACTGTCCCTCCCCCATGAAACTGCCTTTCTGGAAGTTTGATGCTTGGTGAAACATTTGCTTTAGTATAAATTTCTGGCTAAAAGCTATGTCTGGCAAGGAAGATGAAGCAGCGACCAGAGAAGGAGAGCAGGTCTCCTCTGGGGCTGCTGCTTTGCCTTCCTTGCCAGAGGCTGCAGTCTTTCCCTCAGCTTGCCCAGGGGAGTCAGAGCCAGGATGCCCAGCTGCTCTGCTCAGGCTGTGTCTTGGAAGTGTTTGTAGCACACTCAGTGCCATGTTTTCCAGGCCAAGGAAAGTGGCCTCAAATCCCTGCTTTCATGAAAGACACTGCTCAACTGTTTCATCTCCCCCTTTCTATGCAGGACCTCCAGGAGAAAGTCGAACTGGCAGCCCAGGACCACCAGGATCAGCGGGCCCACGAGGTCCCCCTGGTCACATGGGACCCCCAGGCTCACAGGGTCCTTCTGGTCCCCCTGGGTACTGTGATCCGTCCTCCTGCGCTGGTTATGGCATGGGAGGTGAGTAGTCAGGAGCTGGGGCAGCTGCTGTCTGCACAGGCGAGGGTGGCATTTTCTAACAGCCAAAGTAAGATGGAGGCTACTGGTGAACCCTGTGCTAAAATGTGGCAGCTCTCAAAAAACCTGCATGTCCAGTGTGGCTGTACTTTGTGGGACTGCAGCACAAAGAGAAGGTGACCCCAGCACAGTGACCAAAGGAAGTCCACCATCTGATCCCGGCCTGTAAAACAGATCCTGCCTAGTGGGTTTTGTCCTGTACGTGTTTGTGTAGCTGTATGAGCCTGCTCCATCTCAGCGGTCTCTGTGTTGAACCCCCACCATGAAATGTTTGTGACAGCAGAGTTTTTTACATTTGTAGTTTCTCAGACGTGTTGCTGAACTTCCCCTTCCGTGTGCCTCTGAGTGGCATGAGAGCATGACCCTTACTAAAACCATAGTAGTGTAACCTGGCACAGGGATGCACGTGTCCATCATTAACCAGTGAAAGCCATCTGGAAAAATGATTCTTTCTACATCTTCTCTGTATCCTACTTTCCCCTCTCGTTATAGCACGGAGAGGCCATAGGAGGAAGTTAACACCATTACCAACAATTATGTCACCCAAGCTAAAACTGAAATTAGTAAAGCACTAGTCTCTACAGATGTTACACATAAAGCATATTTGTTTGATGTTTACAGTTTAATCTGCCCTGAGCTGATTTGTATGTTTTACTTACCTGAATGTTTTTGTTGTCGTCTCTTCCTATCCTTTTCTCCTCACTTCCCCTCCCTGTTGTTCATTTCCTGTTTTAAGGCCCAATCCCTTACAATGGCTACCAATCCAGAAGGTGAAAGGCTCATTCTGGTTCAGGTCTCATTGGGCTGAAGGTCAGAGATGGATGCTGAACTGCTCTGTGCTTTCCAGCAACGATATTGACTACCACTAATGAACTTACAGCTGCTGTACATGCACTTGGCTTCCTGGCACTGCTAAAAATTATTGGCTGACCCACTTTTGCCTGTTAATCATGTATTCTTGCCCACAATTGGAATAAGCTAAAGCAGGCAGAGTTTGCAATGTATAATGAGCACAGTATTACAACTGGACATTTGACAAATTCTGGTGGTGGTTTCCAACTAACTTGGCTGTCTGTTGGTGGGTTTCCAATTGCTCCAGCTTATTAATTTTGTTAAATGTTTTCATTGTTCCTTTATGTGAATAAAAGATGTGTATTTAAAGATTATATATATATATACTCACACACGATATAGAAATATATCTATATATAAAATGTCAATTTCCTAATGAATGCTTTAATTTTCTACTCCCCTTCTCCTGTGTTAACCATATGAATACTCTTGGTGGTGGTGGGTTAAGGTGGATACGGTGAGCCAACTGATCAAGACATCCCAGTAGTGCAGTTGCCACATAGCTCCTACCAAATCTATGACCCTGAGGACCTTTATGATGGTGAGCAACAGCCGTACATAGTTCACGGGTCCTACCCCTTACCATCCCCATACTCCCAGTCCTATCCATCACCTCATCTTGCTCAACCAGAATTTACTCCTGTTCAAGAAGAGATGGAAGCCGTTGAACTGAGATCCCCAGGAATCAGTCGCTTCACAAGGAGGATAGCCAAAAGGAGCGCCAAGACTCCAGCACGCACAAAGGCAAATGGAAAAAAACCCTCTCAATGAACTGTTTAAAAAAGGGAAACATTTTATGTGCATCTGTTTGGCCTTTTGTCCAGGTGCCTCACCTGTCACGGAAGATGTTTACAGGCTCTTATGTTAAAGGAGAAAAAAGTGTACATGGCTGGTTGACACAACAAATAATGGTAATTATCTTGCATGCCAGAAGCTTAGTTGTTAGTGGGTTGGTGCTAGATGATGACGAAAGGTCACTTGTAGACCTTTCTCTGGAGTACTGTTCCGTTCACTATTCAAACTGTATAAAAACATGCGTCCAGCTAGTTGGTATATGTAGAACCATCCAGAAAAGTTTATGTTTGTTATCAGTTTTTTCCTAGTTGATTATGTTCTGTTGGTTTTGGATTAATTGCTTTACTAGCAGAGTAACCCGACTAAATTCACTGGAGAACAATCATAATCAGGTTTCCTTGAACCCAGCTTATTACCCTTTTGCAAAGAATTCATATGTTAACAGGGTGTTGTTTTTTCTAACTCACATGATATAAATACACAAGAATGTTCTGTGGGAGCACACTGATAATTTATTGTGAACCTCTTTCATTTCTGTTTTGTATGCAAATAAAAGTGGCAGGCTTTTGTACGGTAATTCTGTATTCATTTAACTCTGAACAGTTGCATTAGATTAGGGGACAGATTGCAATGAGAAATAAATACATTCCCCTTTTTCAACACTTTTGGGCACTTAGTATAAACATTATTTAGCCTTATTTTTAAAATTATATATGGACAAATGTAGAGAGTAACTGTGCGATGAGTTGGTTGTACCATCTGTGGAGGTGAGATTTCACATATTGACGTGCCAAAGTCAAAAGACTGGCAGGTGTAGTTGGGATGGCAACTTGGATCAGCTAATGAGGAGAGGAAGGAAAAATGCCAACCCAATCACTTGAGCACAGAGCAATTCCTTATCTACAAATAAACAAGATAAGTTATGAAGTGACTCAATAAACAGTTTTGAACAGCACCGAAGACTAAGCATCAAAGCAAGACTTAGCTCAAAATGGCCATTTAAGCTCAAAATGGCCATTTAAGCTGAAGGCACGGGTTTGGGACACTTCTAATTCAGCCTCATACAGAAATGGAGAGACTGGTCTATGCATCCCAGGGCTGTCTTCCTGCTCATCCCTGTGCAGGTCTCTCCATTCTCAATTAAGAAAAACTTGTCAGGTTTCACCTCTGGCCACCCCAGCAGCTCCCTTAGTTCACCAGGAGGAAGATAACAGGTACCTTTACTGTGTAATCTCCAATTATCTCACCTAGAATTCAACCTCATTAGTAACACACACCATTTGTACATGTGATTAACCGTGGGCAAGCTCTGCCTGGGGGCTGGATACCTTTGTAGGCTGTGCTTGTTTTCCCATAATTTCTTTCATCCCTAACTCCCACTACTTTCTTGGAGAAAGGTGATAAAAGTTGATGGAATGTGAGCTGAGTCAGTTCCTTACCTGCACTTGCATTTAAAGTAGAATGTGGTAGAAAACTATAATGCAGTTTATGGACCTCATCCTTCAGGAGCTCAGCCCTGGTTTTTACAGAACACTGAGGCCCCAAGTGAGCACAGCTCTCTGCACACACGTGCAGGGAGAGCCTGGCACACACAGCTGCCATTCAGAAAGATATTATTACAGCTAAATACAGGTAATGCCTGTGCCACAGGATTAATTTCCCTACTGGTACTTGGCTGTGAACACCCACATTAATTTACCCCAAATGTGAACTCCCTGTGCCATCCCTGGCTGGCACACTCCTGCCCATGTGTTGTACTGACACTGTCTGGAGTGTTCTCCGAGACATGGTGGGTGACCTGCAGGTCCTGTGGAAGTGACTGAGAAGGTCACTGATGGAAAATCAGCCTTCAAGCAATTCTGCCTGTGTTGTCTCAGAAAGACTTTGAGCCTCCTGTTAGTTAATTTGTTTAAACTTTATATCTAAAATGCCATTTACTGGCACCCCACTGACCAGAATACTTCTGGTGTCATTGGTCGTACAGTCACTTGCTGGGCATGCCTTGGTAATAATAAGTAACTAACTGGTGGGCACTACCAACTTATAAAAGTATTATTCAAGATTTGTATGTTTGCCAAAAAAAGTAAGACACAGACAGTTAAGATTTCCTCCAAAATCCAGTCTCTGAATAATCAGGAGTGTCTTGTATTTTTTCCAGACCACCTAAGGAACTGAAGTTGCTGACTGGAGTATTCAGCACATAATGAATAGCTGATGCCACCCATATCTTACCAATACACCCTCTGTACGGTGTCCTTGGACAGAAAAGAGCATTTACTGCAACCTAGTACTTTTAAAAATACTTTCACTTGTTAACAAAATGTTACTGACTTGGAAATGCAGGCTGCATATTCACAGGGTAGAAATGTTTCCTAGGATAAGCCCACCTGAATGCCAAAGAAATGCCTGATAGCAAACCATTATTTCATGTAATGAAATATGATTATAAACAAACCAATGTTTTTCTTCCCTTATGATGCTTGTATAAAACAAATATAGAAAACTCAAATTCTCCTCACCAAACATTGCCAAATTTTGCAGGTAACATCTTCCACAACACTGAAAACAACAGGTGCTTCACTTACTTACACAACAGATTTGGCTTGAGGGTTTTCCATGCAGAAAAGCAGTAAGGAATTTCAGGGAAGTAGCTTGCAAAAGCAAAGTAATTTTTAAGACTTTTTTGCATCATTCAACACTTAAGTTCAGTTTCCTCACTTGGTTTTCATAATAAAAATGTTGCTGCTTTGTTCTGTAATATGTTCTTTAAAGTAAGTAATCGTGTTCTGGTCGCTTGAATCAAAATCAGATTTGTGCTGAAGGGTGGAAAAAAGGAAGAGTATCTCCCTGTAATCCACCTTTACTGCCTGTTATTTCAACAAGCTCTTTAGTGAAATCAGCTATGCTGGGTCAAAGCTTGAGGATGAAAAACCATGGCTGGTGACCAAAATTATTGACTGCTCTTGCTGCATAGAATTCAAGTTTTGTAGCTTTTAGAGTGAGATACTTCATTTTAGTAATCAATGTACTGTTTCTATGAGATGCAAATATTCATTAAAAAGGTATCAATTCTTTAATAATAGTATCAAACCAAATGTCACTAATAAATACCAGATCATACAATGCAGAGTACAGGTGGTATTAACAAGATAATATCTATTTTTATCTGTTTCAAATACAATCATTTTCATAATCTTGCCAAATCAAGTTTGCTAACAGCTGTTAGAAACATTCAGTATAGAAGAGTTGACTGAGATGCACAGATGCTTCCATGTTAGAAGACTTTTCTTTCAAGGAGGAGAGACATTCCTGATGGCACTTCTCCACTTACTGCTATTACTTCCATCGAAAATCTTTAGGTCTGGAAAAAAACAAAAAAAAGTGTTTTAAGAAATGTGTGGCACTACAGTGGCTTTGCTTTAAGGCTGCAGTAGCAGCCAGGTCTAGTTTTATTTCCTTATTCTGGTGTTTGAAGTTTTTTTGACAAAGAATATTTTCTGGATTAAATAAAAAAGACAGAACAAATTAAAGAAATTTCCTAAGACCTCTAAGAATTTACAGACATCAGGACTAGTTGGTCAAGGTGTTTCTTACAAGCCACTCCTACTTTCCCAAGCAAAACAAAAAGCATCTTGAACTGAGTGCAGTCTCACAGTGTTTTAAACACTGGTACTATTTTGTCTCCACTTTTAAAAACTGAACAATCTCCGCAAAAGATGGCAAGTTTTAAGTTAACAGCACAGTTCACCACAACACTGCTGGAATAGCTAAAATTGATGATTTAAAAAAACAACCCTACTTTGAATCTTAAAGGTTCTGCAATCCCCTCTGCTTGGATGACAAATGTGAAAAACTGAATTCAGACAGCAGCAGACTGCTGAATTTTGTTCATCAATAGAAATGAAAGGCAGACAGCAATGGAAGCAGGCAGTTTACTTTGGAGATTGAGAGTTTACATGGCTGCAGAGATGCCATACAGAAATCCAATACTTAATCAGTCTTATGTTGCTGTTCTAGAATTTCTCAAGCAGTAGCATTGCAAAGTCATTCACGCAATTCTTGTATGAGCCTGTAGGTTCTTATGTGAAAGCAACTCTGGAAATCAGTCTGTGCTATTTCAAGTGTATTGTATAAAATCTGATGATTGTATAAATTTTACAGAACAACCATAAAAAAGAGTTAGTGTTCATACTGTGATGTATCACAAGGCTTCTTTGTTTTCCATTTAAATGGCATATTCTAACATTTGGACTTGTACTTTTTGTGCAAGACAGAACTGCTGTAAGCTCCATATATGTTGTTTAGATACTTGTTTAATGTTGGACTTGAATATACTCCACGTTGTGTACCTTGTGGCTGGTACACACCGGAAAGTCAAGTCACACTTCATAGAATCTGGGATTTCAGTACTTGCACATATTCATAGAATCACAGAATGGTTTGGGTTGGAAGGAACCTTAAAGATCATTTAGTTCCAACTCCTCAGCCATTCCACATTTTGTCACTTAGATCTCAGCCACGCACACCAGCATAGGTATTTAATTGTATCAAACTGTTTGTGGAGTAGTAAGAGTGCAGGATTTTGAAAACCTATCAGCAGTGACTTAAAAGTTTTATCACTGCATCCATCCTAGATGGGTGGACAGTGCTGAAAGATTTTGGGCAACGCAGCATGGCAAAGACATCCTTGTCTTCCAGTTTACAGTTATTACTCTGGTTTTTCATAGGCCAATTCATCCTCTTGTGTGTTGCTCAAAGGATTTTGCATTTTTCTATGAATAGCTCACTTAAAACTTCACTCTAGGATTATGCTTCAGTGCTGCAGAACTATGGGTCTCACAGTACTTTGTTGTGGGGTGGAAATCCATTTTTTTCTTTCTTGCTTGTAGTCTGCATTTCAACTGTAATGCCCATTGTCTTAAAAGTTAAATGCATGAAACACTGGACTCTTAGTTTGCAGTCTTACAAAGTTAATGAAGCTTAAAGGCAGGATTTTCTATACTGAAACAGTTGTGTGAACAAATACAAAAGTTTTTAAAGCCTTTTCTATTGCCACAGTACTTGTACTTGGCTTTTGGACCGCTTTTGAAGAGTCCTTGGCACTAGGAAAGCTAAGCCTTGAAAAACTCTGCCTTTGGCAAAAGCGTTATAGGCACTTTGTCAGACAAAGAGTATGAACCACAAAACCCTTGTCTACTCAGGGAGAATTATGAACTACTTGTGAACACTAATGGATGACTGCTCATTGATAAATGACATGAATCCATGCAAGAGTGTTCTTCGATGGCAGTGCTCTTGCCCTTCCTCAGCAAAGCCCTGAGTTTATGCATTTGGAACAAAGAAAATGCAACCTTCTCGAAGAGACAGTTCAGAAATCCAGGCAAAGGCAAGACTTCACATAGCTGCTTGTTTGTTTTTTTTTTAAAGTAACATTCTTGGGGGGGAAGAAACCACAACTTTGCTGTATATTGACAGCAGACTCCAAGGCAAGGGGAAATAGGCGGCAGAATGTAAAATCCCTGAAATCTGTGCTGAAAGGCAAAGTGTTGTGGGTTCACTGAAAATATGCAACATTAGTCTCTGCAGTAGATGTCTGCCACCAAAAAAGTAAAAAATATCTGTCCCACTAACATTTTTATACTCCACATAAAGAACTTTAAGACACAGTTCAGCAAATTCTAGGCAAAATACTTAGAGGCCTGGTGTAATGAACAGGATGTTAATTTAATTTGCTGAGTGCTTCTCTCTTAACAAATATGTTACCACTAAGTAAAAGGAACTGAAGAACTGGTCCTATGCTCTGATTACAGCTTTTAAACCCCTTAATGCTGCCCAGGGAGGTCATGGAGTCTCCCTCTCTGTAGACATTCAAAACCCATCTGGATGTGTTCCTGTGTCACCTGCTCTGGGTGACCCTGCCTTGGCAGGGGGGTTGGACTGGATGATCTCCAACCCGAACAACTCTGTGATTCTGTAAATTCTCTCAACTTTTATCCATACTCACAGCTATCAGAAGACAAATACAGCTGATGTAAATGCTGACAATCCACAGTCACTGAACTTCACAAAAGAGATAAACCTGCACGTACGACCAGTTCATAGGATCAGTTTTTATGATGGAGAACAAAAGGGTCTTAGTGGTCCCCAAAGTTAATTTGGGTCCTGGTGGAAAACAAGCTGTCCATAAGCCAGCAGTGTGCCCTTGTGGCCAAGAAGGATTTGTAGCTCTGGATAGTCTTTTCATACCTATTATTTGAATGTAATGCAAATCACAGGCTAACTGTACACTGTATGTAAAGTATAAAATGTCCACTTGTGAAGAAACTGTTAAAGGCTGGATCTACAGAAAATACAAAATGTTGGTGGAATTAAGGATCAAATGGAACAGTTATTTAAACTCTCGGAAATAATGTGCTATACTTGCGGGATTCCGAAGATACCCTATATATCCAGGTTATTTTTTGTGATTTAAAATTGAGAGCAATTAGTGAAATCTCACTGAATCACAAAGCTGACTTACTCTTTCTCAAAATAAGAGTCATTCAGATATATTAAGATACTCAAAAGATTAGCTGGAGGGGATAATTCAGATACGCAAATGTCTCAGGTACCACTCACCCATAAAAGATTTGGGGGTCCTGGTGGACACCAAGTTGAACGTGAATCAGCAGTGTGCCCTTGCTGCCAAGAAAGCCAATGTCATCCTGTGCTGCATTAGGCTAAGTACTGCCTGCAAGTCAAGGGAGGTGATCCTGCCCTCTGATCAGTGCTAGTGAGGCCTCACCTGGAGTGCTGTGTCCAGTTCTGGGCTCCCCAGTACAAGAGAGACATGAACACACTGCAGAGTCCAACAAAGGACCACAAAGTTAATTGTGGGATTATGGGACTGGAGCACCTCACACAGTCAGGCTGAGAGAGCTCTGACTGTTCAGCCTGGAGAAAGGAAGGCTCTGGGGGATGTCACTAATGTATACAAATATCTGAAGGGAGCGTGTGAAGAGGACAGAGTGGAGGACACTGACAAGACTGAGAAAATGGGCACAAACTGAAACATAGGAAGTACTGTCTGAACATCAGGAAACACTTTTTTGCTATGAGAGTGACCAAGCACTGGAACAGGTTGCTCAGAAAGACTGAGCAGAAAGAATGGAGTCAGAAAGACTCCATTCCATCCTTGGCGACAGTCCTGGGCAAATGGCTCTAAGTGGCCCTGCTTGAGCCAAGGGTTTGGACCAGATAACCTCCAGAGGTCCCAACTACTTAATTCTAGCCTTCTGTACAATGATGCAGTTAAAATTGCTTTTCAGACAAAACTGTAACTGTGAATTCTGCTTAGACACTGAAGACAGAATTTAAAATGGCAAACTTTAGCCCAAGGACGCAAGTCTTTTCAAGTCATCTCTAAAGTCAGTGAAGAAAGGCAGGACTTCCCCAGAATACTTTAATTAAAGATTCATTCTAGTTATTCCAAATGGAGTTTAGACTACCTGTTTGACTAATACTGAAATCTGGTGATCATACATGTGCTTCCCTAACCACCCCCACCAACTCTAACATACACCACTTTGTGGAGCTGCATAAAACAAGCTTATCTTTAATCTAGCTCAGTCCCCTGATTCTCCATTCTGTTGCCACACAAGCAGAATGGAAAGGTGGGAAAAGTGATGGATGATATTTAAAACCTAGCTTTTTTGCTGGAAAAAATGCTAATGAAGCTATGACCTCAGCCTTTGAATATCTCAGAGGGCAAACAGAAACTAACAGCACAGAAAGAACTACTTGTATAGTTGCAACTACGATGGAACCCCCCACTCCACAGAACATTCAATATTCTTTTCAGTGTGATGTGAAATGTCCTTTTCCAAGGGTATTTTTCCTGTCAAACTGGACAGGACAGAGACCCTTTCCAATAGTTAAATGTGTTCAACTTTCAACTCCTGGAGTGAATATTTATTTACATCAACTCTGAACAGACTTGCTGCACAGCTCCATCTTTATTAAATTCTTGTCAGCACATTCCAGCAATGATGCTTCCTTTTGCCTAGCAATGTTTTGTGGAGGTAAAACAGCCTCAGAAAAAATAAAATGAGGGGTGTATATGTGTGTGTGTTACTCCGTGAACACCAAATCTAAGGGATCAACAGTCAGTGTTATACTGCAACTAATTTGATTTCAAAAATATACAGGACAGTTTCACCACCTTATTTCTCAGCAAGCAAGAGAACACCTTATGATACAGTCCTTACAGCAGACAAGTGAAAAATAGCATTACTTACCTCATAGAAATAATAAGGTTAAGACTTTAGCGTAATATATGACAGTGTCTATTTTATATGTAAAGCAGTCATTTTACAATCCAATCCTTTAAAATATTTTCTCTTAATTTTTAATGACTCAGAATTTTTAATAATTCAGAATACCTCTTCAAAACTACATATCTTAACCCAAATTATTTTGTTTTTTAGAACTTCTAAATGCATTGGGATTAGCTATATATTTTCTACCATATAATTTATGGCAGACGTTGCCCTTCCTTCTTCTTCCAAAAGAAGTTACACACCTGCCTAGTTTCTTCAACCACATGCTGCTGATAAATAGCACTTGATAACATGACCCTATCTTCTTTCAAACTCAAAACCCCTCGACAGTCATCTCTCCATAAACAATCCCTACCCACACTGCTTTGTTGATATTTTCCATTGTCTAATACTTTCCAAAACAAGTTGTATGAAGTCAAATTTCATGGAGTTAACTACAGTAATCTGTGTGCTTGCAAGCCTGCGTTAATGACTGCTAACTTATGTTTTCAAACATGCCTCTGCTGAGGAATAGGACTGTCAGTGCTGCAGAAGAAGTGAGTGACCTGTCAATACCTGCTCTTGACTCAGCAATGCACACCTGGTGCAGAAACTTTGAAGATCTCAAATTGCATTTTTCTCTTCATCTGTGGGCAATTATCTCACCATTGGAGAACGTGACCCAGAGAGCTGGGGTTCCCTGGACTTTCTGCAATCTCACCAGCAAAAACAAAGAGTGTTCAGAAAGGATTTACCCTTGCTTCAGCACTGCAAAAGGTCAGTGCCTTAGGGCTAAGTAATGCCACAGGCTAATAAACTGACAGAGATGAGAGCAGTGGTACAAGAGCAAAAGTTGAAAAGGATAGGCTTAGAATTCTGTTAAGATATTACTGTTTCCATGAATAGAGAAACCACTCCAGATACATTAAACCCCCCCTAAAAATTAATAAACATCCTGTATGAAAGGCACATCCTTCTCTTCCATTCACAGTCTTCCCAATGCTCCCTATTACCTGAAAAATTTTATGTCTGGTAAGCTTCCCACTTGCATGGGTTATCCATCAAAAACAAAACCAAATAAGTATCAGTCTTAACTCACAGTTACTGAAATGTTTTAAGAGTAACTCATGCCGGAGAGTTTTAGGTCTGTGGCTGCTATGGTAGCTTTTTTCCCACTGTTTTTTTTTTTTTCCACTTTCTCCCACCCTCTTTCCTGCTGAACAGTGGAGAGTTCCCCAAACAACTGAAGGAGTCTTCAGTATGACTGTGTAGTTTTACAGAAGCTCTCCGTGATTTCCTTACACAAATGTCAAGAATTTTAAGAAACAAGGATAAAATCTCTCTAAACTTGGCTGAAAATCTAAAACATGCAAAGAAATGTGGTTTAATTGGTGTTAAAGTACTTCTAAACTACCCCTACTTTTTTTTAAGTAGTTAACCAGTGATATCCACTGGGTCATAAATGTATCGTTCAGGAGAGTTTATAAACAGCACAGTTTCAAAGAGATGACAGATAGGGGAAGATCAATTAGTGAAAAGATTTTGTGGACTGATCATGCCACTTAGTATTTAGCCCTCAGCCACTCTTTGATCCAATTAGTCTGTGGTAGGAGGCACGCTGGATCTGTATTACTGCAATGCTCTTCTTCGTAATTATGGAAATCCCAATCATAGGAATGTGGAATTATTGCTAACTGATGACAGTCATTTGCTTACACAGGATAGTTCTATGGCTCAACTTTCATATTCCCTTATTAAGGGCAAGAGGTGGGTTTTAGCCTTTTCTCATAAGAAAGGGTTCCAAATAATTTGTTTTTGTATAAAACTCATGCACAATACACACACCATGAAATTTGTGGTCCATCTGGCACATATTTTAAGGTTAATTTATGAATAAACTATGAAATTTTGAGTATCTTAAGACTCCTTCTTATGGACAAACTTCAAGAGAGAGCCAAGATTTACTGTAAACTCTAAAACAAAAGACATATATATATTTTTCAGGTACACTTTGCAAGTTGAGCCAAAGTCAATAGATATTAGGTAAGTGCACTATAGCTAAAGGGCATTTTTGAATATGTCACCTTTTTCACTAACCACACTAGTAAATCAAAAAACAAGGATTAGACATGGTTGTCATTCTCTGTAAAACCAAATTATGTGGTTGCACTCAAATATCAACAGTTTGGAGCTGGGGGGGGTAGCTCTGTGCCTCTGGTAAAATAATCAGTGAAACAGCTAATGACATTTAAACTATCATTAAATTTCCAATAACCACTGTGGCCTATCCTAAACCATGAACTTGTTCTGCCTGGGGCACAAGAGCCTTTTCCATGTTGGTGTAGTTCTCATGCAGACTATTATCTTGGCTAAAAAGCATTTCTACAAGTATAACTAATTTTGATTGGAGAATAAACCACAGTTACAGAAACTGCTTTTTGTAACAAAATAGAGTAAGAAAAGACGATACTGCTATGACAGTACAGCCATCATGATTAACCCTCTTCTGCACAAACACTTAAGATTTACCTTTTGTGGTCCTCAGCTGCAGCTTATTTTCTTTTTTTCTACATAAAACTAGCACTTGTTTTAATTCTTAACAAGTGTCCTTAAGTCAAGTTACCTAAACCAATGTTATATGCATTTAGGTACTCCTAGTGAAATTAAGAATGGCTTATTACAATTTAAAATAAAGTGGCCACAACCCAGTTTCTATAAAAAGAAAATATGCAAAACTGATCTAAGATGTTTAAAAATTACTGTAATTCCCAAATTTTGACGTGGATTACATTATTTCTGACTGGAAAATGATTTAAGTTAAATCAATGCAAAGTACACCTAAATTTCATCTTGGTATGACAATGCTTTTTGCAAATGAAAGGTTTCTCTTTAAGTGATATATTCTGCTAAAAACTGTACGATTGTAGAAAGAACAGCATTGCACACTTGGCTTTGGACAAAGAATTACGTTATTCTTCAAATAAATAGAGGACTGGGTGAAGAAATGGTGAAATAATTTCCAGACTTGCTGTCAGCACCAGAAGTGAAAAAAGGAAATCTAGACATTTATAAAAGAGCAATTAAAAAATAATCTAACTGTAATTTCACCTGGGCAAGTAGTTCAACAGTATCATTTACAACCATTTTCCTACTGCTTGTCAAATTTCCATTAATTTAGTTTCTACTTTAGCACAGGAGATCAACAGATTTTAAGGGAAGGGAAAAGTAGCTTTAGAACTTTCTTTTTGGGAGCCTCTTCAGGCAGCTCAAGTAAAAGGGCCCAGTTACCCATTCATTATCTCTGACCTTCAACTCTAATTTTAGATAGAATGTAAGCTGCCCTCAGGTAAAGGGTATGGGAATCAGTAGCACTGATGTGTTTCAGGTATGCCAGAGAAAAGCCAGGAATTAATTTCAATTGGCTAAACAATCTGAACAGGAATTTGTTGGATTTTTAAGATGATTGAGCTACTGACCCTTCTCAGTTAGTGCTTAGTTGCTGCCTGAAGTTAAAACCTCATGTAGAGGAGAGAAATTTGCTTCTTAAGTATCTGTGTGGCTTTTTGCCCACTGGAATGTAGATCCAGCTCTGGTAGTCTGAAGTGTGAGATTTGGTAACCTTCAAATCTCCTGTTAAACAAAATGCTACACAAAATCCCAATATATTTTTATGCCCTTACTATTAAAAAAGTCACCAGTGATAGTTCCTAGATTTTACTGGGGGTTAATGATATCCAGTTAGTAAATGTAATTCTTAACGAGAACCGAAAAAGCCACAGAAAATAAACTTCCAGAGGGATTCCTCAAAGAGTACATTGGAACAGAACTGGGCTATTGGCAGGAGAGCTTTTTCCTGGTTTATAGTTTGCTTTTAGGAAAAAGTAAGACCAGCTCCAGTCTTCTCTTACAGAAGTTTGTGTTGGCCACCTCTTCTCTCAGCACTGATACATGCCAGCCCTGCTTTGTGAGAGAAGATGAGCACCCCAGTTGGAGGGGCAGTACTTATTCCCCACAGCCCAAAGATAAGAACCAAATATTACCATGCGAGACACTTGGAATTCAAACCCCAAAAAGCTGCAGCCACATTCTACAACTAAGCAGTAACTAAGAAAAAGACTGGAGAAATACTTATTTTAGTAGTGATTTTTTAAAGGCTAATAAATAAACTCGAGATGGTCCTTATAAATATAGCTCAAGATCTCACCATCTCTGGAGGAGATCTTTATGGCTTTCTCTCTGCACTTCTCCATATAACTAGAGTAACCAATCCCATAATTTTTCCTTTATTTATATTTCATAGTAGGAAAAAAAGCATTTTATAAACTTAGTAATGACTGCAAGTTATAATTTGTAACCACAACACATCACTGGAAATACTCCAAACATAATTTCTCTATGCAGTGAGGTGAGATGTCTTTTAGTGTTGGCTCCTTGTGAAGTTATCTGAAGACATTAACAGACAAAAAAAACTCATAAAAAAACCTGTCAGCATTTTGCATATATAAAAGTACTGTTCATAACATCATTTCAGCCACATAACCAGCATATCCCTGGCTTCTTCAGCTCTGTTACTCCATCCCAGAAATAATGTGGGTAACTAAAAATAGGAACCTACACTAGAAATTGTAGAATTGTGCAAGACAACAATTGCTGCAGCTCTTGTAAGAAAACAATCACAAAGGGCAGCTGTGGCTGAGAGGATCTGTAAATCCAGAAGCCTTTCCGTTTACCGATGCCCACAAATTTGTTTGCTGGGAACATGACAGTTGGCTTCTGGTTGGCTGAGTCTGGCAAGGCTGGTTTTAAGGACACAAAACCAGGTTGGAACTGGAGTAGCAGTTATCTTTAGCACAGAATGTGCATGAGCATTATCAGAGCCACCTGCAGTTCACAGGCATCCAACATGCTTGTGTTTCATCACCTACAAACTTTTCTTTCTGAGAACATTGTGATTCTCTGCTTTCAAAGCCCCGGAGTGTTGCTGATGAATTACCAGGAATCTTTGTGCCATGGTGTGGGGATGACACGCAGTGTCAGTGCTGGCACCCTGCCCAGCCCATGCTGCTCAGCTGAAACAAAACTACAGCTTCAGACCAGGTTCTGCAATCCGCTGCCTCAAAGCAGGATGTACAGATGGGGGTGGAAATCAGGCAAGTTACTCAGAAAAATAAACACCAAAAAGGTGTTTGGTTTTCTTAAACCAGATTTCAAAGTTTACAATACATTAAGTTTTAAAAACATCAAAAGTGTTCAAGAACTTTTCCCCCGAAAGGACAAGGGAGGGGCTGTCTGGCCAGAGGGGAGTTCCCAGGAGGGCTGGCAGTGGAACAGGCGCTCAGTATGCGGCAGCACCAGCCCGAGCACACTCCTGCAAATCAGATGGCTCTGCTTTCTTAAGGGAAACTCTCAGGAATGCATCCATCTTACTGCACCAACACAGAGCTGCTGTTCCATATATCTGGTAACATTCTTACTTAAATACTTCTTGAAAAACAATTTCCTGCCTTTAAAACTGTCTCAAAACATATATATACCCAGACAGTTAAAAAACTTTAAAATGGTATATAACAGGAAAATTCACCCATGAATCTGATGTGTCCTTGCTTTTATGGAACAGAATTGTTTGCTTAGTCATATGTGACTGGTAAATTCTGTAATGATTTCTGTGTAAAACTCATTTAAAAAGACATACAATCTGAAACTTCAAACACACTTGAAATAATGGTTTCATTCATAGTACAAAATTGAACTTTGTCAAAGGAACCAGTTTTTGATCTTTTCCCCCTCGAAATATGTCTGGGGAAAAGACATAATTTAACTTGTATCTACATGGTTTTCCACCACACTTAACTTCAGACCAGTAGGAACCTCTGCACAAGTTGGAAAGTCGTTTGGTTCCCATTATGGATAAAAGGAAAGAATGCTCAAAGAAAGCCTCTCTGACTAGAAATATTCTGACATTTAATTCTCCACTTTCATGGAACAGGATCCTGCTTGATGTCCCATCATGAACTCTGCTGTGGTGGAAGGAGGGGTGATGGGAAAGCTCTCCACTCTGAACACCAAATGATTTGTTGGGTTTCCACACCAGACCTGTGCTTTCCTTAAAAACTGTTTCTCTGTTTTAGAGTTCCACGTGGATATTGCATATTTCTCTGTGGTGGATCAGTCTCCAATTACCAGCAAAACAGCCCTTAAAAACATATCTACAGCAAGACACTTAGATATCCAATGAGACTGTTAGCAGCACTGACCATGTTGTCTTCACGTTCCAAATGAAAACTATATACATTATTATTTCAGATTAAAGAGAAAAAGGGTATTTTCATCCTAGAACTAGTAATTTCTCATATAAATTCAGTTATTTACATTAATTACCTATTATCTATCTTATGGCTATTTTACATATGGTGAGGTACATTTCTTGGGTGTAAGTTTTATTGTAAAACTTTAAAGATTAATTTTCTATTTATAATTGTGTTTACCTGTATTTATAGCCTTACATACCTTTAAGCAAGCTATGCTTTTCAATTGGTCTTTTTCATTACAGCATACAGCTATTTTAAAAGGCTGATATCAACTATTTTTTTTTCTGTAGAAAGAAGATGAACCACAAACACTGCTTCCCTGTAATTCCTCCTTTTTTAAAATCACTCTCAGAGGTATTTAGTTCCTATTTGAACCTCTACCCTTTGTTAAACAGGGTGGTCACCAGGCTCAGAACTTCATGGAAGACACATAATAATTAAAAACAAAAGTCACATAAGGCAAGAAGAATTAATAAAACCATCTGAAGAAAAAAACTTTTCTGCATCCTTCATTTTCTGGTTTATTGTAAGGACTACTCTTACTGCTTGGAAGCTATCTATAGGTTCTGCAGAAGCTCACATACCCAAGTCTACAACAAGGCTTTTTACATCCCAAATGCAGAATGCAGGACACAGAGGACAAGAACAGCCTACTCATTTTAGCACCATGTGTTTGTTCTCACACAGAGAACTAAGATCCTAGTACAGAATAACAAACAATAGCCCAAGGAAAAGCCAAACAGGACTACTAGTGCTAGTGCACTACTAGCAACCAGTGCACTGGGGTTTTTTAACACAATTTATTAAAATACTAATCTATTTTACTATCTGTGTTTGTTTACTTTCATCATACATAAAGAACCATAGAAAAATTTGCATCTGAAAGGACCACACTCCAAGTGGGACTAACTTCAACATTACATCAGGTTGCTCAGGAACCGTGTGGTGAGTTCAAAACATCTCCATGGCTGGAGATTCTAAAACCTCTCTGGGCATCCTGTCAGCTGGAAAGAATAAAATGATGAGGAACCCAGAGAGTCAGTTTTTCATTCTGAGATACACGTGTGTTTCTGCAATACTTGGATTTCCAAAAAATAACTCATGTTCCCTTCACATTTTCTCTTCTGAAATATTGTCAGGTAGTTGTTTTTTTGGTACATCTCAAATGATCAGATTTATACAATGATATTTTAACTAACTTCACTTTGATTTGTTGAACAAATCTGTCTCCTTTTTTGACTCATTTTTTGAAGAATGTTTTTGCTAGATGCCCCTAAAAAGAATATGTAAATACTTAAATCTTTGTCACTTCTACAGTCTTTCAAAGGAATAATGCAAACACTACTTGTTCCATGGGTTCACACACTGAAAAAGCTCAGAACACAGAGTCTATTACAGCTAGATATGCACACACCCTTTCTTTTAGTGAATTTGGTGCAAAGTTGTCTATTCTCAGACACTCCTGCTGGCAACAGTGACCGCTACAATTCACCTAGAATTGAGTCTCCTTCACAGACTTCTGTATTTTACCTACCACATCAAAAAGTTATTTTACCAAATTTGCTCAATTCTTTATCTTTTATTTCACAACTAAGCCCTTCTCCACATAGCACTCTGAATGCTAGAGAATCATAATAATACACTTACTCCCTCAGACAGGAAAAGCATTATTATTTTTCTCATTATTTCAAATTGGAAACTCTTCCCAACATCAAAACTGCTAAAAAAAGTGAGCTGAAGGTTAAATTAAAATTTAGCTATCTGACATTTATATCTGAGATTCACAATGGTCTGGCTGCAGGCCAGAACAAGAAGCCTGAAATCCAACAGTGATGAGCCCTGAGGCTTGGAGAGAGACAGCAGATAACCATCTTCACTCTTACCTCTCTGCTAGGTCTTACCAGTTCCTGAGTACAGAAAAGAAGGTAGGACTAAAGTCCAACATGGCAAAGGTATGGTAGCAGTGTTAGATATGCCTTCCTGCCCTTAAAAGTGGCTCTAGACAGAGTAGCTGACTGAAAGGAAAATTCTGGCCTAGTCTCTCCACTCAAGAGTGTCGAAATTCTCCCAAACTCCCCTGTTTTTCCATCCAGACCTCACGGGCTCCAATTCTCTCTGGCATTCTCTCACACTCATTTTAGACCCACTATTTCATTCCTCTCAGGTGCACCTATTCCTCTGGTTCTTCTCACCAGAGTACCCACTTGAGCTCCCCAGCCCTCCCATAGGAGAAGCACTATGATCCCCTGAGCTGAAAGCCTCCAAATCTGCTGCAGCTGCAGGGTTTCTAAGGCAGCGGCATTCCCCCACCTCCATAATTGGCAAGAAGCAAAAAGACTGTATATGGATAGCAGTTACCACCAATCAGTCTGGATGAGACTGCAGAGGAGAGAAATACAAAAAAAGGGAATGATTATTTTCCCTGTGCTTTCAATCCCTCCAGAAGGAATGGTTCCAAGAAATGATGTGAGGGGAATTCTAGCTTCAATAGTGTTTGTACCTGCAGATTTTCCTCAAGGATCAACATGCTGAAGTAGCCTTCTCAATGCTAAGATGAAGATATTAGGAAACTCAGTTTGACAACAATGACTAAATTAGATGGTAGCAAGTTTGTCCTTTGCCACACACACCTACGAGTCAACACATTTCAGGTGCCCTAGTGCTAAGGAGATGAACTCAACCAAGACTGTGGCAGTGAAGGGGGACAAAGAAACGCATTTCAAAAGCTCTGGCAGCATAACACCACTTCCTTTGACAATACAGATACTCCCAATTAGCTAGCTAAGCTAAGTGTCAGCTCCCCATTAGATTATTATGAGAGAGTCTTTATAAGTTTTAACATTAAAAACAGTTATACAAGACTATAACATGCCATATGACAGGAGAGGCTTATCAGCTTTACTCTAATGTACTGCAGAATTCTGGTCATTGATGCAGAGTCTAAATTTCTTCAGGGCTAATCCACTGAAATCTCATAGGAACAAGGACATATCAGCATCTTCAACTCCATCCCGTAGTGAGGATAAAAGCAAACACAACAATTTGTATAACTGATACAGGTTAGAAAACATCAAACCCAATGAACCTGCTTCAGCCCCGAAGAGGACTTAAAGCATTTACTGGATTCTGTTCTCTTCAACACAGACTGTAACACAGTGCCTTGATTACACAGAACTGACACACAGACTTTGTTTTAGTTTCATCTAGGATGAGAAGCCTAAGAAAACTCGCTTTTAATAAGCTTTTGAAAGCTCATAGAGCCACAGTTATGCATTATAGAGCATGTACACTCGAACTGGGTCATGAAGTTTTTTACTCATTTGGATGAAGAGTTGAAAACATGATTTCAAGTAAAGCTTTTCTCATTAAAATAAAGGCCAGAAATACAAAAAGCTTAGCAACCACTGTTCCTCGTTTTAATGATGGCCTCTCTCCAAAAAGAGATGACATAAACAGAAAAATCATTACTTTTTTTTTCTTACTAATAATGTGAGAGGCTACATAACACATATTCACTCAAAGCGTCCTTTAAAAAAAATCTAAGATACTTACGGAGTCCAAACCCTTGGAAACGCAGCAATTTCTTCTGGTGTATATTCATCTAACCTCCTGGGGACTGCACGTGGCTGAGGAATCTCTTGCAGAAGGTTCTTCTGTATATCTTCTGGAATAACCTGAGGCAGGTGAGAACAGTCTTAACTATCTCACAGTTTAAAAAACAACACCACTCCCAAAGACAGACCAAAATTTGTCAATACTACTGCATTCTTCATGCTAAGTGTCTGAACTAAATATAGAAGACAATCTCACACATGTCATGGATCTCACGGTTTTGTGAAATAATAAAGAAAAAAGCATCAACATTTCAACTATGTGTATATACACATATATATATTTAAAAAATCAGCTTGATTTTTTTTTCATTTACCTTCTTAGGACACAAGTGCTATTGCTAACACTCCCTCTTCACCTCCAAATCCCACATGAATGAAAATGTAACTGCATGACTACTCACATCCTCTGGGAACAGGTGTAGCCTCTGCATCATAGTTCTTCTCTGAAGGTTTTTTGGAAGCATTCTATAAACAGTCAGTTTAACAATCTGTAGAAAGATAACATGGTAACAAATAATCAGACAGGTTACAGATAATATGAAAAGGTAAGCTGTGTTTCCCTCTGTCCATTCCATTAGTCACTAAACCATTTTGCAGTCACCTTCTTCCATGCTGAAGAACACATTCAGCAGGTGCTCTAGACTAATTCAAAAAGAAGAAATACTTACTCCCCATCATATAAAGAGTTACTCTGACAGCCATATAGAAAATTTCAGCTTAGAAAGTTAAGAGTTATATTTAGCATTGTGGACGATTGCATATGATCATTCAACTTCAAAAACAACTGAGAAGCTTGTGGTTCTACAATAGCTCTACAATACTCCATATTGTATTGCACATTTATATACACATATTATTGAGGAAAAAAATAAAATAGGCTCTGACACATTTCCCAAGTGTTCCCAGCAACTAGTTTAACAGTGTAATTTGCTGTGTTTGAAACTGCTTTATAATTAATGCTTTGTATCTTAAGCAAAGCTGACATACCAACACACTCCATTATGAACATACTATATATATTTATAATGATTAGTTACAGATGAACAATCTCACTTCTGAGCATCAGGAATGAATAGAATTTGTACATCTACACTAAATAATGCTCAATGAAAAGTAAACAAAGTTCAACAGGATTTTCCCTTGGACTCCAGTATAGATGCCTCTAATTTAAATACAAAACACATTGTTATGGAATTCACCCAGACGGGGAACATTTGTACACGTAAAACAAGGCACATGACTGTAGGAGACACAAAGGGTTTTAAAAAGGACAGCAAAGCATTTAGAGGTAGATTTACATGCAATTCTGTAGGTAAAATGTGTGTTCCAAGCCACCTGGGCATAAACTATTTCCAAATCAGAAACTACCCAGGCACACTTAGTGCAATGTTAAGCTCATGTCAATAAGACACACTGAAATGCAGGGCACTAAGCACAAAAAAACCTTCCAGGCATCTGGACATTTTGAAAAGTGTATTGAGCAAAGTTGCTTTTTTTTATAACATTAACTAAAGGAGTTCAATTGAAATTTTAGAGACAATCACTGAGTTCCCAGCTGGAACCATGTAGTTAAGACAGATTTTCAGGTGTTATGCAGCCAGTACCACAGATCCATGGACAAATACAGTAAATCAAGATGACAGAAGAAATATATAGGTCAGGCAGAATAATCTATAATGTTGATACCTTCTTTAATAAAAATTAATAAGTATTTATTAAAAACCAAAGATGAAAACTAATGCTTTTGAGGGATAAAAATTATTCATGCTTGTACAGCAAACTGCAGTTTATTTAGGTCAATATAGGGTTAGACAAAGGCAAGATGAAGACAGAAAATGAAAGTGCACCAGTTTACTTCACTGAATGCTGAAAACGAAGTGAGACACCAAAACGATACAAGAAAATACACAGATATTAAAAGCCCTCTTACCATTAGTAATTTTCATTTTGTACACTTATTTGCCTTTCTATCCAGCATTTTTCCTTATAGCAAATGAAAGATCAAAATACATCAGATCTAAACCAGCAATCCCAGAGACTTCACAACACATTGCCTAACTGTGGGGATTTTTTTCTTTATCTAAAAATTACTTTTAACTTCAGGCTCTGATAGAACCAGTAATAACTTCTTAGACTAATAAACTGTACACACACAGTCCAACATGTTACCTTTGACCTACAGATACACAGAGCTAGTTATTTAATGATTTCAGTCCAATGAAAAGAGAGACTTTAAAATACTTTAATGAACATTATGTTCAGAGTTTTATTTCTTCAAACAACCAGTGTTCATGACTGGTTTTTGATCTTCCTCTGCAGCATGTGGCACAGCCACCTGTTGAAATGAACCAGTGTGGTAGAACAGCTGGTCTGTTCTGGTTATAGATACTTCTGACTGGTGAATATGTTCTGATTTTTCTAGCCAAAAGAGAACAGTTCAGTAGTAAAAATGTGCCTATTAAAAAAAAGTCCACTCTCTAAAGAATTACTGATTTTATATGCTCAAGTTTTAACAATGAAAAAATACTTTCAATATTGTGTACAGTCACTGCAGCACTGACAACCTCAGGTTGTGACAGACTTACATAAAAACAGGGCTTGAAGAATGCTAATGGATAATGAATGAGCATGGATAACCATATACCCAATAATGGTTTCTGTAGGTAAGTATGCTAAATGCAACAAGCATGATCCAAAGCATGCCTATGGTACATTGGCCAATCTCCACGCTGTTCAAGAACTCATTTGCCTTTCCCTGTCCTCTCACACATGCAAGAAGTTCATAACTTCATAAGTTCAGAACAAGACCCTGCACAGAAAAATCATGCTCACATGAAGCAAAACCCACTTTTTACTGCCAGGAAACCATGGAGTCATAGAACGGTTTGGGTTGGAAGGGACTTGTGAAGGTCACCTAGTCCAACCCCTGCAATCAGCAGGGAAATCTTCCACTAGACCAGGTTGGGTCAAAGCCCCATCCAACCTGACCTTAAACACTTCCAGGGATGGGGGGGCATTCACAACTTCTCTGGGACAGCTGTTTCACTTTCTCACCACTCTCACATTAAAAAATTTCTTCTATATGTCTAATCTAAATTTAAATCTCTTTCAGTTTAAAAACATCACTCCTTGTCCTGTCACTACGGGCCTTGATAAAAAAATCTGCCCCTATCTTTCTTATAGGTGCTGTTTATACACTGAAATGTCAAAATAAGGTCTCCCCAGAGTCCGCCCTTCTCTAGGCTGAAGAACTCCAACTCTCTCAGCCTTTCCTCATAGGAGAGGTGTTACATCCCTCTTATCATCTCTGTGGTCCTCCTCTGGACCTGCTCCAACAGGTCCATGTCTTGCCTGTGCTGGGGGCCCCGAGCTGGACACAGTACGCCAGGCAGGGTCTCACAAGGGCAGAGCAGAGGGGGAGAATGACCTCCTTCACCCTGATGGCCACGCTGCTTTTGATGCAACCCAGGACTGTGATTTACTGCAAGGTCATTAGTCCAGCTGTGGAACAGAAGACCATACAGGGAGCCAGGACAGAAAGCAGTGCTGGAAAACGACTAGCTTCCTTCACAGTAACTTCTGCCTCAAAGACTCTTATATGAGCCAAAACAAATTCAAACCCAGCTCCTGGAAAGACAAAGTTTACATCCAAGTCCTTGCCCAAAATTCTGCCTACACCCTCACTCTAACTGGTGTGATGACAAGACAAAGAAGCCAGTAAAGCACAGGCCTAACTGAGGTTGCACAAACTGCTTTTGCACCTAGAGTAAGGTTGTGTAGCAGAAAAGGCAGATAAAACCAGCAATACTTACAGGGTGTTAGGTAAGCAAGGGCTCTCATGTTACGTGAACATGCTCAAATTTTATTAAAAATACACCAACCCTAAATAAAAAAGATAAAAAAGTATGGAATTGCAAGAAAAAGTCTGCTACTGAACCCATGCAAAACCCAAACCCAGACTCAATGCTCCCTGAAAACACACATCAGAATGTGTTGTTTCTTTCAGGAATTAACAATAACAACAGATCTTTCTATATGCCTGTAATATACTTCTAATAAAAGACAAATATTATTGTTTTCTATGTGATTATGCTTACTTTGAACTATTAAAGTAACTAGAGTTTAATTTTACATGAAAGCTATAAAACCCAGTGATTTCTGTGGGATTTCAGACTGGTGAAGAGGTCTACCTACCCACAGGTTCAAGGCAACCTTGATCTCAGTTTAAAACTAACTAGCACAGTTTAACAGTTTATTCAGTTGTGTATGGATTCCTACTGCCTCCTCCCCCCGTCCTCTATCTTTAGTACTAGTAATGTGTAAAATTCCATGTCCTCATAAATACTCACTCCTAAAGAGCATGAAACTTTCTCCATCAGGTAAAGATATCCACCATCAGATGTATACAGACACTACAGCATTAATATTTGGAGATTTTTGTACTACTGGAATGCTGTTTGCCCCAGTTTCTTTTGAATTACAAAATTCCTATTGGCTTTAATTACATCTGTCATCTTGAATGTTGCAATATCCTTTTCCCCAAGTTTGCTAATTAATATACTCACAGCATAGACATGCTCTTAATAAGTTACATGATACTATGCTTTTAGTTTCCAGTTTAAAGGGCTAAGTAGGAGAGAAATCTGAAGGCTGTTCTATTAAAACTCTTGCCCTTTCAATCCCTTATTGCATGTTACTACATTTTATGAGTACAAATAAATTAAAATGTATTTATTTGAAACACCGTGGGCCTTAAACATTTCAATTTTTGTGACAAGCTTTGGCTTACGTGCAACTCGCAGACTACGTCTAACGGAGAACAAGTTCTGAGAAAGATTCTTTGCCAGATAAAACATACTTTAAAGATGAAAATCAACAGAGCAATACCACTCCTGGTACTTAGAAGCACAAAATAACTGGCTGAATTTCCAGGAGAAAGTCTACCATAATAGCTGAATTAAGTCCAGTAATCAACAGGAAGCAATTCTAGAACATGGGAAGGACACAGTGCTCCAGAGAAAACAAAGTTTTTAATTACAAGGCACACCAAAAAAACCCTAGAGGAATTTCAGGAGATACACCAGTTTCTCAGAGGTACACTTTGATACTACATCTTCCTTCTATCAGTTCATGGTTTTCTGTTCTGTATACAATATTGTTCTTTTCACCACATGTTATAAAAACATATAAAGAACTTCATCTTTCTAGCTCTGACAGTTGTACAAGTAGTACAGCAACAGTGAATGTACTCAATGCTGCCATAAGAATCATTTGGTCACAGACAAATTAAACTTCCATTGTATGCCATTTGGCTTTCCACTACTGTTCAGCACTTAAAAACATAGAAGTTGAATGTTTTCTTTAAATTAATATACTAACTTGCCTTGCATATTCAAATAAGGAACAGATTAAGATCTTTTTAATAGAAGTATTTATTTTTGTGTATTATGAACCAAAAGACCAAGTCAGCTCTAAGACTAATTCAGATCACCTAGAGGTTTCAAGATAACATGTTCCATAACAATATTCTCTTCCCCATGCCAAACTAACTTCTGTGTGCGTGCTAAGTCAGACTTTGAAGTTTTGCTCTACTTAATTAAAAAACATTATTCCACAGTAATAAAAGAAAACCCTATTACATCTAGTGTTTCAGTAACTGGCTTGTAGCATGTATGTATTATTGTATCGAGTATCCTTTACTGATGCAAAGAAAATACGTTCTCAAATACCAACAGCAAGATTTAACTGTGTTTTCTGTCTGAGCTTCTCTTCAAAAGACCATTATTATGCAGATACAATAGCAAGTCTATACGTGCAAGCAGTTGCTAAAGGGCATTCAAAAGGAGAATTAGAACATTTTAAGCCCCTTCCAATCAGTGCCAGCAGCTGAACAAACCAGAACCCTGACACCCCCGGAGGCTCCCTCCCAGCACATTTCCACTGAGCTACTCTGCTTCACTTAATAATCTTCCCTATCAGGTAACATTCATTCTGAACAATTATTGCCTCTTATTTCTCTGTCAAAGGTGATACAACCTCTGAATACTGCAAAGGTCAGTCCTCTCACTGAGCACTTGTTCTTAGCCAAAGGTAATTTCTTTTCTTTTTTTTTTTTGAGGTGAGTTTCTGATGCAGCCAAAAAAAAAAAAAAAAAATCAATCCAAGTTTTGCTTACCTTTCGAATTAGAAACAGAATAACAATTGCTTGAAAACTTTGTCCTGACAGGATTACTATCTGGTTCTACAGATTAGATCTGTAAACATATTTTGCAGGCTTTTTAATGAAGAGCTGTAATATTTTCCCAGAAAGTTTTTTCAAGTAATTTTTGTTCCCTCTCAAATCTGAGATTTAGAAGTACATCTTTTAGTCTTTCTGTATCAAGTACTTAGTAGCCTAATTTTGCAAGTGCTGGTCCCATGCCTATCAGTGGTTTTCCAGCTAAACAAAACTTCTGCAGGTTTTATCAAAAACAAACAAGAAAACCCCAAACTTCTATGAATTCCAAACAGCTGCATCTCACATCAAAGGGTTTATACGTTTCCTTTATTTTCAAAAGACTCTTGGCAAAGAAAATGCACCATACCTTTCAATCAGATTTTTCTTAGCAACCTCCAATGGAAATTAATGCTGCCTAATAATCTTCTAAGGGATTATTCCTACCATACAGAATATTAGTACTATATTAACTGAAGAACAGAGTGGCTATTTCAAACTACAACAATAGTTATGTTGCACCTAAAGAACATATTTAATACTCTTGCATATGAATGGTCCAAGAATTTACACTAAAACTAAGTCAGACAAATAAAAGGCTGAAACATGAAGAAGCTTTTTTTTTTTTTAGTAAGCACTTCCTAAAGTAGCCCAGCACACTCCAACAGATCACAGCTATCCAGAAGAGCACACAACTGAAAATACTAGAAATTTTAAACAGATTCACAGATACTCCCCTCCTCGTGCCACCCAATTTAATTCACAGGTATTAAAGGTAAAAATATGTTAGACTGTGTACTTCCGTATCTTTTTTGTCATTTTTTCCCTTCCATGAAACCAAATTTTTCTGAAGTGCTGAAAACCTTGGCACAATGAACACGGAACTTTAAGCTCTATACAAAACATGAACTATGCAGACCTCTTTTTGTATTCCCTGTCCCATATTAACATAAAAGATACTTAGCAGTGGGAAAAAAAGTAATATTTTGTCAATCTCAGAGACAAAATTATATATTTGAGATTAAACATTTATGATTGGACAGATTGGGTTTTTTATTCTTTTCAACAAAGGAAAAACTACAAATGGTTGCCATGGAAGGCTTTCAAGACGTGTCTGGATGAATCTCCAGCAGCGTTATGTGACATAACAGCCAACATTACTTTGAGTGGGAGATTGGACTAGAGATTTCCTGAGACTCCCTTCCACTTGAACCATCCAATGACCCTATGAAAAAAGGCACATGTACATTCAAATTCTGCACAAATCCTTCTGAAACAATACCTACCACCTGCAAGGAATACAAAATTTCAAAGTTAGTAGGATAGATACAATGAGGTCAACTTCCATTAAGTGAGAATATCATTTCATCATCGTGTGTTGGTATCTTATGAAGGAACTAGAAATGATCAAGGATGACACTACAGTAACCTTGTCTAAATTCTAACAATTATACTTATGACTTTTCAGCCCCCCACGAAAGCATAAACTATAGCATTTTGCATCAAATTACTCATTATAATCTTTTTATTAGCTGTGAACCAGGTTTTCCTAAAAACAGTCTCTCTGTATACTAGAAACAAAACTATAATAGAAAAATATTTATCTTGGGGATTTGTATGTTTGAATTCAGATATATGTAAGTAAAGACAATGCTAAGCAGTACTGCAGTCCTACTATAAACACACACTCTTCGAGTCTCATATAAAGTGAAAATAAGTCATATCCATTGCAAAATCTCTATGTAGCAAGATTACAACATCCTTTTCCTTGGAAGTAGTCTCCTCCATTAATTTACTGCCTTAATTTCTCTAAGAGCACTATTTCCAAAACCAGTGTTGACTCATCTAATGAAGCACTACCAGGATGAGATAAGGAGTCATTAAGTCCAAGGGCAGAGAAAATGCAGTAGCCTGTAACACTTTACAGAATGAAGACTTTGATGCCACAGGAAGATACAGTCTGCTTCCTACAACCTGTCTAATTCCACTGGCTTCCCAGGAATTGAATTTAACATAATTAAAATGATTAAAAGAGAAAAGAAGTGAAATACAGTGATTTATCGAAACCTCCACATTAACTAGTATCATGATTTCAAGATACATATCTTACTTAGGCTAAGCATTGTTCTCTTTACAGTACTACTTTTTCAGGTTTTAAAAGCTGCTTCCAAAAATAAAACCTGTCAGTAAAACACCATCACAATTTCCATCATTGTCATATCCCAATGTATTTCACGCCAAAACAATTCAAGTAGTAAATAAATACAACAGCTACACATACAGAGCATATCTTGCCAAATTACCATTCACTGCTACTAATTATGACAAAAACACATCTGAGAGATCTTTATGAGAGGGACATCTGAACGCTTCATCTTAAATAGAATGATAGAGTTAATTGCTGAGGACTCTCCACAATTCTGTTAAAAAAATAGCGTCTCTCATTAAATTAGACCAAGTCTTGAGCCACATCACCATTTGCTGAGCCTCTGTCCAACATGCCTTAGTTTTTGGCAATGCATCTAATCCTCCTCTGTTTGCAGAGAAATTCATCTATGAGTTTGGCAAGAAAAGAGGTATTTCAGAATGAATGCCAGAAGGTAATTTATAGAACATCCAGTTCTCATGCCCTAACAAACAAGTTGTGTTACACTGCCTCCCAGTGCACAGCATCTGCCTGAAGCTCAAATGAAATGGGTTGAAGAATCCATTTTAGACATGGAACTACCAGCAATTCCCAAAGGAATTACAACTATCTTAGAGGTTGTTCACAAAAGCACTTAAGTTGTTTTTAAAAAAATTCTGTACAGAACATAATATTGAACTGTAGGATACAGAAACTGCAATAGCAGAAAAAAAAAAACAGGCAAGTTCATATGGATTACTTTTTTTATTGATTACTTGCTCAACATCTTGAATAAGGCAGTCTTGGGACAATCCAGGACTTCTAAATCACTGATAATAAGTAACTGACAAAACCCAAGAATTTTGCAGATAAAATTTCTCTAGGAAAAGGAAGAAGCACTTTTATATTTTATATATAAGGTGACTCAAATGAAAGCATTTCAAAGTCAAAATTAAACATAAGTACCTATTAATCTCTGTGGGCCTCAAATCATGTTCTGAAACGTTAGTACTTATTCAATACTCCAATGCCGACCATTCAACACCTTAGTAAACATGATTTCATAACTGTGTAAGTCAATGTACCAAATTGTTCATATCTTCCTCAATTTTTTAATCAGTACAAACATATGAACACTGATGTTCAGGATTTATAACAGTCTAACACAGACAGTTAGTAAAGAGGTTTACATTCAATGTAATCACCATTTCCAGTTCTTTCACAGACCATGAATGCACAGCATTGCAAAACAGATTTTAAAAAACAGCATCAATTAACAAAACCTACAGCTGAATTTTACTGGGAGAAAGACACAGGTGCACTTTCTAAGATTTTTAAGACTAGCATTATTCTTGCTGGGTCTTAAAAAAGCAATAGAGTCGTTAAGCTGAAGCTTAGCTAAGTCAAATTTGAGGCAGTTCACTTATGAGAAACTAAAAGCAAGTGAATAAGTGGAAAATTAGTGAAGCAAACGAGCTTGATTTGCTCCTTTGGACTCCACGGAAGAACAACGAAAATACAAATTACAATCTAACCCCGAAAACATGTTGCTTACAAAAACGGTATCACAAGTCAAGCTTTTAAGAATGATTAGCCAAATGTCTGTAATTCAGCTTTAGAGATGCAGGTAATTGATCCCATTTGTTTAGGGGAACTAATTAACTGAAAAAAAACCAGCTTCACAAATGGAAGGGAAGAAGGGGAAACTTACAGCGGTTGGATCCTTCAAGTGGAGCTGAGTTGCTGTCACTTGTTTGAAACCACCAGGATAACTAGAAAAACAGAACAAACATACAAGCTGAATTCTACATGCTCAAGCACAACAACTAACACAGGTATCACTACATCTTGAACAACGGTGTAATGGTATTAGAAGCCCTCAAAAAAGGAAGTTGTTCTCATGAGGCCAAAAACTGTATTTTATTTGAAAGATTCTATCCTGTCAACTATCCAAGTTTGACACCATTTGTAATTTCTTATTCACTTGAGTATTAAAAAGCCTGTGCTTCACAAGCAGATGGATATACCTTTAAAACTGCTTATTAAATATACCACAACAGCTACAGAGTACAATGGGAGTAAGATATGCAAAACCTGGAAATATTTCCTGACGATCAAGACTCAAAACTAGTCTGTGGATGACATACAAGACATCCATACTGAGTAGTATTTATTATTTCTTACTATTTTAAATAAACCTTAGCAAGACTTGGCATATCTACAGTTGTAAAATTTTACTTTTATTGCAATGGATCCATTTGTCTAAAGTCTATGGGATATGTTGAAACTGCACTAATTCAGATTTATACATAAGCTTTAAATGAATGATAGAGTGAAGTAAGAAATTACATAGAAGTCAGGTAAAGCTGGGTTTCATTTTGATTTAACTACATTATTAGGTATCAGCCTAAGTGAAATGAAAATAAGCCCAGCATCAGTAAGGCCTTCCCAAGGGTACATGGAATTAAGTATTAGTTTTAACTGTACAATTCTTAGGCAAGTGCTTCAACTTACACATCAGTTTTACTGAAAATTTTAAGAAGTCATAGGGGGAGTGGAGAAAAAAAATCACACATTTATTTCCATCAACTCTGAACAAGAATTTCTCAGCAATTCAGCAAAGAAATTTCAGGATTGCAACATTAGCACCAGCAAAATTAGCTTTTTCAACACGATTTATACATCTCCCAAATGGATACATTTTGACACTTAGAGATTATTATTTATAGTAGTATCATTGTATAAAATAGGAGCACTGATGGGATCACTGCCACACTGTCTGTAATTGATTATTGTGCTCCCATCTGTAAACAAGTTATGTCTGCCAGAATAATATATTGTACACTACTGTATGCAATAATGTAGTGTATATCAGTACATCTTGAGAGCATTTCATTTTTTACTAGTTTTTCCAATTTTTTCATCATCTAATTAATTTTATTTGTATTTATATATAAAATAAATATGTAGTGTCAATAGAAATATCTTATTACACACTAAACAGAATAGTCCAGATCATTGTGTCCAGAGGTTCATACAAGACACAACCTGGTTCACCAAATCTGTTTACTTATTCAGTTGTTCTAACTACTTTTGAGTTAGATGATGTCCCTAACAACAATACACTGTGGATAAAAAAAGGAAAGAAAAGGAAAAAAAGGAAGAAAAAGGTTTGCATCATTTTAAACATTGTAATACATGCAATCTAAACCAAAAACCCCCCAAAACCATAAGTAGGAATTCCCTTTTGAACCAATATGCTATAAAAAGACTTTCATTATCAAGAAAATATGACATTGAATTTATCACAAGCTCATTTGATTATATACTATAAATCTTACCCAGTGTGTGAAGAATATACTTTCTGCTCCCACTTGTTACCAGAGAAGGCAATATGTCTGGTATTTATTATGACAACATGATCTCCACAGTCATCTACAAGGTTTAGAAATAAGTGGAAAATATTAAAGACAACCATAGGGGAAATCAACCAAAATAACAACTATTATGTGTGTGATACATATGTAGTAGCACATAAACACACATTTCATAAAGCTGAAATTTAAAGATCTGAGCTTTTTGAGTCACACTATCCAAATCGGCAACTAAATACCAACCTTAATTACAATATTTTTTAGTACTGTCAGGTTAGAAGGCAGGCGAGAAGTAAAATACCACCAGAATACATAATTAAATCATTGCAATTATTTAGCTAAGATCTGGAAATGTGGCTTACAGGCAAGCATATTATTCTACTCAACACATTATGCTGCATATGCACCTATATTTAAAAAAAAAAAAGACAGGGAAAAAAAAGGTTAGTTCCAAATGATGCAAAATATTTATTTTATTTCATAAAAACAGTACCTATGTTTACTGAAGGACTGAACATTTTGGGTAAGTAAAATAATTCTATTAAATAATTACACTTTAGGTCTAAATATATAAAAGAAAAAAAAATTTAGTGTTGGGAGCAGGGGGAGGGAGGAGGGAGAAAAGCCCTAAAAAATCCTCCAATAGCTCTGTTGGGAAAACTCCCACATTTTCATCAATCAAACAGAAGTGAATGTTACAGCACATACACATGTTTAGACTTATATATCAGCAACTTTAACATCAAAAGTTTTTTAAGTGCAAAGTCTATAATCTATCACCCTGCCTGAAACAGTTATTTTACTAGATCTTCTATACTAATAAAGTGCTAATAAACCCCAAACTATCTCAAAAATATCACAGAAATATGAGAAAAGAGTAGTTTTTCATTTCAGAAATAATGATCTTGAACAGCTATATAACCCATAACCACACATTCAATCAGCTGGAAAACTATTTGTCCAGAGGTCACTCTCACTTCCATCACCATATTAGAACACAAATATTTGAAGAGACTCACTTGATTAAAACATTTTTGAGTAGATAACAAAGCAGCTGTACAAAGCAGGGCTTAAATTGAGCATGTATTTTTTTATAGCAGCACATAATTAATCAATGCAAGTTTCACATCTTATTTAAGTTTTTTTACAATTTTTTAATCTTGTGTTCTTTTAATGCAATTTAAAAATCTTCACTGACAGTCCAGCTCTAAAAATACTGTGTGTCTACATAAATATCAGGGAACGGGCATTTTTTGGGTTTTTTTGTTGGGAAGATGACAGAATAAGCTCATCTAAAGAAATTTCTGTCAACGGTTTTCCACTTGCATGAACACCAAATTAACAATCTGGATACCAAATTAAAAACAAAACAACAAAAACATCCCTACAATGTTATTCTGTCTAAGGAATTTTTATTTCAAAGACACTAAAAGATTTGTTAGTTCATTAAAAAAAAAAAGTGTTAAGTACATCAACCACGAATTTTTGCATACTTTGCTCTCATAGGGAATATCAAATGTCTCAGTAGTAGTTACCTCTCAATGTCAATCTCGTGTGTAATGCGAATTTAGTACTGATTCATAGAATACTTCAAACCAAATACAGTTACCCTTGAAATGACTTTCCAGGACTTTATAACTTCATGGACATAGAAGTGTCAAAGATCTTTTCCAGAGAAAAATCAAAACCTTCCTCTCAGCATCTCCTTTGTTTTTCAGACAGCCTTAAGTCTCCAGTGACATCTTGTGGATACCACAAAATTTGCAACAGCAGAACTCTGGTATTTAAAACATTTTTAGACAACTACAAATCCTACCTTCTATTATGAAACAGTTCAAGTATAATTTTAGTATGTACATTTCACATGCATGAACAAACTTCAAGGTTTCCTTTATGTTTCAGTAATGTCTCTTGAAAAATCTGCATGGGTGTTAAAGGAAACACTGGACCAGCAGTATGAGGGATCAACCTTTTACTATTTATAAAACACTTATTCCTGTGAGACAGGCACTACGGTACTACAAGTAATGAACAATAGCACAGATACATTGTTACTGCTGAATCTTCTAACTTGTAGAAAAGTAACATGATTGTTTTATTTAAACAAGAAAGTATCTTTCAACAATGATTATGTCTCCCATAGTCATTGTTGAAAGGTTCCAGCCTGATCATCACAGGACCTCTAAGACAGGAAGGGGCCTCTGAAGGTCATGTCATCAGATCGCCCTGCTAAAAGTAGGGCATTTTTTTAAAATCTCCAAGGATGGAGATTCCACAACCTCCTGGACAACCACTTCCAGTCATTCTCACAAATATGTTTCCTGATGTTCAGGGAGAACCTTCTGTGTTTCAGATTGTGCCCACTACTTAATGAAGACAGAACTTTTCTGTACCTTATTCAGAATGAAGAAGCACTCCAAGACTGTGGTGCTGTGTGCATACTGAAAGGTAGCATTCAGAAAATCTAACCAAGAATTGCATCAATGTTTCATTATGTGCACTGTGAATTAAATCTCTACATCTGAAATCAATGCAATGAAACATATTTTGATGTTTTTAAAATAATGAAAGCACAACTCACTGTAATTCAGCTACTTAAACTATAAATTCATAACATGCTTGATATGCATTGGTAAAGAAACAACATAAAGTTGTAGAGGGGTATGATGAAAAAAGATGAGAAAGAAAACTAATTAATTTATAATTTACAAGCAAAGGAAAAATGTAATCTTTTATATCAGACTTGATTTTAAAACTGAAGTTGGAATAATCATACAAGTGAAAGAGCAAATTTGCTTCCAACCACTGCAACACTCACTTAGTGCATGATAAATAGGTTTATGTTTGCCTTCAAGTCTCATTACAGTCGCAGCTGCTAATTTTCCTGGGGGCTGCATCTTCGCATCCAGGAGGTACCAGGCTCTGCCAAAAGTGGCCCATTGCTGAAGAGAAAGAGAGGCAGTACTTAAAACAGTAAAAGCTCACGATATCACAACCCAGCTTCTTTAATTAAATCAACGCTTCTTTTACACTCAAAAATACTGGAAGAAATTAATTCCCATCGACATCCCCTTAAAATAACCTTTAAAGGGAAGGTGCACCACGACACAGAACGATGTACATGCGTAACACCACTGAAAAGCTACAGGCCCTGAGGATTTTGTTTCAAAACTGCACATCTCCTGCTGGAAGCACCCATTATCGCTATTCGAACTGCAACATCGCTGCAGGATATTTAATGCCCAACGTCCCCGTCCCGCCCGGTGAAGGGCACAGCTCCCGGGCCGCGCACAGCCCCGGCCGCTGCGGGGATCTCTGTCCCTCGGACGTGCCGCACACGGCGGCTCCTGCCAGGGGAACCCTCAGCACCGACACTGGGGCCTGCTGACCCGCTCCCTCACGGCCCCGGGTTCCGAAAGCCCCGGCTCACCTGGGCGGCCTTGGTGTAACTCGCCATCCCGCCCGCGCCGAGGCGGGAGGCGCCGGGGCCGCCGCGCCCGCGGGAAGCGGAAGCGCTGCCCTGCGAGGGGCGGCGCCCGGGCGGCAGCGGGACCTTCGGAGCGGCCCCGGCCCCGGCCCTGCTCCTGCCCCGGTCCCCGCCCGGCCATGGACGCTACGTGCTGCTCCTGAGCTGGGGGGAGCGCCAGGGCCGCGGGCGGGCCCGGACCAGGTACGGCCGCGGGTCGGGGCCGGGGCCGGGGGGCCCGGGCGGGCGGGCCCTCCTGGATCCTGCCTCCTTGAACCCCTCCTGGATCCTGCCTCCTTGAACCCCTCCTGGATCCTGCCTCCTTGAACCCCTCCTGGATCCTGCCTCCTTGAACCCCTCCTGGATCCTGCCTCCTTGAACCCCTCCTGGATTCTGCCTCCTTAACCCTCCTGGATTCTGCCTTCCTGAATGCCCCCTGGATCCTGCCTCTTAAACTGCTCCTGGATCCTGTCTCCTTGAACCCTTCTAGGTCCTGCCCCCTTAAACCCATCCTGGATCCTGCTTCCTTGAACCCCCTCCGGATCCCGCCTCCTACACTCCTCCTGTATCCTGCTTGCTTAAACCCCGCGTTGGTTTCTTGGTGACTTTAACCTGCAGAAACTCCGACGCTGCCATGTAACTCCGTCGTGCGATTCATGAGCAGGACTTTAATGAGAATTTTGCAAAATTTGCCTTTTTAAAACTCCTGTAAATCTGCAGTTGATGGTTCTCTTTAAAAAAAAATAATCAGACATAACTTCTAATATTACACCAAACTTTATGCTGTATTTCCAGGAAAGTAAGATTTAACTTCCATAATTCAGTAATTTAAAAGAAAAAACTTTTTTTTTTTTCCAGCTGGAACTGCTGCAGATATGTATCAGTTCCTGAAAGAAAGCTGTAACACATCTATAAACACAGATGTGAGCGCATTCCCAGGTAAATATAGCAATGGACAGTAAGGTGAGCATTACCGGGGATTGACCTAGGCACAGCTTATGATCGAGGGGAAACAAGTCAGAAATGAAAGTAAACCCAAATGCAGTGGTGTGGGACTGCTGCTGCTCCTTTTTCTGTGGAGAATTGATGACAATTCAGCAACTAAGGTATTAGGAGATTAGATAGACTGGACATGAGAAATTAAAGGGAAAGGTTTTGAAAAGTTGACAAATTTCATTCCAGTTGAACAAGGAAAAGTAGAAAAGGGCTTGTTTCTCAAGTCGGTGGGAAGCATGATATTTTCATTGCTCCTATAATCTAATTTTTAAAGTGGAAGCAATATTTGTCTGTTGGGTAACAATTCAGAATCTTAATCCATGAGTATTTATTAAGTCATTTTATAATCTTAAAGTAGATTTCTTAAGATCTGCTTTAGTACTTTGAGGGGCCAGATGTGATAAGTGATAAATATCACCTTGCAGGTTTTGTTCTGTTTTGTTTAATAAATGCTTTCTTAGTTCTTTACTTGTTTTGGATATCTATTGTTGAGCTGTTAAAAGCTTGTCACAGTTGTCGTATTATTGGGATTCGTGTGGGGAAACCACTATAAGCTCTTAAAATTCATGGAGATGGGAACACTGAGCTGTTTTCAACTTCTGTGCTTTTATTGCATAGAAATGTTGAGAATATCTCATTTTGTGAACTCTCTGATTCATATTTATGAAAGGTGTGATTTAGTTCAGGTATGATACAGATCCTGCAAATAGAAAGCATTACTACCCAGAAGAGAGAAGAGGTAAAAGTTTTTCTTTCTTATTAAAAGTCAGAAGGTCAGTGATAGTTAAGACACTTGCTGAAACACTTATCTACATCGTAATATGTTTAGAACTTAATTACAATGCCAAAGGGAAGTAGAACTCAAGTCATTGTGGCACATTAAATGACTTATAGAGAGTCTTTCAACAGAGATGTTCATTATAATAGGAAGAATAGATTGTAGTGGATCTATTATTTTAAATAATTGCTGTATCTCTTTGCAGCATGTTCAGTGGCTGGTATTCCAGGTGCAAAGAAATGGTATTTTGCAAGTCATGTTATGTGTGGTTATTATCAGGTAAGATACACTTTTTTTTCAGAATATAAGTTCCCTAACTGTCTGCCTATCTGTAGAGCAAGTTAAAACTGTGATGTTCAAAATTCTTTTTGCTTAAAACGTCTTTTTGTTTGGTTAGTATTGCAGTTCTGATTGGGAGGAGGTAAATGTTGACACACAGAAAACTGAAGACTCTCTCCAAACAAGCATTGATGAATACCTGGGAGCCATACAAAACTTGGAGGAAGATGACAATAACAGTCGGGAGTCACTGTCTCTGACTGAGTATGCATATTAATATTTTAATTGCAAGTGTAGTGATCTGACATTTAACAGTAATAACCCAAGGAAATCAAGAAAATTTAACAAGTGAAAGTAACTACCAAAGCAACAGTTAACTATGTTAACTAGTAATCCCTTACTACTACTGAAAATAATTCTATTTTGTTTAACATAGCTTTAATTTTTTTAGTTACAGATGATTTTTATAGGGTAACTGAACAGTTTCCTAACAGCTGACATTTGTATATACAGAAAAAAATTACTTGCTAATCCATCTTGAATCCTACTTCCAGTTTTACTGCAGATTATTTTGATGTCATTAGGCTTACTTCTGCCTCAGTAAAAGAGGAGATAAGTATTTCTCATTGCCTAGGTATATGTTTGTGCAGAGTTTTAAAGATGTGAGATACTTACATCAGGTAGTCCTTGTTAGTTGTACCTTTTGGTTTCTAAATGATTTTGTTTATATTTTGTTTCTAACCATGTTGCTCTTCATTTTCAGTATCTATGATGAAGCTGCTGAAAGTCTGCATCAGTTAGCTGATAAACTGCCTGCCCCAGGTAATCTCTCTTTAAAAAGCAATCTCATTGGAGATTATCTTCTTAGTTATTACTCTAAAAACTCGTGTGGTAAAATCATAGTCAAATTAAAAAATTCAGAGGATATTAGTTTGTTAGCTGAATTACCTTAATGCAGCTCTTGCAGGTAGTTAAAGAACTGAGCATGGTTGGCATTGCAAATCAACTTATGGACTAGTTTGCTTGTTTCTTTGGAAGGCTGTATGTCAGTAGAGCTTAAGGTGGATATTGATATAATTAATTTTTCCACCTAACATGACGTCGAAGTCGTAATAGTAGTAAGCACCACAAAACTCAACAGGAAGTTTTTTATGAAAATAAAGGAAGATGTTGACATCAAGCTTACATCTAAGTTGCCAGCTGACTGCTTGTGGGTGGGAGTCAAGAAGCTGAGAAGGAAAATATATCAGAACTATTGATTTAGATTTTACAAACTGGAGATAAGTATCACCTTGCAGGTTAGGGTTACGTAATGTTGCAGTGGTTGATTTGGGATAGCAAAGGAATGTAGGAAGAACGACAATCATAGAATCATTAAGGTTGGAAAAGACCTCTAGGATCATCGAGTCCAACCTTTGACTAAACACCTTGTCAACTAAACCATGGCACTAAGAGCCACGTCCAGTCTTTCCTTAAGCACCTCCAGGAATGGTGACTTCACCACCTCCCTGGACAGTCCATTTCAATATCTAATCACCTTTTCTGTGAAGAAATTCTTCCCAATGTCCAACTTAAACCTCCCCTGGTGCAGCTTAAGACTATGTCCTCTTGTCCTATCACTAATTGCCTGGGAGAAGAGTCCAAGCACCTCCTGGCTACAACCACCTGAAAGGAGGTTGTCTCACCAGACAGTGAGAAAGTCTCCCCTGAGCCTCCTCCAGGCTAAAGAACCCCAGCTCCCTCAGCTGCTCCTTGTAGGACTTGTGCTGCAGACCCTTCAGAAGCTTCATTACCCATCTCTGGATTTGCTCCAGCACCTGAATGTCCTTCCTGAACTGAAGAAGGACAGAGTTGAACACAGGATTCGATGTGTGGCCTCTCAGTGCTATGAGAAAATATATCTAGAGATTAAATCTAGATTATTAAATCTAGAGATTAGAGTGTTAAAAGAAGGGAAATGAAGTAGCATAGTTGTATGGGAGACAACTCTCATCTGTCAGTGCTGAGTGAGAGAGGAGAAAGGTATAGAACCACTGTCACTGAGGGAATGGCAAAATGTTTTTTGTTCATTTAAGAGGAGCAGCAAGTGATGAGCTAAAAATGCATGGTTAGATCTCACTGAAGTTACTTGAAGCTGATATTTTAGCCCGTTTTAATGCAATCAGTGATAATCAGAACTTTTCTATCTTTAAATGATTGAATAATTTCCTGAATCATGGTACTTTGAGTCATATATAACTGTTTTTATAGGCAGAGCGATGGTTGATGTAATACTGCAGGCTGTTGAACGAGATGGACCCAAGTTGAAAGACTGCTTACCTGCTATTGGTGCCCTGAAACACCTGAGAGAATGGCACTCTGCACAGATCACTATTGCAGCAAATGATGCAAAAGGGTATGGCATTTATTTCAGGGCTGTAAACAAGGTCACTCCTGTTTTGTGTTAGCATAGGTCAGTGGTTTTAAATAAAAACAGCATCTTGAATATTTTACGTGTTTACTTTGAAAATACAAAGATTAGTCTATTACTGTATGAGGGCAGAAATTACTCATGCTGATTTGTTGTAAATACATGCCCTAACCAGAGAGGCAGACAAAAAAGCAAGTCCTCTGAACTTCTTGTTTTCTCTAGGAGGAAAAGGTAAATTTTTTTCTCTTCCCTATTGTCTTTAGTGTGCATACAGTGTTTTGAAGTTGTTGTACTATGCTACATAATAACTTGTATATTGATTTTAGTTTTCCAGGTTTTTTTTTAAATGAATCCATACCTCTGCTGATTTGACTTAAAATTTTACATTACTTTAATTATCTTTGGTATTACATTTCAGAGAGGAAGAATAGTGTCTGATTTGTCCCTTCTGAAAAAGGAGTATAAATGCTCAATTACTTCCTATATGCTTCTGAAGAATTTATTGTTCTGAAGAGTCACTGAGGCTATTAATTCAAGTTGAAATTCAGTCCAGTAGTTTCCTTACTGCCCTCCTCCAATTGACATAAAAAGGCCATGATAAATCACAGTAGTTTGGGGTTTTTTCCCCCACACAGTGAATGATTGTGTGGATACTGAATAACTTGGCAAAGTTACCTCCACTTCCCTTCCCCTCCATGCCCAAAAGATTCAAGTTTGCTTTGTAGAATGTGTGGTTAAGCTTAATCCTAAATTAATAAAACTGTTGAAAATTAAAAAGTTGAATGTTCAGTCCTTGGATAGAATAAGCAATATACCTACTACATAGTACTCTCTGAGGTATATGGAGGATGATAAACTTACTGCAGGGACTTCCATGAGCATTTGATCTCAGTGCTCATTGGTATCATCCTGTGGAATCAACTTTTGACTGAATAAATGCTTCTGCTGCCTTTTATGTCATCATGGCTGGGCTTCGCAAACGAAGATTTAGGAAGGCTCTATCCATGTTTGTTACAAGCACGCTGGTGGCTAATGAGGCCAATGCGAGATAGACATATCCGATTGCAAAAGGCACAGCAGAAAGACTCCTTAGGAGGTATATTCTGCAGGGCACGATTCTTTCTGTGTTGTCTTTTCTCCTTGAGAGTGATCCTGCGTGCGTTCTCAAAGGAAACATCAGTGTTATAGGTGGTGTGTCTCCAGGCCTCCCGATTTGAGGCCAGAGTGGACCAGTTATGGTGATCAGTATGGCCAAGGCTGAGATGTTGTTTCAGGGAGTCCTTGTATCTTCTCTTTAGGGCTCCTCTCTTGCAGCAGCCAGTGGCAAGTTCACCATAAAGCAAGATCTCAGGGAGGCAGTGGTCCTTCGTCCTTGAGATGTGCCCTGCCCAACACAGCTGTGTTCTCAGCAACATGGCCTCAATACTTGTGATTGCTGCTTGTTCTAGAACAGATGTATTGGTCACATAATCTGACCAGTGGATGTTTAGGATTGTACAGAGACAGCGTTGATGGAAGTGTTCTAAGAGACGCAGGTGGTGGCGGTAGATGACCCATGATTCAGATCCATATAAGAGGGTAGACAGCACAATGGCTTTGTAAACACTGATCTTGGTACTTTTCTTCAAGTGTTTATTACGCCATACTCTTTTGTGGAGTTTTCCAAAAGCACTATATGCCTTTGCTAACCTGTTGTCTATCTCTCCATCAATCTTACCATCCGAGGAGATGAGGCTACCTAGGTAATTAAACTGCTGGACTGATTTGAGCTCTGATTGGCCAATGGTGATGTGGGGATGATGGGGGACTTCCTGAGGTGCAGGTTGATAGAGAACTTCTGTCTTCTTTAAGCTGACTTCCAGCCCAAAGAGCTCAGCAGCATCTGCAAAGCAGGATGTTAAACGCTGCAGAGCTGCTTCTGTGTGGGCGACAAGGGCGGCGTCATCAGCATAAAGCAGCTCCCAGACAAGATGGTTTAAGGTCTTGGTGTGGGCCTTCAGTCACCTTAGGTTGAAAAGGCTTCCATCAGTACGGTATCGAATGTAGATACCGTCCTGATCATTGATATCTGCCATGGCCCTTTGGAGCATCATGCTGAAAAAGACTGTGAATAGGGTTGGTGCAAAACGCAACCTTGTTTCACGCCATTGGTTATTAGAAAGGGCTCAGAAAGTGCATCACCATATCTGACTTGGCTGTGCTGACCCTCATGGAGTGAGATGATCATTTTAAGGAACTTGGGGGGACATCCTAAACGTTCCAAAATCTGCCATAGACCTTTTCTGCTCACAGTATCGAAAGCTTTGGTGAGATCAACAAAGGTTACATAGAGACCTTTATTCTGTTCCCTGCACCACTCTTGCAGTTGTCTGAGTAGCCTTTTATGTAAAATGAGGCCATTTGGGCATAGAGTATCTCTGGTGAAAGTTACCTCACTTATTCTTCCTGTTCTGCTGATGATGCTGTTTTCAATTAGAAGACAGACTGCCCCTAGAACCCACAGATACTGACTGTTCTCTCTCTTGTTGAATTTGGGTAATGCTTGTGCCGCAGTCTATTTACTCTGCTTAGAAGGTTAACTACAAACCATCTAGAGGGACCAGTGATAGCCCCAATGATGGCTACCTGACTTTGCTGCAGCTTCTAGCACCCAGCTTTACTATGGTCTGCCTGCAGCTTGCCATTGCCAGTCTTATTTGATTTCTGTCAAAGTTCTTTGCTCTCACCTTCATGGAACATGTGAACACCTTCCTTTACAGAGCCTGAATGAGAAATTCTGTAATATTTTTTACTTTGTGAAATACAAAGCTATATATGTCTGTCTTAACATACACAAGACCGTTCAGTGCTAAGAGGTGATAGGTAAATTCAGTCAAACTGCACTTCATGTTAATTTGTAATACTAAATTCAGTAAGATTAACTCCATATTTTTGCAGTAGCTGGCAAAAGATTGCAGACTATCTATCAGCAGACTTTGTGTCTTCAGATGATATCATGAATATTATTGATTTAAAGGAACTCTGGAGAGGAAAGATTCAGATATGGGAAAGAAAGGTAAAATAATTTTTTCAGCTGTGGTAATTTTTAAAGCATCTATGTTTCTCATTTAGAGCGTGTATTGTACAGTGCATTTTAAGCTTTAAGCCAGATTTGGTTTTGACAGTGTAATTCAAAGAACTAGTGTGCAATCTGTCTGGGTGGGTGGTGGAATAACTTGCTTTTTTAGCATGATGAAAGGATAAATGAGGTTAATGCATCAAGATTTGAACTTGAAATCCAGTTGCTCTCCTCTGAAATATTTGTTGAGACAACTTATTGTTCAAAACTATATTGTTTTCTATCTATCACAAATAATTATTATGTAATTGTAAGTCATTGTTGCAAGTGCACATCTCATGTTTCAGCAAAGACTGAAAACTTTGTGACTGTGAAAGGCATTGTTTACGTTTTCAGTATTAAGGTTTTGGATTTAGTACTTGGTTATCTAAGTGCAGTACTTTTACTTAGTTTTACAGATCTGATGGAAACAAATATAATACTAATTGTTAAAAATAATAATACATCTAACTGGCTGAAAAGAAATAATTTTTATCTCTTTTTTTGACACATTTATTGTCTTTCTTTCCCTCCAGTTTGGATCAGGAGTTGACTTTCCAGAATTTTGTATAAAAAGCACTTCAGCAAAGACATTCAGCACTGCACATTTAAGTTCTTGCCTTGCTGGTAAAAAAGAGCAGCAATCAAGGAATACTGATACTTTGCCAGAAGCAAGTATTATTCTTGATCTTTCTTTTACTTTTAGAATTCATCTGTTTTACTTTCCTGAGAAAATTAGTAACTGGGGAAACTCTAGTCAGAACCAAAAGTTAAACATAAAAGTTTGGATTGGATAAGATTGAGGAATGCTTCTTTTGTTCATGTGTGTTATCAAAACAGGTCCTTAAAATTTCATCTGTTTTTCGTAGAAATACCATACCAAGATTTTTCCAAGTAGAAATTGAGACTTTGTTCAATCTTAATACTCAAAATATCTAATTTATGAATTCTGTATTAATTTAACCTTTTCCACTTAATTTTAAAAGTTTGGGATTTTTTGGTTTTTTTTACACTGTTGCTGTTTCATGTTTTCCACTGGAAGTAGACAGTTGATAGGAACTCCAGAATTGTATCTGTTGATGAAAACAAAAATGAGTGTTTATAAAAATTGGTATCAATTATGAATTTGTTATTTCATTGTTAAAATATATACATTTTGGATTGCATTTGTCTGTTCCTGGCAGAACTTATTTTTCTTTGGATAAGAGTTAGAACTCATTTGATGCACGTGGTTGACATTCTAGGAAGTAAGCTTTATTAAACAGAATTAAATACCCTCCTTGGTTTTTATATAATTATGTTTAATATAATATTGTGAATTGTTTTTCTATTCCTTTATATCTTTTAATCCTCTTTCAGATGTTATCTGTAAGGGAAATGCCCCTAGCAAAACACTTGAGAAAGTTATACTGAGATAACATCATACATTGTGTTACAGGTTTTTTGATTTGATGTCTTTTCAGGTTTTTCATTACTATGGTCCTGCCCTAGAATTTTTACAGATGGTGTTGCTCTCTGATCTACCCTCCATTTTTATATCAGATCTGGAATTTGAACTGTATCCTTTTTTTAAGTATCTAAACTACTACTGATAATTGTCTATAGCAGAAAAAAAACAATCAGAATCTACCTGTGCAAACAACAGAGAGATGGGGATTGCAAGGGCTCATTCCATTCTAGTCTGCCAAAATAGTCAGTGATTCTTCACCACTGGATTTTTTTAATTTTGAAATTTAAATTACTCTAACAATGACCAGATAGTGTTGATATTATCACACATATCATTTGTCTATTGATGTGCATGCTATTTGTGGGAAAAGAATAGAGAAATGTTTTTTTCTGTGTGAGTTTAAAAACCCTGAAGCCTTGCTAATTAATGAATGTAGCATGCTTCACAATATAGGATCATTTGCCCACAAATCATGTTTTTATTGTGCAGGGGCAAAATCTGTGGCAAGATGTAGCAGAGCAGTTTTCTTTTGTGTGTATGCTGCAGAGATCTCAAGGTTGGTTTTAAATGTATGTGCTTTGGGTACTAGTCTTGGGGAAACAATACTAGCTTAGGATGTATAAGTCTTCCATGATTTTGAATCTATAAGTATCTGTGGTGAGTTTTGTATGTTTTATGATACCGTTGTATCAAAGTGCATAAAAACTTAAACACTTGCAGTCCTTCTTTGAACTTGATTTGCAAAATTGAGATGCAGTTTTTTGTGAAGATGAGGTTCCTTAAACTGTTCCATTCAGGAGCCTGTCAAGAACAAAGAAAACATCTACGCTGCTTTTGGACCAGATTTCTTTTCTCTCCGGGAAGGTGAAAACTTCTTTTTAATTACATATAGCAGAAAAATGGAAGTATGTGTATTGTCTATAAAAGATACAGGAATAATATTTTTAAACCTAGTCTCTGTGTAAACCTCTTCAATATTTAGCTCTAAAGCAAATAGAGCTTTTAAAGATGTTTTTCTCTTTACCTTAGCTAAGTTTTAATCTGCTAAAACACTTTGCAACTTTTAATCATATCCTGAGAGATAATTTCTGTGCTATCATAATTGAACTATTGATTTTTTTAGCAAAAGGCTAAAAAGGCACATGTGCAGCCTACAAAATATATCTAGCTACTCTGAAGTGGTAAGCTTTTTTATTTTACATGTGCATATTCTGCTTTTACGTTCTGATTTTGGATAAAAAGGGTTCATGAAACATTTACAATCCTATTTTCCCCCTCCCTGCTTTGCCTTGGAATGATAGTGTGATTATTCATAGCCACAGTATTGTTTTGAAGATGTTTTTCCTGAATATCACCTTTACATAAAAGGTGATAGGGAAGTTTTTTAGTGTTTATAAAATAAATCTATGCCAATCAAAACAAAACCTGCAATGTTAAAATGCTGATACAGTTATTCTTAATAACTTATGTTCTTTATTTGCTATGGAGATGGTATCCCATTATCAGACTGTATGTTTCATTTCAGTTTATTATTTAGGGGTTTAGTGACTTTTTTTCTCCCCTGCCTCTCCATTCTCCATTATACTTAGCCAGAAAGGGAAAAGGTCCTTTTTCTAGTGCTGTACCAAAAATATCTTCTAGAATGGTTTTATATTGGTAAATATCCCAGGTAATTTTCATTTTACTTAAGGGTACTGAATATTTGGTCAAATATCTTTTACAGTCGAAGAGCTTGCATTTCCACTAGTTTTTTTAAAGTAGAAGCCAAAACAGTCAAAACACATTGTCAGATTACTTTTTAGAGTCTGCACATGATGAATTGAATGTATTTTGAAGATAACAGTTTCTCATAGGGATTTTTTTTTCAGTCTGCTGCTGGAAATATTGTGCATCTGTAGGCTTTTCTAATAACTGTAATAGCATTGTTTTATTGCTTGAGTATTCTAATACATGTGCATTTCTTTCTGTTAGTGCTTATTGGCCTGGAATCTATATAGAGACATAAACATAGTCCAGTATCTGATTAATGGAGAAGGGTAATATGTAGGAAGGAAAAAAAATAAAATTGCTTTTCAAAGGAATGCAGAGTCACTGATGCCAGCTAATATCTGTGAATTCTGTTCTCATTCTGGATACTACTCTACAGCAGTGTTTGTAGCCAGAATACTGAAAGAATTGTAATAGGTAATAAATATCTTTTTATCTATAAAATAGAAATTCAGCAGTTAATGATCTCTCAACTGGACTAAGAAGTAAATAAAACTTTTACAGCTTCTATGTCAAATGCTGTTCCATTTTGATTGATGTGAATTGACAGATGTGCTAAGATGTTTTTCATCAATTGAAGTACACTTGAAATAATGCCAAATCGATAGCTCAAGACTGAAATATAAAACAGGTTTCAGTAATATTGCATGTGTTGTACTTGCTCTCATTATTTAGGTGGGAGCTTTATTTACATTGCCATGTAATGTAAGCAGTGTAGTGATCCCATCTCCTGCCCAGCTGAGTACTAAGAAATGGAAGGAATATATGGCCAGGAAACCCAAGGTCATTACTGGTAGGTATATTTTGTTGTGGGTATATCTATTTGTGTACATGTATATATATATGGTGAGATTTTCCTATACATTTGGGATTCTCTTTTTGTCTTCAATGAAATTAGGTCAGTGATTGTTGTATTCATTGACACAAAAGGGTTTAGTGAATGCAAGTTCAGCTATGCAAACTTTCAGGAAAAAATGGATAATAACATCATGACAAGCTTTGGGGAAAATGCATCTTCTTTAAACCATTTTTGTGTCCTGTCTCTCAGCTAAGATCCAGCTTTCACACACCTTTGTAAGGTGACTGTAAAATCCATGGGCATAGAGGTTTGCTTCTGCAGATGGAATTCCAGCCTGCTTCAGTTAGGTGCTTCCCTTCTCTTTTAAGACTGACTGTTTTTGTTGCCAGCTGGATAGCTTTTGTAAACAAGTATGCAGATGAGGGTGGCTGGCAGACTGATATTATTTCACCTCTAGAGGTAGGAAAAAATTGAGAGGAATTAGGAAGAGTTGTATAACAGGGCAAAAAGCTTTATGGAATGGATACTGGAAGTATATAGATTTAAAATTATCTCTGCATGTTTGGAGGTGGTAGAGAGGGTGTGAGATACACAGATATATATATATATACACACACACACATATATATGTACATATATATGTGTGTATATATATATATGTATATACATATGCAGCAGCAGTATTTATGTTTATTGGAGAGATACTACTGATGCAGTCAAATGAGTGCGAGATCCCCAATGTCTGCAAGATCTCTGTCCTGTGTTCCAGTGGAAGGGTTTTGTACAAATATTAACTATAATATGATCAGTAACATACAGTAGGTTCTTTATTAGGCCTCTTGAATAAAATTTAGAATAGGAGGAGAAACATGACCATTTAAACGTGTTTGCTTATTTAGTTGAAAAGTGTTGATTTTTTTTAGTGGCTGCTACTAATCTGACCATACTAAGATTTGTTAATCCTTAGTGTCTTTGATCTGTGGGAAGGTGTAATTCTTGGAATTGGTAGTTCTCAAATGCTAAGATTAAAGTCAAAAATAAAAACTTACCTGTGAGGAATCAGCTATGAGATGCCAAGATAAAATGGAAAAGGAAAATATTTCAAATTACTAGGGGAATGGGACAATAGTGAAAATATTTCTGGAATCTTTTTCACTTTATTGTTCTATTTTCTTTCTCTGGATTTATATATTGAGGTAGCACGGTTTGCCCTTCTCTTTCCTTCAGCTTCCAGCTTAAAATTTTCAATAAATACTGGAATATTTTATATTTGTTACTAACAAAAATTTATAATGCTAATAAATATTAAGCTCCTGTTGCATTAATTATTGAGATAGTATTGCAAGTATGAAATTATTTGACTGTTAAAGCTTAGTACATCAAGAAGTATTCACTCTCTCAATTGCTGCATTTACCAAGGTGCTATAAAATGTTTTCTGTCTAAAAAGATAGCAAACCCATCCTTCCACTTTTTCTGTCAAGTCCCACAATAATTTATTTTCAAAACTGCAAACTATATGCCAGTGTTTAAAAACAGAATGTCTTTATCTCTCACGCAGACTATGCACAAGGGTAAAGTAGGGAGTGAAGCTTCCATTAATGAATAATGCAGTGTCCTTGGGAAGAGAGTATAGTATTTCCTTTTCTTCTACAGTTGTATGTTCTTCCAGTGAACACTTATATTATTTCAATGCACATATGAAAAAAGGCCTTTTTTTACCTAGCAGAACAGAAACTTCTCTTCACTGTTTCATGGTAGAAATGTAACTTTGCCAGTTAAAGAACTTCTCTGAGTGGTGGTTGGAGTTGCCAGCTATACTCTGTAGTCTGCATTAGAAAGCTGGCCCTCCTGACAGTCACAGGAGTTGGGTGCTGGTAATGTGCTGGCTTTAAGGCAGCAGCATTGTCCAGCTCAGATTTGCTACTGTCGTTCATTTATTTTGCATGCTCTTCAGTTTGTAGCTTTACAGGGGGTAAATATCACCTGTAGTTGCTGTTTCTCCTCAAAAGATGCAAGATTTCTCACAGAAGAGGAGAGAGCAAGTGTAAGAAATTTGATGGTGGTTTATAGCTTGTTTTAAAGCTGTTTTTCTGAGGGTGTTTCACAGTTATGTCCTGATGTTTGTGAAGTTCCAGAAGTTGAACTGAAAGGAGAATCTTGCCGATACTATTTCTTGCTACAAGGCAACGGCTCTGGAGGATGTAAAGCAACCCTGATTCATTCAGCTGGCCAGATCAATGGTATGGCCACTCTTGCTGCAGTAAATGGAAGGTTAAAGACAAGAGCAGAAGAAACAGAGTCAAGTAAGAGTAATTGCTTATTTATTTAAGAATATCTGAATGCAGGCAAATGCTACTCAATTTCATATGTTCCTTTTATTCATTCCAGTCAGTGTTAAAATGGAGAAAACAAGGAAGAATATTACATTTTTTATAAATGTGTCTATTAGCAATATTTGTCAAATTCATAAAAAATATAATGAACTTATTTATTCACAGAATTTACTGCTACCATATTTTTTAAATCAACTATGTAAAGTTACAGTCAGTGAGATTAGTTGAAAATTGTTTTTTAAAGGGACATCCAGGTAATATTAGTGCAAATCAAATTCTTGAAAACTTAAAGTTTAAAAAGTATGTATTGCTGATGTAAAGACTGCCTAGCCCATGCCAAAAATCTAGGTAAATATCAGTTGAAAATCCTGTTTCACTGATGTATCATAGCTGCTCCACTAAGTAAGAGCATGTATCTAGACATTTATCTTAGATTAGTTATCCTGTACAACTACACATATTAGTTAACTCTACTAATTCCTGTATTTGTTTCAATAATGCTGACAAAGAAAAAGAGCACAGTGACCTGCATCTTATCCACTTAATTCCTTATTATCGAAATAAATCAATGTGTGATATGACTGACTACTTGCCATTTATCCTAATTAAAATCCCATTAGTACAGTGTCAGAGAACTGAAAGTCCTTGACCACATATTGGGAAAAAACTTTTCTTTCTTTTCTGTTTTGATCCTAAGTATCAAACTTAGGATCTTTTTACCCTCTTTAAATGTTAGTCAAGTTAATTGTGTTGTCATATTGGTTTTGTACAGAAATCCAAAAACGCTAGTCAGACATCTCTTCCAAGTTATCCTGATGTTCAATTGTAATTGGTTTGTTTGGGTTTTTTTTAATGATTAGCCATATTTGAAAGTCTGGTTGTTTCCTATTAATATGAAATTTCTATGTCTGCAATGTTTATGTTTTCTAAAAAGAAGTAATGATTCCAAAGTCCTGTGAGAGATTCTTAATAAAAACTTCTCCTAATCTGTACAGGCTTTTGTATTGCTGACTTCATCCAGTCGCTGCCACGCTTCTGTGGAGAGCAGATTGTACAAAGAGAAATGAAACTGTCTCATCTCCAAGTGTTTGCCTTGAAAGAATATCTCAGTAAGTAATGGGGAAAGCACTGGTAATTCTCATTAAAAGTATTTGAAAGCTCTTTATGTCAAACTGAATGTGATGGCTCAGTTTACAAAACCGAAGTGAGTTGATCACTTTGTGAAGAAATAGTGAAGGTTTAAAAAGAAACTTCGTAGTATATTCATGATTGTGTGTCAGATAATGAAAAAGAGAACACTGAATTAAGGTTGGTGGCTGCTTGTTACACTGTTACTCTGTTTGAGCATAGTTTTGGAATAATTTTGTGGTAATTCTGTGATGATTTCCCCAAAAACCCTTACTGCTGGATATGTCTTCTACAAAAATAAGAATTCTGTTTCTGATTTTTCAGAGTTTTTAAAAATTTATTCTTTATTGCAAAAGTCTTCAACAGCAGAGGAAAAATATGCATTGGATATTTGTTAGATTTATCATGAAGCATCGTTTGTAAGCTGAAAGGTCATCCTCTGTAGATTTTCATGAGAAGTACATTTGAGTGTCCTGATTTTTTCCATCCAAGTCCATTGCTCTAAGAGACTCAATTAAAAGAAAAAATGCTTCTGAGAGATTGGCTGGCTTATAGAAAATGGCATTCTGTGAAGATTATATAAGTGTATTATCATTAACAGAATAGCATCTTAAAGAAAAGAAGATTCCTGCTAATAGTCTCGTCTTCCACCCCCTGCCCCCTGCCAGCTTGCAGTCATTCTCAGAGTCCTGTCAGCTTCAGCCCTGAGCTTGGGGCTGCTTTAGAGCTTGTGTTTTAATTTCGAGTGGATCATCCATTTCCATTAGGATGAAGACTGAATAGGAGCAGTTGGGATTGACTGATCATCCCTAATCATACCAGAATTACCTGGCCCTTGATATTCTGACCAAAGAGACCAGAGCAGGCTCTTAGTTACACTGAAGCCACACTCCTGCACCAGCAGCAAAAATAGGTGGGTGGGAGGCTCTGCAGGCTGCAGCTTTTCACATTTAGGCTCAGCAAGTCCAAGATATTTGTCTCTGGGGAATCCAAAACTGGATGTACTCAGAAATGCATGTATACAGAAATTAAAGGACTGTAAAAATGGGATTCACATGTGACTTCAGCTATTCTCAGTTGTCTGTGGAATAAACCACCCATGTCTTGCTAAAGGGTTCAATAGTAAATGTTAAGTTAACTTACTTGTGTTATTGGTTTTGGGTGGATATTTTCTTGTTTAGTTAGTTTTTAGCAGGGTCCAGTTGTTCTTTGTTACTTAGTAGGTGCAGTACCTTTTCTTTTTCCTTTTATAGAGAGAAAGGAATTGACTAAGAAGCCTCCGGTTATTTCTACCAGTGAGTTCAAAATTTTATTAAAACTTACAAGAGAATGTTTTTTGGACCTGTGCAACACTAGTCTTCCTAACCATGATCTACAGAAGGTTTCCAATAAAACTATGTCATGCACTGTGACTTGTGGTGAGTATTGTTCTTTAGGAAATACGCTGCTTATTCTCTTTTGATGTTTTTTTCCTACCGGTCGTCAATTTGTTACTTTTACCAAAAGAGGAAAACATATAAGGAAAAGTAAAGTAGCTTTCTAGGGTTTTTTTGCAAACTGAAATGACCCTTACCTTACCTATTTCCTTTCTTTTCCTTAACAAAAAAATTGTGCAGAAAATGTTTCTGATTGCATCATCAGACAGATTTTCCATTTATTTATGTAATTTATATATGTGCCTTAAGGAATATCTATATATAAAGGAATGTGTATATATATGAGTTTATACATATATATTTCTTTAAACAATAAGATTGCTTATTAAGGGTTATCCACCATATATTTCTTGCAGAGCCTGATTTAATGGAGACAAATCCATTGGAATGGCCAGAAAGACATGTTCTTCAGAATTTGGAAAACTTCGAAAAAAACAAACAAAAAACGAGGTAATAATGAAATACTGAAGATTTTCTTTGCAGCGGCCATTGAACATTACTGTAGAGGAACTTCAAATGTTGATAGCCATTGTGTAAACTGTTTTCAAGTATATTATAATCTTTCAAAGAAAATATTGCTTACAGCTAAAACTAATTTTCTGTCAATTTCCAAAGATGTATTTTCTGGGTATTGAAAGTAGTATTGTTTTGAATATGATTGACTAAATGCAAGTGAAATTTAGCTTAAAATAGCATAGTTCTAAAACTGAATTACCAAAATGACACTTCTAGAAAATAGTAGCCTTGGCAGAAAAACACATAGAAGCTTTTCTTTCTCCCAACATGCCCTAAGTAATAGAGATAATTTAGCATTTTTTGTGAGCATGTGTTTATAATCTCCTTGTATTTCCAAGATAGTACTTAAGTCATGTCTCAAGTCATTTTAAAGTCGAAGATCCTATTGGCTTTATGTTTGACATTTACATTTAGTTCTGTTTTTCCTTCAGTACTGTTCAAGTGAAACCTGTAGACCTTTCTGTCACTTAATACAGCTTATTGATTTAAGTTTAGTTCTCACTTCATATAAGACTTAATAGTCTTTGCTGGTCTTAATGTTTTTGCTGGGAGACCTTTACAGCCAGTTGTCCAACTGTATTTTTCTTAATCACTTCCATCCCATTTCTCTCTTTCAAATACTGTAGTTGGCCATGGCTTAGATTGGAGTTCTGCATGTGAGGAATTCTCACATTAGATCTCTGCTTTTTTGTGGTTGTCGCTGCTATTATTATTAATGGCTTTTCTTTCTCAGACAGGTAAAGTTCTTCCTTCTAATTAGCTTTCAAAAACCTTCCTGAAGGACCTTTCTGTTTCATAGTCAGTGTTTATTTCATTGTATTCTGAATGATGATCTTTCTTATCCTCTCTCAGTGTACAGCATATTGCTCAACAGTAGAAAAGAGAGAACTTTGCTGTACTTGATTGAAGACACTAAAAAAGAGTGGAAGTTTGGATGCAGTAGTGGCTTTATGGTTCTAAATTCTTGAAGAAATTACTTCTTTTTAGCAGAATGCTAGAGAATTTGCATCAAATATAGTTTATCATGAACATTGGTGTGAATGTTCTCAAGGAGCAAGCTTACTCATTTTACTTTGGCAATAGTTTAATTGTTCCAGACTAGCAGTTATTTAATTTATTTTTTCTTAATACCATGAGATTACTAAAGAAAAGAAAAAAATCTTAGATTGGTCTTTAGTGTTTGGTTTTTTTTTTTTCCTTTTTTCAGAGTTTCTCTGTTTGCACATTCATCTGAGCAGTTGCTGGGGCATAAAGACAGCCAGCGGGAGTCACTGACATTGCTCGATGCTAAAGAATTACTGAAATATTTCACACCAGAAGGGCTGCCAGTTGGTGATCTTCAGCCACTCCAAATTCCCAAGCGGTAAGAATCCAGCATATTAAAGCAGACCATACTCAGAGCTGATGGAGGGGAGTTACAAATAAGGACTGATTGAGAGTCACAGAATGGTGTAGCTGGATATGAGTTTAAAACTTGTAACATCCTTGCATTACATACCTGCCAGTGAAATCAACTGTTTTGCTCCTCCAGCCAGTCTTACTAATTAATTCTTTCAGGATCTGAAATGGCTGGAGATGATGATGATGTTTGTCCTATGCATTTAAATAACAAAATAATCACCTGAAGTGGAAAAAACGTGCTAGTGGACTCCTGGCAAGCTGCTGAAATGTGTGCATTTTCAAAATAGTATTTCTATCCAAGCAGAAATACTGTGGCAGAACTTTAATTTTATTGGTGTGATTTCTTTCAGTGGGGGGGAGTCTAGGTGGGAAGAAAATTGCAGTGTAGAAAAGCAATAGCTGAGCCTGTTTTACTGTGTTCGTCTCCTGTCATGCTGGCCCAGAATTCCTATCTATATTTTTATGTGGTAAAGTGCTCCTTAAAGGAAGCTTATCTACTCTGGTGGCTTCACAAGTATTTATCCTTAGTGTGTCTGCTGGTAAGTATTAGTGTATTAACCAGTACTTTTGCAGCAGGAAGATTGATACATGGAGTTAATGGAGTAATTTTCCGGATCTGAACATCTGTTAGAGTTAAGGCCAGACTGTGTGAGAGTCAGATAGTGTTTGCCTGTATTATTTGTGCAGTGTGTTACAGATTTCTAGGTAAGGCAAGACAATCTTTGCAGTCACTAGAATTATGTTTGTTGACCTTTTTAACGTTGAATAATAGAATCTGTAATGGACTTATTTGATACAGCCCTCGATCCTTTTTCAGACTTCATTATATGTAATAGGAATGCTTCTTGAGAGGGAAAGGTACTGTAATATTTTGGATTTTCTGTAGGATTCTTAAGACTTCTGTAAAATACTTACTGGAGTTGTGAAACTAGCCTCAAGATGTTCTGAGCAGAGAATTCAAGCAAGTTAGAAAATATGCAATGAAGATTGAGAATCTTCTACTGAGTTGTTAGACCAACAGAAGGAATTAAGAGATTTTGAGAGAGACTGATGAATTAAAGGCATGTTCACTTGTTTTACATGTTTGAGTTTAAATAGAAGTTTAATAGATTACAGTTTTGGCTGACAGTCTTTCTAAATTACCATCTTGCTGGATTCAGTATCACATCTTTCCTGGATGTTTTTCCCAGATAATTTTTACAGTGGTAATGGTACAGAGACAGTCTGTGTGAATAAAATTTGAAGCAATATGTACGTTTCAGATACTCCTACATCTTGCCTTCATCTCTTCCCTTCTTTAGAGATAAATGAGATGTGACAGGGTATGCTGGGATCTGGCAGCAAATGCTTTCTGTCTGTCTCGCTATGGCTTATTCTGTTGAAATGCTTTCAAACAAATGCATTCATGTGATTTAGTTGCAGAGAGTTTCTAGCTGGAATTGAAATATCACAGGAGACAAGTGGTTAGTTATAAAGTCTGGCAAAGGTGACTGTGAGGTGAGACAACAAGATAAAGGGAAGGAATTCACTGCTATAGTGCTGGATTGAGAAATGGGAGGTCAGTTCCCAGTTCCTTTCAGTCCATTCTACTACTCAGGTGTCCCATTGTGAAATGGAATGATATTTACCTGGGTTTATTGATAAGTTATTTGGAGCAGTGACCTTAACTGGTTGAAATGTCTAAGAGCTTCTGTAATATTAATAGCTCAGTAGGAATTAGTTAGTTGAACTTACATTGTCACTTCAATAAACATTTAATTTTCCATTGATGCTTTACCCCAGAGGCTTTGCCAAAGCTGGCATGCTGGTTTAGTCTTCCTATACCATGGCATTTTTTTCTGATTTTTGGAAGTATAATTTATCCTGACTGTAGCTTGTTAAAATAGATCCGTTTTTTTCTTTTTTTCAGTGAAAATGCATTTCTTTTGACACCAGAGCTTACTCCTCGGAAGCTCAGAGGTTTGCCTTTTGAAAAAGCAGCTGGATGCCATTATCATGGACTTGAGTAAGTGTCCTGGCTTTTTTTCCCAGAATTATTTTTTAGTTTCCAGTCTGGGTATAATTGGAAATGTTTCAAGCAACATGTGTGTTAATTATGGAAAATTTTATGTATCCTTTTTCTTTGTTGGAACAACTTTGCACGTGCCAGCTCTCCCTTTCTTACCTTTATTTTAGTTACTGGTTTAAATTGCAACACTCCTGCCTTGATGGTAATGTAAAAACATTTAAGTTTTTTCTAAGCTGTACTGTTGTAGCTATTCTCAGTGTCTCTGTAAATTTTAATTCAGAACTAAAAGTGTCAGGGAAAATAGGGTTCATTAGTACATATCGAATTCCTGGGGCAGCACATGAGTGAAGTACATACATAGCTCCTACTTTGATATTTAATTGTAGACACTTTTAGAACAGTCAGGAGGTTTATGAGACCTGCTGTGGTGCTACCTGTGTGTTCAGGGAACCTGAAAACAACTCTAGCAGGCAAGTGTTAGTGGTAAGAATGTTCAAAAGGATCAATATGATTAGGACTGTGTTTAGTCCCAGCCAGCCAGAAATAGTTATTTGTTAAAGCTTCATCATATAATGTAGCTGTATAAAAATAGTTTAGAAAAACAGAAATATTGACATTGAGAAGAAGAGGAAAGACATAGAGAAATGCTAGAGTAAATAAGTCAGCATAACTCTTCCCTGTCATTCCTGAGCTTGGAGGAGATGCTCCTTGAATATTCACCATTTCCCTTGGGCTCCTCTTCCCTCCGGAGGCTTTATCCCATGATACTCTACCAAGCAGATCCATGAAGAGGCCAAAGTCTAATCTCCTGAAGTCCAGGGTAGTGAGCTTGCTGTGTGCCCTCCTTGCTGCCCTGAGGATCTCAAACTGCACTAGTTAATGGCTGCACTAGTTAAAGGCTGCCCTTGAGCTTCACATTCCCAACAAGCTCCTTCTTGTTGGTGGGAGGGAACAAGGTCCAGCAGAGCATCTCACCTCACTCAGAAAAGGAAGTTATCAGCTCATTCCAGGAACCTCCCAGATTGCCTATGCCCTGCTGTATTGTCTCTCCAACAGGTATTGGGGTGATTGAAGTCCCCCATGCAGACCAGGACTTGTGAGGCTGTTCCTATTTATGATTAAATTAAATTTTTGGTGTAATGAATGTGTGCCAGACACTTGAATCTTGTGTTGCAAAGAAAAAGTAATTGCCATTAAAGCAGTGAGTAAAATGGCAATTTAATTTGTAAAGTTAAATAGATTTTTTTATCTTTATAGAGGATGTGACTACTCAGGGGACTGAGAATATAATAAGGAAAATTAAATACCTTGAAATTTTTAAGTTAAGAGAGCTTACTCTCTTATCAGATAATGAATTTATTTCTAGTGGAAAGTCTTACTCAACTGTAGAAATGGACTCATCAGTCAGTTATTAGAAAAGTGAATTTCTCCCTGAATATGAAGATACTCTGAAGAAAGTAGAGAAATCAGATCTAGCATTTTAACATGATTTCATGTTAAGAGACAAAAGTAAAGAATGTGTCTGGAGTTCCTAAGAGTGGGAAACATTGCTGAGCAGCTTGGAGGGTGGGCTGAGTGATAGCTCACACTGTTCAGAATACTTCATAAGAAAAAGGATGAAATAATACTGGACAATACTGTTACCTTTCCCCAGCAGAGGTAATGTAAGTTTCTGGGTGATGAAACACTGAGCTCTTCCAAGGAATCTTGGAAATCATTTACACCAGAGAAAAGTTAGTTAAGATGGGTTTTGTATTGTAATCTCTTCTGTAGGTTTCACTGGGCTAGAAATACTCATTTGGTATCTTTCAGCTCCACTGTATTTAATACAATTTGTTTTGTTGATTTCATTGATTAAACTGCTTATTCATTGTAGTCGATAAGAAACACTTTTTTGTATTTTTAGCATTTAAAAAATGTGAATCTCTCATACAGCACTGTTTTTCTGGGACAAAGCTAAAGGTTTCACTTCAAAGGTGCAGTTAGCAAACACTTTTTGTTCAAGGAAAAAATTCTGCTAATGTCCATGGAAATCTTATTTATAAGACCACAGGGTAAAGACTTGCAAAGAATATATGATTCAGCTTCTTTGTTGGAGTTGGACTTAAATATAGCTAAATCCATAAGGTATGTGTTAATTTACTGGGCGGTTATAAATTATCTTTCAGAACAATACACCAGTTCAAATGAAAAAAAGTTTTGCAGTTGACACGATTGTCAAAAGTAAGTTTTTCTGACTGTAATAAAGCAGAGACTTTCTCTCACAGGTTTCTCACCAATTTCAATTTCAGATATTGTCTAGATGACAGAAGAGCCTTAGAGAGAGATGTGGGATATGCTGAACTTCAAACTCGTCTTATTCGCTATGAAACTCAGACTACTTGCACCAAAGAGTGCTGCCCTGTGCCAGTTGTCTTGAGTCCTCTCCCATCTCCCGCAGTCTTGTCAGAGCCTGGAAGTGTCCCTGATGGAGAGTCTTTGCAAAGCGAATTCAAAACAGAGACATCAAGGCTAAAGCGCAGATCAAAAGACTTGGATTGCTTTTATCCCAAGAAAAGGTAATGCACTGAATAAAATGAATCTTTAGCATGAAGTATTTCAGTGGTCTCTTGTGAACTGCATCTTTTCTTTCATCTCAAAATGTTTTAGTGAAGCTATCTAGACAAATGTTCTAGTTGTTTAATCCTCCTCTGTGGACTCATTTTTTTTCTCAAGTGTGACCTCTCATTGATAGCATTAGATTAATCAAAAACCATGTGGCACAGGCAGCTTTTATTTAAGAGATGCGGGGTTGTATCTTGCAGAGTCTCAAGTGCCTTTGAAAAGATGACAGATAGCCTCATCTAGGACTGAAACTGTCACTGTTGCTGCAGTACAAATAAACAACTAGAGGTTTGGAAAGCCAAGTACTGTACAAACAGAATAATTGAATTGCTAATCCAAAGGACTGCTGGCATAAGATGACCTACCAAAACTCAATCTTATTGTCAGCCTTGTTTATTAAAGTCTTTTCTGCAACTTTAGTTTTTAAGATTTTCCTTTGTACCTTGTCCTCACTCTGAAGATGCAAAGTCTTTGTGTCAATGAAAAACAGCTGCTATGTAACACTATTTCTGAATGCACTTTTTACTATAATACTTCACTTCGTCCTTCTTTCCAGTCTGATACCCTTTGCAGTCTAATCACACCAAGCCTTTAACAGAGGTATGGTTTTAGGAATATTCATATCTTTTGCAACCTACTCTGAATAGTTAGAAAAGAAAATGTGATTGTATCTAACATTTCATGAATTAGAGTTTTGGAATAACTAGCGCTCTTACAGTTGAAGGATCAAGGATTACAATGTTCCCAGAGAACTATAATGCCCAACTTCCAGTAGTTAAAGATGAGTTCTGACATTCCTGCAGAGCCAAAAGAAATGAGGTAGTTTCAAGAAGCTCTCTTATCCTAAGACTGGAGGCCAGCAAACACTGTTCTTCCTGGCTCTCTAGATGAAGGGTCCATATGCAAAACTACCCCTTCTTCCAAAGAGTTTCATTTTCATCATTATCTGGTTTCTTCAGTTTGTTTCTGGAATTTTTTAATCAGAGGTTAAATGGGTCTGTATATCAGAGACCGATCCAGTCAGTGGAGTGTTCTTTTAATACAAAAAATATTATATAATGGAATCCTGTATTCTTGTCTGCTCTTTTCAGATGCTGTTTGCAAGAATGCACTTATTTCTTTTAAGCAGCAGCCTCCATAGTAGAAACAATGGCACCAAAAGAGTCAGTAAAAAATCTGAAAGTTCTTTTATCTTTTTTGTTTGTTTGTTTAACTTCCTTCTAGGCTAACCAAATCTGAGAGTACAGATTCCCTCCTCTCTCAGGCCAGTGGAAGTAGCGGGAGTCACTGTGCGGTTGCGGTAACAAGGAGGAGCTCTGAAAGATCAGCTGCTGTAGCTGGGATGCCACTGAAACAGCCTGGCCAACCCCACAAAGTGACCACTAAGGCTGGCTCAGCCAGTCGTGTAAATGCTGCCCAACCTGAGACCTTAAAGCCAGCAAAGGAATCAAGATCCCAGAAGCATACAAGGGTAAAGGTCTATGTTGTTTGCTTAGTGAAGAAGCATCTTGCTTAACTTCTTTCCATGGGACTTGATTTTTTACATTTTTTAACTCAAAGTGAACTGTCTTCATCTCTCTTTGTTATTAAATTTCATTCTGTTCGTTTGTGCAAGTGAATCCTGAAGGCACTGTGGAGAGTGCTGCAGAAGCAAGGAATGAAAAAGTATGTAAAGGAGTATTTTATCATGCCCAGGGAATTAAGGCTGAGAGGGATAACAACTAGGAATAAAAAAGGTGGGAATGAATATCAATGGAGTTATGAAATGTAGAAGATTAATATAAAACCTAAAGGCACCAAAGAAATAGCTGTACTGGAAGGGTCGAAGCCATTGTGGAAGAACAGACTGTTCTGAGAATAAAAAGATATTCCAATAGTTGTACAAGTCCATTAATTGAGATAACATTTAAATACTTTGGTGCAATAATGTTTACTTAATAGCTGTATATATTAGGAATGCCATTTTTAAAATACAGTACACAGAACTGTTTCTGGCATAATACTAACTTTAAATTAATCCCAGGATACAGAGAGGACTCTGCAAGAATGCTGATGTACTGTGAGTGGCAAGTTGGGATTGCCCAAGTAAGCATAAATTGGTGTGACTCATTCAGACCTACAGTAAAGTTTAAACATCTCTGATACAAAAAATGTCAGAGGAAATTTTCCAATATGACTTTAGTGTCTGATTTAGATTTTTTTTTTTTAATATGGATGCATCAAAGAAGGAAATACCAGTCTAATGAAAAGTTATCTGTTTATTATTTTGGAGGAAATAAAATCCAAGCCAATATCAATTTTTTTGTCTTCCAAGCTCCATGTGAATATTTGATGATCCTTTACATTGCTTTGACGTGTAAAAATTTCCTTAATTTTTTAGATGAAGGGAATGGAAATAGATTGTTAAATAACTGCTCAGATTTGGTCAGTGGGTTGATGGTGTTGGGGCAATGGATTAAAGAAAGAGGCAAGAAAAAAGATCAGGTTTTCTGTTTTCGTTTTTTTTTTACTTCCATTGGACAATTTTTCTTGTCAATAATTGGGATGAACTTTTGAGTGTGTTTCTGCTGTTTCCAAGATGCTGAAGGAGGTGGTTGCTAAGACTCTTCAGAAACATGGAATTGCAGAGGATCACAAGTGCTTTGCATCATGCAGCCAGCGTCTGTTCGAGATATCAAAGTTCTACTTAAAGGTAACTAGAAGACATGCTCTTACAGTTCTTTGTTCTTAGTTAAGTAAGTCTGCTCCTGAATAAAACTTGAGATAGTCTGTGGGATATTCACACTTGATTAAGACAATATTTCCCAATATATTAGTAGTGTGTAGAATGTGTGGATAAACCTTTAGGCTTGTTGTCCAATGCAGAACATAGTTTTACAGTATATTTTGGTGGTGTCTTATTTGTTTTTAAACCTTATAAAGCAGTACTCTTCTATGTGAGATAACACCTTAAAGCATGGATCTGTTCGGTCAAGTCATACTTTATTGCTTCCTTAGCTGTTGTAGCTATCTCACAGCTGTAGCTGTGACAGCTCAACTTCTCCCTTGTTCTAAGGCTGTTGGCTCAACAAGTAGCTTACAGAACTGACTCAGAAATTCTAGTTCTCTGACATGCTCACAGAAGTCACTGCAAATGTGCACAGCTATCTCACACATACTGGCTTGGCAGCACCCTGTAGAATTGCATCAACCTCATTTTTGGAAGGAGATGAGAATTCTTTCCACAATATCTAAGAGACTTTGTGAGTCAATGCTTAAGCCATGTTACTTGGTCTGGGCACAAAATCAAGTTAAATTACAGTATGGGGTGTTTAAAAGCTATTGCTCACAAGCTGAGCTGCTGTTCCTGCTCATTTACATGTGTTTAGCCTATGTCTATTGGGTGAACTAAGTTTAGACAACTTCAGTAGAGGTGATTTAAGGTAAATGAAGTTGCAGTTGAACAGGGCTGATTGTTTACACGGACAATCTGAACATCTTGCTGATAAACACCAACTTCTTAAATAATTGGAACACATTTCACAATTTGGAACACAGTTGCACAGTCATTCTGTGAGTGCTTCCAGGATCTCACTGAAATATGACCTTTGGATTAGGAAGGTCTCCTAATCCAAAAGCAGAAAGGGCTGCATGTAGGGATGAGTGAGTAGGGCAGATCAGATGGGTTCATGGTTCCATTCCAAGTAGAAGAGCAAAAGGAAGAATACTACAGTGATCCTGTATTATTATTCATAAAAAAAGCAAAGTTAAATAATTCTTCGTTGCTCAGAACAAGGTGATGAAAGTGTAATATCACCCTGGTTATTGGGGCTCTTATAACCCAAATTAGAGTTACCATACAAGTGTGCTGATTCCTGTGGCTTTTTGTTTCATATCTAGGATCTTAAAACTTCTAGGGGACTTCTTGATGAAATGAAGAAAACAGCAAATAGCAATGCTAAACAGGTAAGACCATTTGTTTGTTTCTGTAACTAGCCAAGGCTAAATGTTGCTATGGCAACTTGGTTGTAGGATGGTTTAGTCCACAGCTTTGAGAGATGAAGAGAATACTTCAGTGAAGAACACTCTACCTTGGCTGTGGGTCTTGTTTCAGTCCGATCTCACAGAAACTTCCTCTCAATCAGTAGTCCCATGGCAAAATTTCCAGTTGCTTATATTCAGGATTTGGATAGTATTCTAGTTATAGCTGCCTATATGATGTGCCACACTGAGAAATGGAAATGAAGGCAATAAATGTTTCTACATCACTGAAACAAAAAAATGAGAGATGAGATTTTTCTTCATTAGACGGAAACCTGGATCATTAGGGAATTGTTCTCTTCTTGTGTTGAAGTAAATAACATTTCTTTTCAAAGGTTAGGAAGTAATAAGAGGGTCTGTAAAAGGAAATAAACTTCTGAAAAGAAGCAATGAAAATTAGTAATTTTAAGCTTGGGAGTAACTGTAAGCACAAGGGATATCCGGTGAGTTTATTTGTGTGTAAAGTGAGACTTATGTGAACAGTAGCACAGAGTAAATCATACAAGTAAATACCCCTCCAGAAATTAAGTAACTGACTCTGAAAAATACACTGAAGTGACTCCATGATTGGGAAAAAAAAGTGTTATGCATAATTACAGTACAGTTTTCAAAATCATAAATTAAATGGAAGAATTTGAACTGGCATAGTTAAGTAATAAAACCCAAACTCTCAAGGAAAACTGCTAGATCCTCGCAGAATTTATTCTACAAGAGCAGTATTTGCTGTGTTCTGTACTGTGCTCTGTTGTGAATTGCTTCCTACAGATGATAAGGTTTAAAAAACTGCATGGGTTGTGATGTTTGGTGTTGAACTGGGCTGTTGTCCTGATACACTGCTTCTCACCACCATCTTTGTCTGGGGAGAAAACAGGTAGTTTTGTGAATGTTTGCTGTTTGCAAAAGAAGCGTTAAAATTGGTGTTCTCCTAAGCTGCTCACTGCTCCCTGTATTGGAGAATATTTTGAAATTACCTTATGTAAACTATAATTGCCAAGGACTAATCAGTGGTCTGAACAACTGCCCTGCTTGGAAAGCAGCAGTAAAAAAGGTGGTAGATAAAGCAGTGCACAAATTATCCTTTATTCTTTCTTCTGCTGTTTAGTAAATACCACACAGATGATGATAAAGGTGGCGATAAAGAAAGAATTGATAAAATGTCTGAGATATTATTAAGTTACTTTTGAGACCTGGAGTTATGAAAATGGTTTGCTTTCTCATTTATTTGCCCAGGTGATTGAATGGGTTTTGGAGAAGACTGGCAAGTAGAAGTACTGTGTGGATGCTATTCACACCTTCCTAGGAACTGTGGGGACAGAGCACTTCTGACTACAAGAAAAGCATTGTACTGCCTGAGGCACACACATACAGATCTGCACACTGGTGGTCAGTGTAATTATACAGACTCATCCTTTAAGCACAGTAGCAAGAGTTGAAACTTTTTATACTGGAAGTTTTAATTATTTTTTTTCTAATTCATATGAAAAAAGGTTTTATTTTATGTGCATATTTATTATGTTTGTTAAAAGGAATATAGCTTAACTTGGTTTGATAAAGCTTTGTATGTTTTACAATCAGTATATATGTTTTTTATGTGAATAAAAACCCCAACAGATTTAATTTTGATAACAGCCTCTTTGGTTTACCTTTTTGTGTGAAGACCTCCACTCTATTTATTACAGCTCACTGTTGTATAGACAGCTGTTTACAGCATTGGCCATTAACTTTTCGTAAGCTAATTAAGAGCAGTTTCTATTCTGCAGGTGAAAGCAAAGGTAATTAGAATTCGAGTCACGATTATCTCTGTGTTGTAGTAGCAGGAAAAAAACAATGTCTTTTGAAACTTGATGGGAGGTCCCATTAAAGAAAGGATCACTTTACAAGCTGAATTTCTGGTATAATTTCCTGCCTGCTCTTTGTAACACTCCTTAGAAAAAAATCTTAAGAGAGGTCTGAGATCTCATGTCCTGGAGGAGGAGAAAATCAAAGCGAAAGCAGTAATGATGATGGTGAGAGCTGGCAAAGAGCTGGTAAGCTGTGCTGAAGTGTAATGGAAAGAATTTCTACCTGTTTCACGTGTTGCAAGTACAGTAAAGGACTAAATTCAGCCTCAGTTTGCTGAAGTCTCAGACATGTACCTGGCTTGTACTAATGTAATTATTCAAGTTAGTATTATTTTGAGATGAGGAGTTCCTACCAAAACAAACAGATTTCACAGCTTTCAGTATAAAGATTTCCTGTTCATCATATAAACTAATATGATTGATAGAGAAGCACTGCTTTTGTTTTGCTATATTCCCCTGGCACGAAAATGGATTAAGCAATACAAATATAAATGAAATCTAATGTGATGAAAAAGTAAATGAACTAAACCATGTGGAGGTTAGACTAAGTACTGTAAAATCTACACATTCTCTAAAAAGCCTTTCTGATTTTGTGGCATTATTCTTTGCTTAATTCTATTCCATGTAAAGCTGAGCCCTAAGGAGGTTTTTCGTGTCTAAGATCTTGTGTTAATCTGTTCCTTTGTCTCTCTGTTTACTGTTCTCCTGAACTCTACAAGACCTTTTGTAGGGGGAGTGTGTACTTGGTTTAACTGCACTCTGAGCTGCAAGAGGAGACCTTTGTAGTTGTTCTGCTGTGACAGGGGGCTCTAGTGAGTACCGTGTGCATCTTATCCCAGGACAAACATAACTACTTATGAGATGGATTTCATTTGCAGAATGCCACACATCCACAGCATCCTGGTTTTACTGATTTGGTGAAATAGAAATGCAATGAAGAGAGATACTTAAATAATGATTTGATAAGTGCATGCATGAAATTACTCCAGTGTAATGATTACTGTGTATGGCTCACGTTTCTTCGCATTCAACACAGAAAACAAGAAATTAATCAAGACATTAATCTTCCTTAACATCTTTTAGTGAATAAAGGAAGTCTCTACTTCCAAACAGAGAAAAGCTGTAAGTTATAGCCTTATCTCTTCAGCCTGAATGCTGATACTTTTGTCTGAATACTAAAGCAAGTCACTGAAAGTTGTATTTTCTACTTAATTTTGAGAGGTTTATATATGTGTAATTACAAAAACTTTGTAGTTAATAAATTATACCTAAGTTGATAAGCAAAAGTACAGGAACTCTACATTTCATAAAATCCTCGAGGCTAGCTGCCATAAGCAAAGCAAACACCTTTCAGAAAAATAATTAATACTCCTGAACTGGTTTTATTCTAGTTCAATAGAGCCCAAAAGTTATTGTTTTAATTAATTCTGCAGACTCAAAGGCTGGTCTGAAATAATAAGCAGGAAAGCAGTTAGGGAAACATAAGCATTTTAATGTATTGTTTATTTGCATGGTTCCCAGTCCTGAACTAATACACTGCTCCCATGTCTCATTTGCTCTTTATCTTGGTGGTTTTTTAGGGTACGTGGCAGCTGGTTTATTGCTGTGGCTTAGTAACACTGTGCCCCATTTGAGCTGTGATAACTGTCCTTGTCCAAACACTTAACCTATAAAAAACATGCAAAATAATTTGACCTGGTCTACTGTAACAGCACTACAGCAAATTATAACTACAACATACTCTATTGTAGTTCAAAAACCTCACACCAAGAGTTCCCACCAGCTGATGTGTTTCAACTTACGTGATGCAGAACTGAACATCACCTCTTGCCTCTGAACTTCTGATTATTTTCTTGTTTTGGGCTGCTGAAGCCAAAATCCAGTTTGCCCTATGCATCCTCTGGGTGCTTGCTTTCATGTTTTTCCAAATCAGGATGTAAGTCATATTCACCAGGACACATTTATAGTTTACCCATAATCCATCCATACTACAGGATAAGCACATAACATAATGTACCATAATATAATAACATTATGTATTATAAGCATATAATCCATCCTTTTTATGTGCTTATATTACCCACAGGATTGGGGTAAGACAACACTTGGTGTGGTTGCAATTCCTTGGTGATAGAACTGCTTGCAGTATTACAGCATTTGCAGGATGGCTATCACTGGGCTACCACAGAACTTAGCTTGGGTACAAATGCTTGTCAAATTCACAAACTTCCTTTTCCAAATTCACAGTTCTCCCTTGGGATTTGTCTTCTGAATTTTTTTTCTAATGCCTCCCATTATTTATTTACGCACAGAAATTCTGATGAAGGAAGAAAAGCTAATCCTGTGTGGGAAAAAGGTCATCACCTTTGTTAAAATGTTTTCCCCGTCATGCTTTTAAATTAAACTTTTGCCCTGGTTAATCTAGGGGTCCATTTATATCAAGCAGGCTCAGTTTCTCAAAATTTTGCTAGCATATTATTAATATCTGCTCTTTAAAATCAAAGTCATCACTGAATTCAAAAGTGTCCATTTTAGATACAATTCTCAATTACTTCATAGTAATAATATACACAGTGTGTACATATTATTATGTAATATTATATATATATCACACACTGTATTAATGGTCTCTCTATATAGTAAATACCCTCAGTAAACATCAAATTATAAACCTGCCAGTTTGACTTCTATGAAAAATAAGATAAATTTGGAAATCAGTAATAGCCTAATGATCTGGAGCACATCATTTGTTTAGGCTCTGATTTTGCTTCCGCTGAAGAAAAAGAAACTCCCAATTAACTTTTAAACATAGGTAAGAGGACACTGAGAACTCTTCCAGATGGAATCAGATCAACCTCTCCTTCCAATCAGCTGTGCTTCCGAATGCAAAGAGCTGGATGGAGTGTGCTCCCATGTCCTGTGGGAAGAAGGAATACTAATCTTCTGCAGAAAGAAAACACTTGTTTTGTTATTTGCAAAAGACCAATTCTGATGATGTTCATGGTAGTGATTTACTTGGTAGCACATGATGAGTTGTCTTCTGATTTATAAAGTACCTTAAGTGAGATGCTAGTTCCATTTGAAGAGCAGGACTGTTAGGAAACACCAGTATGCTTCCCTGAATGCAATCAGATCAGCTTTATTTTCCTTTTTCTTTTTAACAAACACTTTATATCACATTTTTCCAATGACATTTATGTTCCCATACGTATCCAGATCTTTCTAACGGTGAAGCTGCTATACAAACTTTCCGATCCGACTGTTCAATTTACAGTCGGTATTTTGTGAAAAGAGTGAGACTCTGGAATATTCCTTTTTTGGATTTCCATGAGGCTGGTCTGTTATACCTCAGGTCAAACTGAAAAAACAGGCTTAAATTTCCAGTTAGGTTTTCTATTTGGGCCACTAAATTAAGAGTTTAAGTTAAAGGGAAGGAAACCATCTTTTTTTCTATAACTGTTCATAAGAGAAACACGGCATATGTTGACCTCAGTCCTTGAATGCAGAAGCTTGAGCAGAAATTTCTTTTTTTTTTTATGACTTCTGTAACTGCCTAGTGCAGTATAAGCAACAGAGAAAGCATTGTAACTTCAGCAGAGGAGTCTGAATGACCTGCCCTGGAACATCCCTGTGAGCTTTCAGGGTTTTTTAATTTTAAATTTTAAAAGTCATTCCATCAATGCAATGAACAGTTCTCTCAAGTAACGGAACTCTTAACAAAAGAACTGAAGTTTAAATGTCTTTTTCCCCAGCCCAAAACCAAAGAACAGCCTTCCAAATAGTTTGTCTGGGTACAAAGTAAGCTCACCTCACAAAAATCCAATAAATGACTTTATTAAATATATTCTTTTCCTCTAAAATATAAATATTCACTATACTCTTATAAATGTGGAGTAGGTCCATATTTAATTTGTCTATCCCATCCAAATATGAATCAGTTCAAAATCTGAAAATGAAGAAATAGCATCTGTAATTATCATTTATTTTTTCTATAAATATATATATGAATCTTCTTTGCAAACTGCTTAGTTATTCACTTAGACTTCATATAGTACTGAGCACCTTAGATTACATTTTGTATCATTTAATTGTTGGTACTAATATAGGAATTTGTAATATTTACAATGCACATACGTGTTAAGGATAACATTCCAGTGATTTTTAAGTGTTAAAGGAGTAAGGAAATAGTGCAGTATAGTTTACAGATGTATTTTACCTACCCCACAGAATGCAAGTTTTCACTTTAACCTCTGGAACTTTTATAGGAGCCCACGTCCAGATTTTTAAGTCATACTTTGGAACAGTGATCTAAATGTTCTGAATTTGTAAAACCTTCACTGTTTTAAAACCTACACAACTGCTGTAACAGTTTATTTGATCATGTGACACGAGTTCCTACCCAAGGACCCGTCCCCCGCGTACCGACTGCTCTCAGCTTCTGAGATGCTCTTCTAGGAGCCTCCAAGCCAAAGGAGACCCACGTAACTGCCCACAGAAAGTTGTGTGGATGGCAGTGGTCACTAAGTGAGAAATGTCCATCTGGAAATTATTGGTAAGTTACGTAACATGTTGCTTCCTACCCTGTGAATTTACATGAGGAATTAATTTTTAAGTGCAAGTACCGTGACAGTAAAAACAATGTTCACAGCGAGGTGAATCCCCTCCCAGGTGTGCTTGTGAGTGGTGAGAGGTGCTGGCAGAGGGGCTGCTCCTCCAAAGGGGCACTTAGCTGTTCTTCAATGACTGTTTTCTGTATTTATGAATTCAGCCTATCATCCTAAATTTTTAGTTAGTTTTTATGATTAAGATACCTATGGAAACCACAATGAACTAATTCTTATGCTGTGAATAAACAGCATGACTTACACTTAACTCTCAAACTTAGCTTAAAAACAACATGGAGCCAAACTGTGTTTTTAATTTTCCTCTTTGCCAGCCAAGTGATGCTGTGCTTTCTCAGGAATAAAAGAAATGTTGTAATATGACAACCGAATGCCACGAACTTTGGATTTATTACTTCCTGTACACATCTTTCAAAGTGTGAATTTAGGGCAAATCTAAAAGCAGACAAAACCCCACCCCGGTGTGAAGCAGTTCTGTTTATAAAGGAAGAGCAATGTAAGTGCCATCCCTGTTCTGCTTCTTTCTATTTCTGTTACTTCCAGGTTCAAGCTGTGTGTGCATTGTTTCTGATGATGAAGGTCAGTGTTCCTGCCTGCTTTGTGCTGCCCAAGGTAATTGAACAAGGCTCAAACTCAGTGAATTGCATACTTTGACTAGAAGCAGTAAGTTGTGGTGCAAAACAGGAACTAGAAAGTCAGGGACATGGAGGTGAACATCTTATGTTTCACCAGCAAGAAATCTGGACTTGCCAAGTCATGCCCATAGGAGCAGTTCCATGTTAAGGAGTACAGCTCATGTTCCCACCCTGGTGTGTTTTTCCTCACTGTTGTGGAGCTGCTTGAATAACTTTTCTGAAAACTCTCATAAAATCAAGTCCTCTTCCTTCACCACATTTGTTCTTCTATGAAGACCACACCACCACACCGCTATGAAAACACCACACATCTTGTCTGAGCAGGTGACACAGTAGGGGTAGGACAGGAAGCTTAACATGGCCTTCTTTTGGAAAACTGCCATGGAAATACGCTGGCAGAAGCTTCCATCACACTTCAACATGGATTCAGGTACCTTTTACCTGAGCTGGGGATCACAGATAACTGAAACTCATTAAGCTATTCTGGGAAGTCACTATAAAAATGCATCCCTAATGTTCATTAATACAGGACAGTTCCTACCTGTGCCCACTGACAGCCGGCTCTCAATACATCCTAGAGTTGGTCTTACTTTGGCTCCATCCCTAGGAATGTACATGTAGCACGTCTTTATTGTTTAATTTGAAACTGCCCTGGGCAGGGGCCCTCCAGGTGTTCCCTGACCACAGCTGTATTGCTTCAGAGAGTCCAACCAAAGGCGTGTATTTGAATGCTCTGCTGGGCATTCATGCAACAGGTTCTGACAGAGCTCCAAAATAAAAATTTTCTGTAAGTGGTACACAGGTTACAACTAAAAGAATCTTTTACTTTTGGGTGCTGGGACAATCTTGTTTGGAGAACTTCTCAGCCAATCTTGAGTTTGCATTACAGCCAACATGCTCTTGTCTGCTTAGCCCTTTACTTATTCTATATAAACAAGTACATTGAAATAGGCACAATTTATGATTCTGAAACATTTACACGTATGGTACTACACGCTTTTACGGTCTCACATGGGATTTTAAAACCTCATTATTTACAGTGAAATCCCCTGTCTTCCTTGTCATGCCATCTCTTTAGCTGATCAAAATGAAACCTGGGCCTTGGAAGACTGCAGAAATGACCTAGGCCCAGTGCTGAACCCCAGGCTGGTGTCTGCTGCTAGCTGGGACGGGTTCCTGCTGTTGACTGTACTTCACATGAGCATGGTTGCTCCGTCTCTCTTTGAAGAAACAGATGGATCCCACTTATGCCACCAAGCCCAGTCTCGTGATCTTTGCTGACAGGAAGGAATGAATGATGAAAACAATTGGTTTTGGACAGGAATGGAGGTCCAGTTGCTGAAAATGCAGAAAACAAAAAATCAGGTTGAGAATTACTAGATTAGATTACAGCTCAAAGAAGGAATAATTTATGAAGTACTTGATGAACTGCTGTCTGGTATTTTGAACAGGCTTCTATTAATAACAGCCCTTCTCTACAACATATTGCTTTTCTTTTGCATACAGCTGCAAATATTTAGGTTATTCAAAGTAAGTAATAAGTATCTTGAGAGCAGATGAGATCCTGGTGCCTCTGGCCTTGCATCCACCTGGGTGAGCAGCAGAAAACTGAGACAGATGCTACAAGCAGTTTTCCAAGAGGCTCAACCCCTCCTGTCTTTTCAGGCTCTGTTTCTGACCAGGGATGGTGGTGGGACTGCACTGTCTGATACCCAGTGCATCTGCTGTTGTTCACAGCTGAAGCACCTTCAGCTGGTGCTGCAGAGTTGCTCCTCTGTTCTCACAGCCAGCAGTGACACTGTACTGAGTCTTTTTTATTACATAGTCGTGGTTCAGATCTCACCACACTCTTGCTAAGCATGACAGGCTTGTCAGTGTAGACAGCAGGTTCAACAATAGGGTCACATCAAAAGAAAAAATAATTGCCTTTCCACCGGTATCAATTTTACTGAGAGCTTGTAACAAACTCCCTTTTGAAAGCCTGACAATAAGCAGTTTGGAAAGTGTTAACGAAAATTATGCGAAGAATTAAGCACCCAATGTGATCAGGAACTGCTGAAAAAATTTGTGAGGGAAGACCATGTTTACATTCATAATTTATGATATTTAAACTGCTCATTGGAATATGTGCCTTGTATTTAGGCACTGTGACAGCTTAGAGGCCTAAGCAGACAGTTTGCACTATATCTGTAGCCTTAATTGTTTTTTTCAGCAACTACATGTTCAAAAATGTTTTAACACAGCTTGTTGTCGTAACATGAAGTCCCTAAGGGCCCATTGGAATTAATAAGATCTCATTCTTACGTTCTTTCACCCTTGATCATTTAAAAAGTGAAGTGGATACATACAAAAATTCTAATATCTGGCTATTTAGAGGTACAGTTTGTTCTTGAATGTAACAAATCTTTCATCCCTCTTTGCATGGTTTTATGCTTTTAACTGTCTTTTTAGTTCATCTCCTTCTATAACCAGATTGTCATGCTGTACTAGAAAGCACAGCATCTAAATACTGGTACTGGAACCTGGCACTGGCCAACTGTTGTGAATAGAAAAGAACAGAATAAAGTATTTCAGTTGCAAGGGACCTACAATGATCATCTAGTCCAACTTTCATTAGTGCTTCTCCACACCCAGAGCCTTTAGGATCACAAAAGAGATGGTAACATGCATCCCTTTTCTAAAAGTAGTACTTACAATTTCTCCATCTTTTCCTCCAAAGTCTAAATAAAGCATCCTTATCCCATCATCTGAAGACATTTTCAGTTTTTCGTAGGGATACTGTGCAATTTTCTTGGAGAAGGCACCATCTTGTGGTTCAGTTGTAAGAGAGAATCCATGTTCATAATGGATGGTCAGGCGGCACTCCTGGCTTTTGTATGTGCAAGCTGCAGAAGAAATCAAAATTTAGTCTGTAATGTTCCTAAAAGCACCAAATTCCATTTGGCTGCAGATACCTGCATTTGGCATTTGATCTCAATGCTATCTTGTGGAAAACCAACCTTTCCTGAAACTGGGCTAATCATGCTCTAACTGTCAACCTCTATCAACCTGCAGGTTTGGAAAAACAACTGAAATCCTGTTGTGCAAGGTCCAAGCAAAGTTATGGCGTAAACACAACAGACTAAAACTCTGCTCTGATGTCATCCTTTCAGTTACTAACTTCATTCTTCATGTTGCAGCAAACATCCACCTGCTGACAAAAAACCAGTACACTGAAATTTAAGAAGGCTTAGACTGGTGTTTCCTCCCTCCAAACCCTGACAAAGTCACAGCTACTCTTCTTTTTGTGCCTGACAGACATAGCCAAAATCAATAAATGCGGCACACAATGCATGAGAAAATTAGAAGCTGTAAAGGGTTTCCCTAAAGTATTTTGGCAAAGATGAAGGCACTCCTGAGTCCTCATTACTGTCGTGGTAATTGAAAAAGGGCCCACATAATTGTATATAATAGCTACTGCAGCAGAAAGGCTGCATCTTCCTCTCAGCTCAGAAACAGAGGCCATGATCCAAATAAGAAAATGAAGAGTTTTGGTGTTCACATCCCAAATTCTCTATTCCATCACTTTCCTGTGACCAATTCTGTCAAGGAAGGTCACTGGCCCTGAGATAAAAGCATTGTTATAAAAGAAGGGGCTGATGCTCTCCTTCTGCTTTCAGAAAGACTGGCATCCATGTCACTGTGCTGAGGAGACGGACGTGTCCCCCTGAGCACTCCGGCTGGTTTCTCTGTCAGGGACCCTCCCAAAGCAGCCTGAACTCCCTGTGCCTACCGGCCCGAATCCCTGTGCTCAGCAGCACGTGGCTGTACCTGATGCTTCAAGAAACCAGAACTGCCCCCTGTTGTGGGTGGATTTGTGCTTTGGCTCCTGCTCTCACATTTTTAGGATATGAGTGGAGATAATGTTCAACATTAACGGCCCTGCCAGCTGTAGAGTGAGCAGGGAAAGGAATGCAAATCCTGGGGGCATTTAGGAGAAAGGCATAGCCCCAAAGCCACAGAGCCACCCCAGGCCAGCAGATATCTGACCAGACAGGGCATCACTCCAGAGCATCTGCAGCTGATTACTTTTATTCCAGTCGATTTTGCATGTACAGAAGTGCTGAGAAATGACACCCTGATGTTCAGGGAGGGAAACGACTACCCATCAAAATGTGGCTATTGAGCTGGTTTGTTTTTTTTTTTACTCAAGTGTGCAGAGCTGGGTGAATAAATGACCAATTCACACTTGTGAATGTGCCAGTCCTCCTCTGCCTCCTCCCTCTGCAGGAGAAACTCCTGCCAGACTTGCAGAAGTCTCCTGAATCTCAGAAAAATGCTCTTTTTCGTGGTTTCTAGACAAACCTCTGACCATCATTCCTCCATGACATGAAAGCCTACATGGCTGACTACAGACTTTTGTCTAAAACAACATGCTGAAAATAAAACCAGAAGTCAGCACCATAGTGACTGGCCACAGGTAGCACACCAGCTGGGACTCGCTCAGAAACCAAGGGGACAGTATTTTAAACAGGCACATTTTTAAATGAATCACATCAAGCAGAAGGAGCTCCAACTCCCACGAGTGTCACGAGAAGGGTGTGGGGACGGCGCTGCAGGTGTTACTCACATGTGGTGATTTCTGTGATGAGCTCTGCAGAATTGTGGCAGCCCTGCACCACACTCCTCGTCCACAGTGAGAGGTCTCGACTAGTCTCCGTCCTGAACAGATGGGTTTCAATCCCTTGCCTTGTGCCAGTACGGGTCGCAAAAGACAAATCCATCCCTGACTGTGGTGAGCCTTTTCCTGGGCCAGAATGAACCAACCTACAATTGGATTTAATACACATCAGGGAATTCTAACAATGACAGCACAGAAGCACCTGGACATGCAGGTGATGACATGGATGTCCCAAAATTTCCTAATGAATTGTACAAAACACCCCTTTGGACGAGGAACTGAGAGAAATCACTGACTGGTCTGTGATGATGGAGTTTGGTCCACAGATACAAGTGCTCACTCAGATGAGGCAGCTGAATCCATCTTTCACTGTGAAGCAACATTTGCCCTAAACCTTAAACATCTGCAGACAAACTCAATGATAAATACTGTTGGATAAAATATGTGTATATATATGCATATGTAAAATATGCAGATACCAAGTACTGTCTAATACTTACTTTTCCCATAAGAAACCTGTAAAATGCAAAATGTTGCAGCTACTTGTAATGTGAAATTCTCTCACATTTGTCTGCAATTAACATTTTTTTGCCCGGCTGATCTCCTGTGACCAGGAAAGGTTTGTTCATCTGGGCAAACACAAATCACACAGAATAATTTTGAGTAAGAAAACCAGTACTTCATAGTTATTAATTTTTCTTTAAGACTGCCCTTTTGTGTTGGGTTTTTTTCTCTGCAGAAGCATGGACAGTCAATATAAAATTCACTCAGAAACACAACACTGATTCTTCTGAAAAGAATAATCCAGAGGAACTCATCACTCTTTGAGATTCAGAGACTAACCCTCTGAGGCAATCACAAAATGAAATTCTTCTGAAAAGCTTTTTTCTGTCTTGTGTCTCCTGTTTTCCTTTCTATAGGCAAACAATATACTTCATATGACACTATAAAGTATGTAACATGGTAGTAGAACACTTGTGCTGAAGGATAAAACATTAGATTATACTAATCATTTACTGAATGCTAATTTACCCTCCAATTACTGTTTTGTGTCTACAAGAATAGTAGTCGCCTGTTAGCTGACAGTGTAGGAGTGTGCCATCAAACAGGGATGTTTTAGTAGGAAAAGAAAAAGCAGAAAGGAAAGAACAAACAAAGCACAACTTTAGCTTTTCAGTTGCTGAAACACTAATCACAGGATAACTGAAATTTTCCCCAGTTCCCTGACGGTCTGTGCTGGCATTTGGGATGCACATGGTGCCAAACAGATGTGCCCCTTTTTCATACGCTGCTGGAAGGTTTGCAAGATTTGTTCATGCTCAGGTTCATGGATTTTATGGTCCCAGGAGCTCCTGGGAAGTGAAATGCAGAGCATCCTGGTTAGAGCTACCCTGCCCTCTGTCTGGGCAGGCTGGCAAGGCTGTTTTCCCTCTAGAAGGGCTGAGTTAATGTCCCACTCAGCTTTGATACTCAGGGCCTCCTAAGTGCACTCTGGGCAGATTTTGCAGTCGGGGAGTGAGTTGCAAGCAAACAACCCAAAAACTTGAATTCCCTTTCATTTGGCGTGAGAGGGTGCAAGCTCTGAGCAGAAACTGCATCTTGATAATTAAGGGAGGAGCCAAGGAACTGAAATCTCTAGTGACATCTGCTTGCTGCCTGTCCCCAGCCAGTCACCCAGCCATAGGCATGGCCACCACTTTCATGCTGCCTTCTGCTACCAGGCTGTAGGAAAGCAGCCTAGAAAATCACATCAAGTTTGTCAACAGAAATAAAACTATTCCAGCTTTTCCCTGGGTCATTCCTTCTCTTGTATGCAGTACTCATCAGCTGTGCTAAAAGTTGTTTACTCATACTTACAACACTGAATGCAAGACAAACAGATGATACCAATGTTTTGTTTCCTCTAAAAACACACACCACCTCCATACCTTCATGCTTTATCCATAACACTGGCATTGTAGGTTTTTCAGCATATGGACAGAATGAAGATATACTTTACAAATTAAAGTATGTAGACATCTAACATGAACATTAATTCTTGCCTGCCTTCTCTTACTATCCCCTCATTATTAAAAATCGAGTCTCACTATTTAAAAAACCCTTTTCTATCGTACAACTACAGATAGTGCTTTGTAAAGTCATGCACTTAAGCATGAACTAGACAAACATGCAGGGGAACATTTGATAGTATGTACCAGGTGTCAGTACTAATGTATTTGGGCACAGATCAAAGGATTCCCAAGCTTTAATAAAGTTACATTCGTGTGAGATGTTTCATTTACAGAGAGGATACTTTATCCTAAAGACCATAAAACTACCTTAAAAGGCAAAAATATCCTTAGAAACCTCACAGGCTTCCCCTCGCCCCCACCTCCCATCACCGAGCACTGAGCGCTGATCGCTCCTCCCGGCACAGCGAGAGCCGCGAGAGGGCAGGAGAAGGCTGGTCAGGACCGAGCCTCCGCTCGGTTCCCTCCAGAGCACAGGGAACTGGAGCGGCTGTGAATACCACTCTTGGCGCGCTCCAGGGAGCCAGGGAGACACTTCTGATCTTCTCTCGTTTCTACTTCTAATATTCTCTCATTTCTCCCTTGTCTCTCTACGTTCCGGGGGCCTTTTCAGCATTATTTGTTGCAAATGTGTGATAGCAAGATGGATAGGATCGAACATGAACTGCTGGTGTAGGGTGAGATGCACTAGGACCTGCTTCTCATCCTAATGCTATGGAAAGAGCTTCAACAATGTAATGCAACAGCCAAATCTAGAGGCCTCTTCAGAAAGGACAGTGAAAACAGCACTGACATTCAAAGGAAGCCTTCAGCTGCTCACTCACTCAAGATTTATCTCAGAAGAGACCATGCTACACGTGCAGATATCATGCAGCTCTGCTGGTTAGAACACCACTCTGGAATGGCTGTACTCTTTGGAAACCTATGCATATGCTCTCAATTCATCTGCGTGGAGGGAGCCACAACCACCCTCACTGCCTCTGAAAGACAAGCAGAGAACTTGCAGGACACCTCATACACCTTCTCGGGGTTCTCAGGAAACCCAATGCTCTCTGCCTGTCCCTTTGCCCACTTTCCCAGATAACTAATCAGTGCCCAAACCCCTTCCCCAAGTTTTTATGTCATTAGCTATTAAACTGCTTTAATAATTTCTGATTACAGACCTCAGCTGTACACAAAAGCTACTTACCTGATCTTTAATCAGAGCCCAACATGGACTGCACTTTTTTTCCCTTTCATTTCATATCTGGCTATGATAGATAACAGAATTTGATTGCAAACGTTTAAGATGTAATTACCTAAGCCCCATTCCCATGCTAGAGGGAGGCACTGTTATTCAGGCATAAGGAAACACTGAAACAGAGATTATGACAAAAAGGTCCTTGGAGTCAGGGCTGTGTGCCAGCTTCTGTGCCTCCTGGTGCAGAGATTTAAAGGAACAACTTAAATCTGATCTCAGTTTTATTTGAGCTATTACTTATATTCCACACAAAGCTGGAAAAGACTGACTGGAAAATATTTTTAGGTCTTAATAGCATCCAGAGGTTGAAGGCAAACTTATCAACAAACAAAAAGGGCATGCTGAAATTCTGCTGTTAAAGGACTGTAAGAAGATTGTAATCCTTCTACCACTTTCCAATTTTCTCTGCTCATTATGTCTTGGGTAGATTAAGCATGACTCTGTACAGTATCTGGCACTGAAGTTTTCCAGTTTCAGCAGCTTTTCAAATATGCATTAGCTAAGCAAAAATGTTTTTCCAAGGACTCATAAAAATCTGAAAGATGGAAGCAGCCAAGATTACAACATGGACTCTGCAAACTTTCCAGGTGAAAAGTTCTAAATTGCACTGATCAATGCACAGAGGGGATTAAAAAACTTGTCACGAGGAGGGTAATCATTGACTGAGAATGAACACAGCAGTCAATACCAACAGCAAACCCTCTCTATTTTTTTGGTATAACTGTACTCAGTGTGACAGGTCATAAAAGCAGGACCCTGCAGGGTTTTAATCAGAATCATCCAAAACAATAGGGGTAATAATTTAGGGAATCTCTCCATTTATGTAATCTGCTCATCTTGAGGATTCATGTATTTATATGTATTTATCACATCGCGACTCCATTCTGAATGCCAGCTTCTGTATAGTTGCTGCCTTTTTACCTGAATATTAAATTCACAGTGATATTAGTAAGAAATCACAGAAATGGGGCTGGAGCAGTTCTCAGGAGGTCACCCAGCAAATCCCCCTTCACAGAGCGGGGCTAACTGTACTGACACACTGCTTTGTCACCCATCCTTCAAAGTCCCCAGTGATGAGAACTGTGCACCGTTCCTAGGGAACCTAATCCAGTACCTCACCTGCACACCAAGTTTTTCCCCAGGACCTACTCTAAACCTCTCCTGCCACAAGTGCAGTCAACTACTTCCTGTTGTATCCAGGAGGGATGTAGAGAAGATGCTCCCCTGTCCTACTTGTGTCTCATCTTCATACCTGAAAACTACTGACATGTTTTCCATGGACTTCTCTAGATTAAACAACTAAGGTTTCTTAAGAATTCCCCTACTGAAAGTGTTTCTATATATTTGCATTGATTTCTTCTAGACCTGCCACAGTTAACTGGCACTTTTTGGAAGTGCAATTCCTCACATGAAGGTGATGTATCACCTCAGGCTTTACTCATGGTCTCTAGTTAGGTATGATTATTACATCTGCCCAATATGCAACATTTCTGCTATAACCCAAGATGATTGTCTTTATTATCCCCTCTCAAAAACATAATACCTTAGATTTAAGCAGTTTTGCCACACTGTCCAGGTGCTTCCTGGCAGAGCAACTACTTTGTCACTCATACTCCACCCCACAAAGGTGCAGCGGATTGTTCCCCAGCACTGAACGTTACACTTGCCCTTTCTGAACTGCATCCTGGTTTTCTTACAGACCGTTTCCCCAGCCTGTAGACCCTTCATCAGCCTGACACATGTGCTGTGCAACTTCTCATTCCCCTCCATCCTGAAATCCAATGTTTCTCCGCTCATGCAGGTATCCCATCATACAGGGAGATGACTATCCCCAGCCAAGGCAATCCAGTCTGTTATCAAATGTGACCTCTTGAGGAAAAATAATCTACTAACGGGCTCTCCAAGATGAGGACTTGGATTGTTGGATGCAGTAATCTGGAGGTCAATGATGATGAGGGCTGGCAATACTCACCAAAGAGTTGTCTTTACACATGACAGCATGTGGGCAGGATGCACTACAGGATCTCCAGTCACTTTAAGGAGGACTTGAGTCCATATACAAATGAAACTCCAAAACAGTGGGGAGGAAATGCATCATCTTCTGCTGGGGTACTCTTGCTTCTCAAATTGTAAGGCTTAGTGATACACATGGACACAGCCTCTAGCTCCAACACTACCCAGTTTTCACTGAGACTTGTCACCTGGAATTCTCAACATTCATCACGACACCACGCAGCAGGCTGCAAGCTGCAAAGCTTGTGTCTCTTGCCTCATGTTACAGTAACAAAGGGTGAGTCAGAAGCTGGATTCTCAGGAAAACTCCATCATGGGTGGGTAGACTGGGACAAACAACCATCAGTGTAATTCACTGAGTTGCATTTCATTTTTTTAATATAATGACTAAGCAGCAAAGCCTCAGTTCATTTGAGGAGACAACTAAGAGACAGAGAACAAAAATTAACTAATGAGAGTGCAGTGAGAGACCCACTGCTTTTGGCCATGTGCAATCAGCCCTTCTGAATTAGAACTCATTGAAAATGGTATAATGGAGGCCTGTAGCAAGGCCAAAACAATGGAACAAGAGCTCTTTCTCAAGCCCTTTGACAATACTTGCAGAGAAACATGATTAAGATTCACATCAAGAAGCACAGACAGTTTCCACTGCATAACGATGACCATGGGAAAGCTCTCTCTGAATTAGTGTTGATGGATACCTCAAAAACAATGCAAATTATTATTTCCAACCTCTCTTCAAGAGTGTGTCTTCCAAGCTTACCATTTTAAGCTAAAAAAAGCCAGGAATTTATTTGTTAGAACAAGGAAGAGAAGCTGTGCTGAAAGTGTCTCCAAAAGCCCCATGCTGGTGGTGCAGAACTGCCACACCAGCACGTTCAACTTAGGGCCAATTTCACTTTGTTTCAGTCTAGAGGAGCAACTAGAAATCAAAGTGCTTCTGCTAAGCCCTAAGGTCTGCACAGTGAGACAGAAATCTCAGGAGACCAAGCTCTTGGCTTTTTCAGCACTCCCGCTTCTGTATCCAGGCCAAGTGGTCACATCCATAATCCTGGTGTGCTCCTGGCCATCAGCCTTAGCCAGAACTTGAAATGGAGGAGAAGAAGGGAGTTAAGCTCAGCCCATTGGCCCATTGAAGAACCTGCTTCTCAAACCACAACATTTCAAGTGTGAAATACAGCTGTGCACCAGCTCTACCTGTTCCTGGCTGACTCAGCTGTTCCCACTGCTCCTGAAGTGGTCATAATAAAAAGGCACAGGTACCTGGTGGCTAGCAGGGGGTAGGTATGCAGAGGGCTGAACCAAGCTTCCTTCATCCGGGGCATGCTCTCATATATTAAGAGGTCTTTCTCTGTCAAAACCACTAACACTGGCTTCCAGCGCTTCTCGTTGTCTCCTGGCACCTGAAAAAGAGAAAAGTCTCTATGAAGCAACAAGAAAAAAAGCTACCATCATGCAAAGCCTGACCAAAGGACATGTTGAGTCCTGGGTGAGAAAATGAACAAAAGGGAGTTTGACTTCTTTGGTTTTTTGACATCTCCCGCATGGATTTATAACCAGATGCAGCAGAAATGGAGTAAAGTGCAATGTCATCTGCTGGTCCCATTAGCACTGCCATTTCCAGCCTTCCCTTACCATGGGTTACTTGATAAATGTGGAAGAACACTGAGGTGGAGCTGGCTGTTACTTAGCTGTGGTATGCATGAAAGGATGTTTAATGTATATTTATGATGTGCACCATTCACATGTAGCTGGCACATTAATCTGAATGCTGGATGTTGCTGCTGCTGTTTGTATTTTCATGAGTGAAAAAAAGCTGCAACGTCATCACTTAAAGAGTGACAGGTAGCAAAACCTAGTGCTTTGAGAGCAGATCTTTTTTCCTCAGCAGTTCAAGTTTGCATTGCTTCTCCTTCTTTCATACCATTCTTCCAGTTTTACAAGTGCCTATTTGTAAGAGATCCAACCTAAACATGGGGATGATCTCAAGCATTGACTCAGTGATGGATCTGCTCCGCATTTCAAACCCATACATCGAAGATTTCCAAAGACTGAGACATCAGAGCCCTTTACTCGCTGCAGAATCCAGATGTGGAATTATATTTTGCAGGTTAGAGGTGTGATAGTCCATGTGGTTACACAATTACTGCTATGAGGACCAAGTATGGATTCTGGTTTCTAATTATTCTACTCTGGCAGCATAAAAGTGTCTTAAAATAGACGAGAATATGAAAGGACCTTAGTTTCAAGTAAGAATGAAGCTCTTTCACAGACAATCATTTTCCATTTGGTAAACATAAAGAAAAAGAAGCCCGAGCCCACAGTAACACAGCCATGCTTTCAAACTCAAACGTCTTGGCTAGGTACCTAAAGGGAATGAAACAAATGAAATGAAACAAATTCTGAGATTCACCAGAGAATCTGGTTGTCTACAACTCCTCCATTAAACCTTCCCTGAGATACAGAAGCAGCTGTCTGTGCGGGTTTATGGTTGATGCCAGCCTACTTGCCATGGGCATGTGACACTGGGAACATTGTTGGGTGGAGAAACATATAAAAGGGATAAAAATTTGGGCAGACTGGGAGTGGCACAGCCAGGAACGGTAGTTCAGATCCTTAAGTACGATGTGTTTTATGTGACGGATTCAGATTGAGAACCACATTTGAAACACATGTATTTTATATAAAGACAAGGTCCCACAAATTTCTAAACTTTTAAGGGCTTTCAAGACTGATATAAGATAACTTCATACCAGAACACCAATGCCCAAAGCAGATCTCAAACTAAGATTTTTATCTTGCATAATTTTCAAGATGCATTTTTTCCCTCTGAATGATGCTTTTCCAATAATCATATTCCTGTTTACAGCATTACTTGCCCATTGGCTGGTCACAAATCAAAGTCATCAACATAACTGAAATTGAAATCTCTTCAATTTCTTCAGAGCCCTCAACACTTATTTACAATTTTTTTGTGGTGACAGTTTCTTAAAACACAACCTTTCATTTTCAAATAGGGCTGAACAGAGAAGCCAAATAATTTACATACCTATTAAGACACTCCAGAAAGAATGCAAAATTCAGAGTTCTCAGAGCCCATGTACTATGGAAATATTCACATGAGCAAAAAGCATCCTCGGTTTCCTAATGTCACAGCTATTAACTACAGTTAACACTCTAGTTCCTAGTGTGGGAATATAGAAATGAGTGTTACAGTTATCACTAAATAAATGTTATGGTTAATGTTAACATTTAAATTTGGAGCACCTGCCTATGCTCTTTAAATAGAAAGTAGTACATACTTTTGAAAATTTCCAGAAAATAAAAAGGAAGATAAATATGAAATCTCTCACAGGATAAAACAGCAGGATGTTCAGATCCACTCTCTGGAGAAGTAAGCAGGCAGTCTGCTGGGGTGTTACTTCTTATTTTTTAATTCTCTGATCACAAGCAATCCAAAGACTATGGGAAGCTGCTCACAGCTTTTCTGCAGAACCACTCTGCCTGTGTAGTATCTTCAATCACAAGCTTTGCTATCAAGTGGCTGGTTAGTCAACTGTGACTGCAGAAACTTTGGCAAACACTGTTCCCTGTAAAGTAACCACAAGAAAGAGCCCAAAACTCATTTTGCCAGCTGGTCCCACAACTGTTTGCTGGACAGCTGTAAACATTAGGAGACAGAATTTTCACCGTGTACCCTGAGGTTACCACCTGCACAGTGAATCCCACAGCTTTGCTCCAGTTCTTCCCCATACCAGGGTGACTGTGGAGAAAATGTGGCTTGGTCACAAGGTATTGAAGATTTTTTCTCAAGAATAAGTGACCTTATATTACCTCTCCTTCTAAGGTGTATTCCATGTTTGTAGGATGTGTACTGGAAAGGGGAAAGGAGGAGAATTATGTTTGCCTGTGCCCTGCTATGAAGCCCTCCCCAGCGAGAAGGGCCACGCAATACACACACACTTTTAAACACATTTTTTAAACCTTGCTGGGACCATAGCTGCCTCACTGATGAGGAATGCTGGTGTAAGCAATACTGCTGCTATTTTAGACCTGAAGAAGGATTTGTGTGCCTGAAAGCCTGTCTGTTTTTTTTCCAACTGTAACAGCTGATCTAATAAAAGATACTGCCTTTCCTTAAAAAACCTTGAATTGCATTATTGTTCCCTTATTTCGTTGGGGTTTGGATCAGGCTGTAACAGCTGATGTTGTGCTGTTCAACAGGCAGTTGGCACTTCTGGGAGGTGTCAGAAAGAACACGCTGTCCTGTAAATGGTAATAGCAGATTTTACAAAGGAAGAAGAGAGGCTGCAAATATATCATTAGCCTACAGGGCACATTCAGCACAAATCAGCATGGGAAATTAATCCAGATCAAGCAAGTGTCATACCAAGCATGAGTATAATAGCAAATTACAAAACAAAAGCAAAACAACATACTGCTTATGGGCAGCTAAGTGAAGGATTTGCTCAAGTGTTAAAGGTTTTAAAATCTGACATATCAGAAAGATAATATGAAATACTTCTGTAAAAATAAATTTAAGTATCATCTGAGATACCTTTTAGAGGCACTCTTTTAGATAATGATTAGGGGCAGTTTCTTAGCCAGAATTTTGCAGAATTCTGGAACTTACACTACAGTTTCTTTGCTCCAGTTCCCACTTGTACATATAAAATTCAAAGTGCATTGATCTTTGTTGTAGACAAATAAAATCACCATCCACTCTAAAAAACTTTTCAAACTCAACCCTTTTTCAAAGTCAAAATCATTAGGTCAAATCTAGATGAACTATGGAAAAGAAAAATCAGTACTCCCGAAAAAAATTAATCAGCAAACATTTTGCTGATGTTCTGGGCACTGTTCAAGTACCTCTAAGCAACAAGTACCAGTGTTCCCTCTCCCTGTGTCACTGAGGTCACTGCTTATACTCCCAGAAGAAATTCCACTTCAAGTCAATGAAGCTATAAATGTTTATACCACAAACAAACTTGATTTCTTTCTTTCTTAGACACACTGTGCCTCTAGATCAAAGTCTTCAAGCACCAACCTGAAAAGGGAGAACATATTGTAAGAAAAAAAACCCAAGTGCAGTGAAAAATCCTTTTTGCTACTCCAAACCTCTTTGCTCCTCATTATTCACCCCATTAAATTGAAATCCCACTTTTTCCCATATGCACCTCTCTGGTTTACCTTTCCAAATTCAGAAAATATTCCATGTATGGCAGGGATAAAATCTAAATTTTTGGTGCGTAACAACATGATGGCTGGGCCTGGAATGACTCCAGAGGAGACCTGTGTCCACGACTTGCTCAGCCATAGGTTTCCTCTGCAAAGTCAGCCTAAATGTGTGTGTTTCCGTATGGACACTGCAGTCTCTGCTGGGGTGTCAAGTGCTCCTGTAACACACACGGCAGGAACAGAAGTAAATGTGGAGGTGGACAAAAAGTGTGCAAGAACAGCTGCTGTATTTCAAGCAGCTACATGGAGACTTGGCCATCAGCCTTTGGCTGACACAGAAGCAAACGTGCTCTGATGCAGAAAGCAGGCGGCTCACGCAGGGTTAGGACACACCAGGCCCCACCGAGCAGCTCCCTCTGGATGCCTTTGCAGAGGTGGGGCAGCATTGCTCCAGGCTTTGCTTTAGGGCCAGATCTGCGGTGTGAAGGACTGACTGCACATGATGACACAAGCTCAGTGCCACCTGTAGGACTGCTCCTGCTTGTTTTCTGGTAACTGCTCACGTGCTTAAGGCCACTGCTCACAATGTACCCTTATAAAGAATAACTCCTCTGATACATAGCAAACAGTATTTCAGAGAAGCCAGCTTGTTTTGCCTGAAGCGATGGGGACCCCTGTCCCCTTCAATGGGGATCACATTTAACAGTTTTCACATATAATTTGTTGCCATAAAGACAATGGGCATCTCAGTGGAGATAAATCCTTTTACGAACTGTTTGGCCCTCTGTTCTTTCATCTGCCAGGTCTCCTTTTCAAAAGGGTTTTCTCTGAATTTCAGTTATTCATCTACTTCAGGCTGCCAGGCATGGATGAAAGGATCTATGAGGCTCACAGATAATTAAATTAGAGGCCTTGGTCTTCTCTGAAAAGCTGTTTTATATTTTCATTACCTCAAAAGGGATATTTCAATTACATTCCTTGTTTAGTAAACAAATCATAAACTGCAGCAAGTGTCCAGAATGTGCCTTTTCAGAGACACTGTGAAGGTAGCAAGTTTATGTTTATAGTGAGTGGTTTGTTTAAATCCCTTTTCCATCACCTCCTCCCAAATTCCAGACCTACACTATCCCCTTACACAGAGCACAGGAAGAGCAACCAAGAAAGAATTTTTTTGCTACTTTCCCTACTCTATTTAAAATCTCTCCGTGCTGACAAGCCAGCTTTGACACAGGCTGGGATATGTTCTGCTATGTATTTCTTGCCTTTTCATTGTCTTTTGATGAAGGGTTACATCCATGTTCAGAATAAATTTGATTAATTTACAAAAAGCTACTTGGCAGTTCCTGAAAATAACAGCTGGGACTGAAAAGGATTTTTACAAGATGAACAGCAGGGATGCAGAAATACATCCTGCAAACCCCAGCATATGCCACAACACTGATATTTCTGTGAGCTCATTTGATGGCAGGCAATTTGCAATGCAGCAGTGGATGTAAGTGACAGCCATAGGCAGGGGATATCAACATCTTCCACACCACATGTAGATGAGATGTGTTTTGCTGCTAAACTTTTTAGTTTTAAACAGGAAATAATGTTCACAGTGTTTAGGGATAAAGAAAAAAATGCTAATGAAAATGTGTCTGGTTTTGTTCTTCTCTGTCTTTGACCTCAATGATGGGTCAAAGGTGGCTTGTGCCATTATCAGATATAGATTAGAGTCAATGCACACATGAAAATCCCCAAAAGGGTACAATATTTGCCTCCTGTAAGCAGTGAGCAGCAAATGATACACATGTACCACCACTATGCAAGCAGCCAGAGCCACACAGATCAGGTGGGGACCACGTGGATCCAACCCTTGTGCTATCCTGAGCAGAGCCCAGGGATGCATTGACAGCCTCAGCTACAAGCACTGCTGAGCACGGACAAGACACCCATTCTCAAGACAGGTCTGTTCAAGTCTGAACTCCTTCTAAATATCCTTCAGAATGACAGGACAAAAGCCAACTTTTCTCAAAGTTGACACAGTCAACCACATCAACACAGCAATATTTTTAAGCCAATGTCCCGACTTGCTGGACTAATGGGATTTTCAAACAGCTCCGGCTCATATCTAAATACTTCTAAATGCAAGAGAAGCACCTGAGTACTCTGGACTCACCCACGCAGGAATGGCAGGTGATTTGAGACCTTTCCTGCAGCCAAACGAGAATGCCTGATCCCAGTTTTACAGTAAAGGTTTGTTCCAGAGTTTGGTGAAGTCAGCTGGAGCTTTTCTAGTAACTTTTGTTTCAGACTAGGCACTTGGGAAACAAGCCTGGAGGGCTGCATGTCTCCCATGCTACAGAGAATTCTTGTCAGAGGTGCAGAGTGAGAGGATGGCGTTCAATATACACAAATTGAAGGAAGGGGAATTTGATTTGATATTCAGAGAAACTTTTTCAGTGTGTCATGGAGGGTGAATACTGGGACAGACTGTGAAATAGCCACCCCTTGAGATACTCACAACATGACTAGGCAAGGGCCTAAGCAAGCTAGCTGGCTTTGCTTAGAGCAGAGGGGTCGAAGCCCAGGTACTCCCTTCCAACTGATATTATTCTGTGAGGCTATAAAACAACAGAAAAAATGGAAGAAGTCCAGATTTGGATCAGACTGACATCATTTATGCTGCCCTAGTTAAAACTGGTTGTATAATTATTCTGTACACATGCAGTTTTTCGTACACGTGTGTTGCACAGATGTTGTGTCAGTATGAATGCAGTAGTCATATAAAACAGTTATTGCGCTTAAGGGTTTGCAGGATGATTTGCAATCACCTTGAACCTTAAATCCTCTAGAACTGTATAAGATGTACATCCTTGATCCTTCTGACTTGACAGAGTCTAACACACTGCATTTCCTTTGCCTTAGATTCCTTGCCAAAGGTAAGGAATGTAAGGGAGTGAAAAACCCAGCATCATATAAAGTTTATTCACTTGTAGTAAAAATATATTACACAACAACATGAGAAAATTTTAAAATCCACAGAAACTGGTTAACTAAATACACAGAAATCCAAGTCCAGGGGACTCAAAAAGGGAAAAAATGGTAATACACTTATTTTAGAAATCTGTACCGTGAGATTTGAAGTTGAGATTTGAAGGTCTATAAGTAAGAGCTATTTTGCTGTGAGACAGGGGACTCTAACTTTCTGATAATGTCAGGAGTCCTTCCAGGGAAGAACAAACAGGCAGGATGCATAGGAGATGGCAAAAGCCGCACACCATTTGTTAAGACGTTGATTGCTTTTCATCTTAGAGAAGGTGACTATTGTGTTTTAAGAAGTATGCTGATGCTTCCTGCATAAAACACATTTTCTTCTATAGCAGAATCTTCAGACCATGAGAGCACTCTCTGAAATCAGAGTCGTGGTAATTCATGATAACAAGGCTTTGCAAATAGCAAAGGTCTACTCCTGAAAAGATCCAGTGTTGAACTAAATGATTTCTCCAGAAAAACCTGTACGCTGCTTTTTTCTTCTCTTTTTTTTTTCTGTCCCCATTTTTATTGCTTCTCAGAAATTGCCAGGAAGAGCAGGAAAGGGAAGAGGACATTTCATCACTCATTGGTTGTGGCAAGGAAAACCTGCCCTACCTGTAAGTCACCAGGATAGAAACAAAAGGCAAGTCAGACACAGAGGAAGGTCAGCACAGCCCAGCTCCACTAGCCACTGAGGCTCATCAAGAGATAGTGGACAGCTGAAGTTCCACTGACCTTCAAAGAAAGCTTGACTGGGAACAAACCTGGTCTGGAAGAGGTCATATTTTTAGTACTGCTTATAAAAGAGGCACAGGGGAAAGAGGACAAAAGGAAAGGAAAGACCATTAACCTCAGTATTTTCTAATCAGTTATACTGATTGAACAAATGAATGGAAAGCTTGGAGAGTGGAGGTGAGCACAAAACTGCTCTACAAAAGCAAAAAACCTCTGTACAAGTGGGGCAATCACAACTCCCTACCTCCATGGCCTGCCAGCAACTGTTCGACCTACCAGCACCTGGGTTTCACACATCAATCTCTCTCTCTTCCAGCACGCTCACACCACAGTCAGGATAAAAGTGAAGCTGCTATTAGCAGACACCTTTGAATCTGTTGTGTGTTCATGCATAGCTTATTTATGAAGTGTCAGGGCTCTTCAGACTGTACGTGAGAATGGCTCTAAACTTGCTTTCTGAAACATGTCTCATGAACATATCACCAAAAAGCTGGCATATTTAAAATAAAAATCGCGAAGTTAAAATGTGGCAGAAACTGTACCTCTAAGACGCAGCTTAATTCTGGGAGAGGTGAGCAGCTGTGTTATTTCCAAAATAATCACTGGACCCCAAAGAACAATAAACCTAGTACTGGGGGGAAAACATTGCACAGGTTTAGGAAGTGCAAGTCCTGTCTGACCAACTTGATCTCCTTTTATGATCATGTGACCTGCCTTTGGATGAGGGGAAGGCTGTGGATGTGTCTACCTGGACTTCAGCGAAGTCTTTGACACCGTCTCCCACAGCATACTCCTGAAAAAGTTGGCAGCCATGGCTTGGACAGGGGCACTGTGCTGGGTTAGGAACTGGCTGGAGGGCCGGGCCCAGAGAGTTGTGGGGAACGGGGCTGCATCCAGTTGGCTGCCGGTCACTAGTGGTGTCCCCCAGGGATCAGTGTTGGGCCCAGTTCTGTTTAATATCTTTATTGATGATTTAGATGAGGGCATTGAGTCCACCATCAGCAAATTTGCAGATGACACTAAGTTGGGGGGGAATGTCGATCAGCTGGAAGGCAGGAGGGCTCTGCAGAGGGACCTGGACAGGCTGGAGATGGTTTGATTCCAACGGGATGAGGTTCAACAAGGCCAAGCTGGGTCCTGCATTTTGGTTACAACGACTCCATGCAGTGCTACAGGCAGGGGACAGAGTGGCTGGAGAACAGCCAGGCAGAAAGGGACCTGGGAGTTTGGATTGACAGGAAGTTGAACAGGAGCCAACAATGTGCCCAGGTGGCCAAGAAGGCCAATGGCATACTGGTCTGGATCAGGAACAGTGTGGCCAGCAGGTCCAAGGAAGTGATTCTTCCCCTGTACTCAGCATTGGTGAGGCCACACCTCAAGTATTGTGTCCAGTTCTGGGCCCCTCAGTTCAAGAAGGATATTGAGGTCCTGGAGTAGGTCTGGAGAAGAGCAACAAGGCTGGTGAAGGGACTTGAGCACAAGTCCTCTGAGGAGAGGCTGAGGGAGCTGGAGTTGTTGAGCCTGGAGAAGAGGATGTTCAGGGAAGACCTCATCACTCTCTACAACTACCTGAAAGGAGGTTGTAGCCGGGTGGGGGTTGGTCTCTTCTCCCAGGCAACTATCCTTAAGACAAGAGGGCATGGTCTTAAGCTCTGCCAGGGAAAGTTTAGGTTGGACATTAGGAAGAAATTCTTTACAGAGAGGGTAATCAGGCATTGAAATGGGCTGCCCACGGAGGTGGTGGATTCTCCTTCCCTGGAGGTTTTTAAGATGAGACTGGATGTGGCACTCAGTGCCATGGCCTAGTAGCCGCAGCAGTAGTGGATCAATGGTTGGACTTGATGATCTCTGAGGTCTCTTCCAACCCGGTTGATTCTATGATTCTGTGATTGTACTTCTCTTCCTCCAGAAAGCCAGACTTGCCATGGGAAAAACTAAGAAGGAGAGCAGCATGGTTGTCTATCTTCAACTTAGTCCATGGAGCTGTTTTGCACATCAGGATCAGCCATAGAAGAAGAGGGGTCATACCTGTGAGTGGCTTTGTGTAGGAGGCATGACAACAGATGGGGAGCTTTGGAAGCTCTACCACTCAAGAATGGATATTGTTACTCTGTGGTGGGGAAAATGGGTATGTTCCAGAATAGCAAGAACAACCATAATCATTGCTATGACCTGCAGGTCATATATATGCTGTGCATATACTATGCTATATATATATGCTATAGAATATGCTGGAGTTCTGCTGTGAGTAGAGTTTTCTGTTCAGGCCAAGGTGAAGCATTTTTTGAGGGAGCTCATCACCATCACTGAGGCATAACAGTAATTGTACAGCAGCAGAATCATAGTTTCATAGCAGACACCATAGTTTCAACTCAGTGTCTCTGAAGAGACTGTAATTTACAACTGAGTCTGACCTCTGCTGATCAAGTGGGTACCACAATAGAAAAAATGAGTAATAATACCCATTGCCTCAAAAGATACACACGTCTCATCTTTCAATTCAGTAAAACTGTGTGGATTTTGGAACATCATCTCAAAACCACTTTTCAACAGCTTCCAATCAAATACAAACGCTGGAGGTGGACTTTTGATTTGAAAGCAGTTTGCAGTTTTTAATGATGGCTGACACATGAAAAATGCAATTTGAAATTACTACAGTGTCTGTTTGGTGAAGGACGGGTAATCATCGATGTCTACATTAAAACTACAGTGACGGAAATCTGTCCCAGGAGATGTTCTGTGCCTTTCTCTATAAAATTGTCTTTCCTAATATTCCACCTCAGAAATAATGGTCCATCATGACTGGTACCTTTTGAAGACTGACAGATCTGACTACTTTACTCAAGGGTCATAATAAATCACAAGTGCTTGAAGAAAAATAGTAGGGGAGCAATACAGAGAGAACAAGATGTTTCATTCTCATTGTTATTATGCTGTCTGAAGAACAGTCCAGAATACTGTGTCATTTCAGTCTGTCATCGATCAATATTCAGTAATACTGATAGACTTCAATGCAACTAATGACCTCAAGCAAATGAGTGAATTCACTACACGCCTGGTACAAAAACGTATTATCTTCAAAAACCACTGTTAAAATCTGTATGCTGTGCTTCATCAACTGGAATTTTGAACTTGCTGAGAAATATTTGGAAGACTTACTGAAAAAGCAAAAATTCAAGTAGAATCCTTAATAATTTGGTTTAATTTTGACAAAAATGTGGAACAGCCACAGATGTCTGAAAAATCTGGTGAAAATCAGTTACAATTTGAAATTCAAATCTACTTATTTAGATGCTTAAGCTGAACTCTGCTCAGGAGAGAAGAGACTTTATTCCCAAGATTTGCCTAGACTGTTTTGTAAAACCTTCCCTGATAGAAATTCCCAGCTACTCTATTGTAGTCCTTGGCCAGTCTCACCATTAGGAAATTGTTGTCCATCCTAGAGCACACACCACTGTGGTCCTGGGGATACTGTTAGTTCAGGTATCATTACATGCTTTGGGAGACTAGCAGAAAACTGAAATCTGGGAGTTTTTTAGCTAAATGTAGTTTTAAGATGGTTATTACTCTAACCCTGCCAAAGTAATTTCAGGAGAGCAGTGGCCACAGAGGAAACAGACAAGTGGGAAGAATGCAGGAGAGAAAGTTCAGAGCTAGAGGATAACTCCAGTTTGTCACTGGGCTGTGATTTGCTGGACAGTTGTCATCACTAACTATCTGGTACATGAAGAAACACACACACATACCTAATGTTGCAAAAATAACTGACAAGGTAGCTTTAATAGGAAACCACTACTACCAACTCTAGCCAGACAAAGCCCCCTTGGGGATGTCAAGTGGGGCTTGAAAATCCATCTGAGGTTTGCTTGGTATTTAAAATACATTTTTAATTCTTGCTGATACATCAAGCCTTTTTGCTTTGCTGACATGCCATAGTTTCAAGCTTTTCTCTGTGGCTAGGAACATATAATAAAAATGAGAGCTCAGTTTTCATTTTTTTTTTTTAATTATTATTTTAGGGCCAGTCTTCGTGAACGAAGATTTGGGAAAGGTCATTACCCTTCGAGCCTGCGCAGTGGATTTTTTTTTTTTTTAGTGAGACACAGTGTGCGCTGAACTGAGCCCACCCTTTAATCCTAAGGTTCATCTGCTGGGGCCGAGCGAGCTCGGACGGTGGCAGCGAGGTCCTCAGGACGTAGGTTTGTTTAGAGTGACCTTCTCTTAGATGGATGGCCTTACAGGGCTGACGAGCTCCATCTGCCCGGAGGGGTTCCCTGACCGGGAATCGAACCGGGGCTGCAGCGGTGAGAGCACCACATCCTAACCACTAGACCACCAGGGGGCCCCTCAGCTTTCATAAAGCCTCATTATTTCAGAAGATGCAGTAAAAGAAATATCCCTAAAGTAAAAGCATTCAAGCTATGAGGTTTGCACCTACGGTCAGGATGTGAGCTGACACTTCTCAAGAGGGACCACTTTCCCAGATCTGATACTGTTTATATTATAAGACCTGACAAGATCACAGCCCAGGGATTTATGGCAACAACTCTTTCAATTAATCTACTATCTACGAAAAAAATAAAAAAAAGGACAATTATTGAAGGATGTGTTAATAGGAACTATGAATAATCAACAGAGCCACATAAGGAAGACAAATAAAGAATCTTCTACTTGGCAGTTACCTATGCTGAGCTTTAAATTAGCCACCCAGGACAAATGGATTTAGTACTGCACCATGTTATGTCATCCAGATTACTAAAAAATACCCAATTAGGGCCATCAATCTACAGATCCAAATCCTACAAATATCAGCAAATTACATGCTATAAGCTATGCAATTTTGAAAGCTAATGCTCTTTATCTGGTTCTAACTCTCAGTGTTTCATATTTTTTTAAGTAATAAAAGCATTTAACTACTCACAGGAAATTCTACTGGGAACTGAACATTCTTCTAGAAGAAAAACTTCAGAGGGATAAAGTTAATTTCCAAACTTAGTATAACCAGATTGCATGCTACAGGTTATGTACCTGTAGGATGGGAAACTAAGATTTCAGATTTAAGAACTACTCCTGCAATACCTAATTTAATAAAATTAAGAACTTCCTGGTAACAGTAAATAGACTTTTAGATCTCTTAATAAACATATCACATATCCAAAGGGAAAGTATTTTTGGCACAAGAGACATACAATCTCACGAACCAACTGATTTGATCAATGGAAGTTTCTTTCCTTCTGTGGGCTAATAAATCACCCCAGCCAGCAAGTGCCAGGCATTTACAGGATGAACTGGTTGAGGATAACACGAACATCACAGAGCTGCTATTACCTACAAGAAAGTGGAAACTCCAAGAAGACAAATATGTGTGAATATTACCAAGTGACTGCACCTAATTCCACCCTTGGTGTTAGAACTGTACTTGCCCTGAAGTCTCTGGGAAATTTTACAAATTATTTCTCTCAGTTTTATTCCTAAGGTAGAGATAAATATTTATCTTTTCATTGAGATCTCTTTTGTAGTTTGTACTGGCTAAACATCTTATATATACTTGTATAAAAAAATTTAAGTAGTTCAGTTGAGTAACACTGCAAAAAGAAAATTAGAAACTGTATTTCATTATGTGGTCATATGCTAATATTCACATAACCCATTTTAGAAGTATAGCAAATGGGATTGCACTGGATATCATACCAGTAGTTTCATACCAAAATTTCTAGATTTTTAAATAATATGTCCTCATTGGCTTTTTTATTTCCTTAGCCATATGGAAAACAGTCAGGCACAATTAACTATTTGTCAGAAAACAATCTATTAATTAACACCATTCTGTGTGAATAGGTTGAAAATCATGTTCTTTGCTTGCCAAAAAGCTTCCATTCCTGCCTCATGTTTGTGCTCTGAACTAAACATAGCTACAGATACATGGCTTGACACAACTGACCAAGGCAAGAAAGAACAACTGCTGCCACGGTTGTTCAGAACCAGCAGCCAGCAAGGTTTTCTAAAGATAGGTAGGGGGTCAGCAAGGCTTCACCTCTGCATCTCCTAAAATTCCCTACTGACAGATCCTTGATTGAACTGGGCAGAAATAGATGAAATCCCAATTAAGAAATTTAAATTTGTGGCAGATCTTGAAAGAGAAAAGAAAGGAAGGTGGAGGGGGGGAAAGGAAGTTACAGCATTTTTTAGGCTTAACCTTAAAAATATAGGATCTGACTTCAATTATATTTATATCCTTTCAATTCTACTGACGTCAATAGATTTACTCCTAAATTATGCCAGATGGAAATCAGGCTAGCTATTACCACATTTTCATGCATACAACTAGCATCCCTTCAAAAGCACCATTTATTCAAAAGCACATCCCTCAGACAGCAGGGATGCTCGCATAACCCAGCTAACATCAGAGGAAGGGGCAGACAAGTGATGGGGCAGAGGAGTGAGAGAAGGAGAAAAGAAAGAAGAGATCTGGAGCAAACTTCATTTGCTGCTATCTGCTCATGCACATAACCCTCACTGCTGCTGAATTCTGGGCACTACGCTGATAACCTCTGGGGCTGACACAAGGCAACATGGTTGTTATTTGCTTCCCTGGTAGAAAAGCAGCCTGAGATCTGTGTTACTTCTGAGACTGGTATTCTTACATTGCATTTCTTAGCAGAGCAGCTTGTAATGCTATTGTTCCCAAAACTGTGAACCCCTTTTCAGGTCCACACAGGGCTACAGGTGTGTAACCACTATCAGTTAGTGTTTGACTCCTTGTCACTGTTTTTCAGAACTGTTCACTCACTTGGATGTGATCCCGTACACACAACCCATTCCTTCTGCTTGTGTTTGCAAATACCCAAGCAGCTGTTTTAAGTTATTTGAAGGGTTTAGAAAATGACGTTTTACTTGATGTGTCCAGGCTAATGGAAACTGATGAGGTACACGACCTTTGATGAGTGCTGACAGCCCCCTTTATCTAATCTGAAGGGCAAGAAGACAGAGAAGCTAAAGTTCCTCTCTTTGAGATCTCCTTGCAGCTGTGAAGAATTAATCTTACAGAGTTATGAAAAGTACTGTCCCACACTTCCTTTCTCCCAGGCTCTAACTCATCTTTCTGCATTCATCCACTTGGCTTATGTCCCACAAGAACAAAAATCACAGCAGAGACACATCGTCTGATATGTGGTTCCATGTCTCCTCTTTCCTCTCCTTGCCTACTCAGATGTTTATAGTTTGGAGCAGAGTCTGCTTCTATTGATACTATTTATGCTGCAATCTCACACCATGGCATTCCATGTTTGGCTATTCCCTAGGTATTCTTATACTAATGTAATTATTAATATTATATTATTAACCACAGCATTCACCCCTGGAATCAGTGATGCTCTCTTTCTTGTTTCAAACTCTTGCAACAACAAAGAATCCAACAGTAAGTCAGCTTATCCTCAATAGACAGCTTTCCCCAAACCCACAAAAACAGGGGGCATCCAGACAAAAACATCACATAAAAGGTTCTCACGCTACCCCATGCAGCTATGCAACCCCTCTCCACACTTCTCTTTGCAACACTTCCAGCTTCTTCCACTTCTTCCAGTTGCCTTTGCCTTGTAAACACGTGCCTACAGTTTTGGGAAAGCAGATTTAAACCTCTGTTTTGAAATTTTACGTGGGAGAATGTTAATGTAGTCTTTAATCCTGTGATTCAGAGATCCAAAGAACATATCAATAATAAGCATTTTTTAAGTGGAATGAATACATGTGTGTGTTCAAACATGAAGTTTTAATGTATTCCCCAACCTGAAGAGACCAGTGCTAAATCTCCCAGGGTGAAAGAAGTCAGACACAACACCATAAAACACTTCATAATAATGTACAAGCTTTTTATTTTACAAACCAATAGGTATGCTTTTATTCCCATAGCAGGCTTCTACTCAAAGTGAACCTTTTAGAGCCATTTCCATAAACATCACTGGCATTTCCAGCATGAAGTACAAAAAAGCAGCTATAGCCACACTACATATCGGCAGCTACTCTGGCCAATGTCTGAAACTATTTTCAGCACAAGATCAACAAATGAATGTTTGCACAGCAACATTTGCTCAGTAGAAATGTATACACAAAAGAAACTCCAACAATAACACGATGCGTTCACACAGTTTTGGGAATCTTCACTGTGATGTGTCGTTAGCGATTAAAACCCAGGTGCTTCCTTCCAGAAGGGCTACTGTTACTGTAAGAGCACCTGAAACTCTGGGAATCCAAATAGAGAAAAATACTTCATGACACTATTAGACCAAAAAAAAAAAATTGATTTCATGGGCCCTTTCAGCAAGCACAGCTCTAAAATCAACCGCAGAGCCTTCTATGGATCCTATTGAGTGGCTATTACCAAGGATGGTGTACCACACAGCTGTTAAAATGTCATGACTTCTGTGTGCCATGCTAGTGTTGGAAAAAACAGTATAATTCCAACAGGTTCTTCCAAGAGGTCAGGTATGACATGACAGTATCTAATTTCTTTAATCCCCTTGTATGTCTCTCAGAGAAGTCATGTGTCATCCTCAATGCCTCATGTGAGTGTGAGGCTGCTTCACCACTTTTCACGTCCACCCTCTTCAGATCACAGAAATCTTTCATGTTTAGGGAGCTCTACCAGGAACAATGTAAGGATGGGGCAGTTTCTCATACCTCTGAAGAACTTTGTTCTTCTAGAAGATTCTGTTTTGCATACTCATACCCACTGATCCCCCTTCTCACCCTGTCCCTTTCATCTGTTTCCTATCTTTCATCCAAAGTCTAATGTGAACACCAAAGACTGCATCTCTCTGTACTTTGGGGTTTTTTCCACTTGATTTCACTGGATTTTCTATCTGAAGTAGTAATGGTCTTTCAGCCTTATTGATCAGTTTTCATTGCACAAAGAGGAGGACACAAAATTGTGTGTGATCTGTAGAAATCAAATTTATTCTGTCTCTATTTCTCTGTCCCCTGCAACTGGTTGTTTAGGGTTTACCCTGAAATTGAAAATGTTGTTTTCTTATGTAGTAACTGACCAACTCTTCTTTCCTTTCCTAATCCTTTAAGTGAGGAAAACAGTCAGAAGAAGGATATTGTGGACGTTCGGTCTATGGTCTATCTCTCCATGAGGATAATTTCTGTCTCTCTCTCGATTTACAATTGTAAAATGAGGTCAAAATCTGGTCCTTCAAGAGAAATGTTACTTTTTGAAATTATCAGAAACAGTGATGCTGGCTGTTTGTGGTAATTCAACAATTGGTCTTAGCAATTTTACTTGCAAAGAAAGGAGAATTTTTCTAAACTATTGCTAAATAAGGTATCACTAATAAAATAAAAAAATACCAATGTTCCCAAATTCCTTGCAATGCCATGATAGTCAATAGATCGTAAGCTCTGACAAGGTTAAATCTAATGTCATTCAAAGGTTGTTCCTTGAAGTAGATTCCCTTTAGGTAGTAGAATCATTGTTTTACTATTTAAACATTCAGGCTTTCCTCTCTATTTCACAGTTCATAAAGCACCTTTATGGTGTTGAGGGTGGTTTTTTTCCAAACAGAGAGAAGGCAGTTTGTTTTTCCAGCTTTGATTAAATCCTACATCCCACAAGCAATGAACTTGGGATACTGTTCTACTGTTTTTAATTGCCTCCTTCTATTAAGATGCCAGCACTGTAAGTCTTTCCTGCAGCCCCAGCACAGTTTTGCTCTGTGCCTGGCACAAGCTCTGCCGGGTCTGAGGTTAATGTGTACACAGTACAACCAATTAGCCGTGCATTGCTATCTGAGCCAAAAATCAACATGATTGATCCAACAATATGTTTGGGCTTGGGACTAAGACTCAAATGAGGTCTCACCAAAAGCAAAGGTCAGCAACTTGGCACAAATTTCACTGTGAACAGAGAAAGCTTTTCTTCCAAACTATTCATCAGGGAAGGTACAAATGACAACTAATACAGGTCTCATTAAAAATGAGTAGAGGAAATCCCTTGGAGAAGGTAAGGAGGCTCCTTCACTATCAGTGTTTTTTTCAGTCCTTTCCTAAAGCTTTTATTTACGTTACAGTAAAGACAATGTGGAGCTTAGAGGTAGCTGTGGGGTTTGGGGTTTAGGAGACTCATTAGACTAATTATTGTGATGTGCACTATCAATTACTGTCCATTTAAGCAGAGGGAATAATTCTGCAGGCAGAAATAAATCTTCAGAACTGAAGAATCTCAGAGAAGGAAATAAATGGATTTTTTTTTTTAATCAGCACTATTATTTCTTTTAGTTAAAACTCCATTGTCAAAGCATTTCCCATCTTAAAATAACTAAAATAAAACAATCATTAGTTTAAGAGTGGGAGAGAGGAGAGGAATGATACATGAAACCTTTTCAATTGTGGATTTGTTTAAACTACAGTAATTGCAAGGATTTTACTCATAACTCAAGCACTTCTGCCACAGTCAGGCCCTGAAATCAGAACTTCAAAATATGCTATTTTACATATGGTATCAGCATGTTCTTTCTTCCCCAGTAACCAAGGGTGTTGAAAATGCTATTGATACAACAATTAGACTGCAAGAGAAATACCTCCCTGCAGTCTACAGAGTTGCTGTGTTGCAATACAATTGTCTAATGGCACATTTTTGTAAGGGCTGTCATGGTATTATGGGTATAATTTTATTTTTACAGGATTTGATAATAAGGTAAAAGGCTGGTATTAATAGCCTTAGGAACTTATTACATAAACAGAAGTTGAGTATTAAAATTGAACTGGATTTGTAGAGATTGCATTGAGTGAATGTCTTGCCAGGTTGAAAATCATAACGCATATAACTTTTCCTTCTTCACTACTTTTTTTAGCTCTCTTATTCTTCCAAAGGTCAATCCCTCTTTCCAACAGAGAACATTACTTCTCCTCAAGATATATTTAGAAAATCTGTTTATTTTTCTCTGTTAAAAGTTGTTCAGCAAAACAGCATACAAGACATATGCCGCTTCTGCTTGAACCAGCAGTGACACTCTGCTCTTCTGCAACACCCCTCGAACATTAATCAGCTCATCTGTCCTAAAAGCACTTGTGGGTAGAGACAGTACACCTCTGATTGCAAGCTGAGTGGGTGAGCAGGATGGGGCAATACTATACAAAAAGATAGGGAAAAAACCCAAATGTTTCCCTCTAAATATTTTTACTAAGAATAGCTCTATTTTTGCCAGAAGTTTTCCCTAGGGAATAGCTTAGGGACCTGGGGAAAGAATGGCTGCAGGGCAGAGAGAAGAGGCTTTTTTATGGCCTGTTCTGCTGCTTTCTGATCTATTTATTCATGCCATTAATCAAAAAGCTGAAATGGGAGTATTGTTGTGCTAGAAAAAAAACAAAATGATGACTGGGGTGAGAGAAATTCATACTGGGCAAAGCCTGAAGGTCAACACACCCTAATGGGCCCCTCCATTCCCCTGAACGTGATTTTTAACTTCAGGAGACAAAACCAGCAAATGAGAACAAGGTAACTTTGAACAGAGAAAATGCAGCTTGATGGGAACGTAATGTTTGGAAAAATCTAGGATTTTCTAAGACAGACAATCCCTTTCCTTTCAAGCTTCTTACATGCAGCCTGTAATCACAGAAATGCAGACAAATGAGCAAATAGACAGAGTGCAAGGGCACAGCTCTTGCAAAACTGTTTCCCAGCACCCCTCACATCACACTGATATGTACTCAGGGTAGATCAGCCCTGGGAATGTAAGAGTAAGTCTGCATGTTACATACAAGTGAAGTGGGATGTAGGGGCTGAAGGGTGGCCATAGGGCTGTTCGGGTCAGTGCAGTCAGTGGGGTCGAGGCTCAGGGCTTTCCTCTTGCTCAGACTGTGTCTGCCTTGCTCATTGTTTCAGCTGAGTTTGCCCCAAAGCCTTTATAGAAGCCTCCTCACCCTGGACAACCACTCCACAGCGTCTCCAAACGCCCAGGATGAGCTCCACACCTTCCTCAACTTCATGCTGGTCTGCCTTCTCCCACCCTGCATCCCACAGCTGGGCAAGAACAGATGCTCCCCTTTTCTGCCCTACCACGGTGACACCTTACTTGCATCAGTGAGAGGAGGCAGAAACACACTGAGGCAGAAGCAGATCATTTGTTTTGGTACTTAAGCGTTTAAAATAACTGGGAAGGGCACCCTCTGCTCCCCACTGACAGCAGGGCTGGATTTGGGTTCAGTAGAGGTCTCTGCTTCCTTATGCAACAAGTGTTTTTTTAAGGGGATCATGTTGCATTTAAATCACATTTGAAAACAAAGAAGCATCACTGTCTCAAATTTCTTCACTGTCTTTCTTGCAATGTTTTCTGTCAGAGGCTGAGAGAAAAAAGGAAGCCTTTTCCTGGCTCTGAAGGAAGGGGATCAAAGCCTTCCTTCACATCATACCTATACCTTTGCTGCTTTTTTTCCAACTGAACTTTACTGCAAATATGTTCAAACACAGACTTTCAAACCTGTGAAGCCCCAAAAGGTGAGCTGACCCAACATGTGAGCGAGGGCAGATGGACCCTTTTGGATAAATTCAATTGCAGTTGCCAAAGCAAAAGATAGAGGCCCAACATCCTGAAAACTTAACAAGATCTAGGAACAAAATTCCTCATCTACCAAAATCTAGAAAGCACCTTGTCCAGCAAAATCCAGTCCAGCCAAACAGCAGTTCCAGTTTGGGTTATCCAGAAGAAAGAGCTAAGTATTCATGTCATGGCAGCCACACTGTTAAAACAACCAGTGCTCAGGACCACATCAGGATGTGTTCTGGACCACACTGGGACGTGGTCCCACCACCTTACCATGCTGGAGAAAGCGAGACAAACAGCTCCCACACCCCAAGGAGGCACTGAACTCCCCATTTCCTTTTGGCATCCTCTCCTCCATCCAAGTTACAGTCTATCATTTCCCCTCTCAAACCCTGCCCTGGGTTTGCTGACCAGACATCTGCAGAGGTCCCTCTCACAGCATAGCCACAGGCCACCATGGGTCCCACATGTAGTTCATGTCCCCCTGCCCGCACAGGCACATGTGCCAGAGCAGGAGCCACATCTCTGGGCTCAGAATTCCTCCTGATGCAGGAAGGGAGAAGTTAAATAAAGCTTCAGGGCGGGATCACTATAAAAAGGAACTTTCTTATCATTCCTGGGGTTCATAGGAATAGCGATAGCAATACACTATATTTTATGGAAAAAGTTAAGTCAGCCATAAGGATGGTTAGATTAAAACTGAGGCAGAGGGAGTATGGGAAGGGTATGTTTACCTCTGCTGGGATACAACCAGAACTAATGCAGCCCTCATGGGAAGGGCAAGAGGACAGGGCCCAGTTTAAACTGCAGCTCAGTTTTGCAAGAATAATCTCGTGCCTGAAGGCTACCACAGGCACAGGAGTGCTCACTTGCTATTTAACTGTGCTCCATAATTATCTAATAGAGGGGTTTTCCTTCACTGTAACAGCCAACTGTACTGCAGAAATACAGACTTTCGAGTTTACGTCTTTCATGCATTTACCATCATTTTCCTATAATTCTTCATTATTTACTTATTCTTCTTTCCAGTCCCCTTGCAGCACGTCCATCTGACTTAATTTTATGATTTAGCTTGTCAGTCACTGGCATGGGAAAAAATAGCATGTGTATTATGGATAAAGACTGGCAAAGCCTTTAAAACAGTACAGTGAATGAAAAGGCTGTTTTCAGCCTGAGCTTTCTTTAATGTAGCCATTTACTGAAGGCACCTAAAGCCAAGAAAAGAACGATGTCACTGCTGATAAAAGTGGCCTGTGGAGGAACCTCGCTGAAGCTGGAAGAGGAAATTAGTCTTCATGCTATTTCAGGTTTACGTCTTTCCTAAGAACAGGCTGATCGTTATCCCAGATAATGAGACTGTTAATGTAATTAAGAGCTCTGTTCTGGTGTTTTACAAAACAAACAAATAAGTTCCGGTATGAAAGGCTGCAAGGTTAAGTGACATGGGAAAAAAGCAGGATTCTTCACTTGGACTTGGGTGCTCCACAGCAAGTCATTAGCTGCTACTTAAAGGTGCGATTTCTAATTTAGGACACAATTTTCCAATTTGAGGTAGGTATAATTTCCAAAAGGTCAGATTAATTTTAAGATTATGGCCAGATATATATTATCAATATGAGAAATTGCATCCTTCTCTAACTACTGAAAACAGGAGGCCAGGGTCAGATTGCCTTGCTCTTCTTCCTGAGCATTATAGGTGGGTAATACTTCCAAACCTGCCCAGATCATTAGTAAAGAAAACAGGGATTTATAGAAAAGAGGGGAAAAAATCCCTGTAGAGACTAGACATTTCAAAGAAGACCACATTACAGGAATGTGTAATTTACTTGCAAATAAGTTAGTCACTTCAGTAATAAGTTTTTGACCATATACCCATGTTTCTAGTAGGCTATTTATCTGGTTAAATTATACATTGATTTGTACTGGGTTAAGAACAGTACAACCCAGAGCCTGCTGCAATCTCAGCCTAAACATGCACAGGTATTTTCCAGGCCCAGAAAAAAGACCTGGGGATTAGCATAACTTGGATTTTATTCCCAAAAATGCTGCTGTTTCAGACTGCGCAGCCTGACGAGGCAGCCACCCCCCAGGAAGAGTTACACGCTGCCTAATGAAGCAGCAGTTTCCCGATCCCCTCCTCCGGGCCACAGGTTCTCACGACTTGTCTTGCACTGGGATCTGCCTTTGTCATAAAATCTGCAGAAAGCTAGTGGTGTCCCTCTGAAAGTAAGGAGTTTTCTACCAGCACTGCTGGTAGACTGATGGAAGAGCTGAGAGTGCTAAGGGGAACCAGCTACAACCACAGACATGGCTGTGCCATGCTTTTTAAAATGCTGCCTAGCAGATGCTCTGCTTCAAGAGAAGGTGGCTGAAGTCAGATATAAATAAATAAAATCAGATAAAGTCAGATTCATAATGTTACATAATGGCAAAATATTTTAACTATGTGGTGGGTTGGTGGTTTTCTCATGCAAAGACATTTTAAACTCACTTTTACAATTTGGAAATTATATAAAACTTTAAAACTGAAGATCTTCTCCACTTCTTTGAAAAGTCTTTTGTCTGTGATGAGAATAACAATGCAGCTCTGTTGCTGTCTACTTATTTTGCTAACCAGTGAACATGCTTCCAAAGAAAATGGTAAAACAGAAAAATTTTCACTTCACACTGGGGAAAAAAAACAACCTCAATACACTTCCATGTCATTTGCCTAAATCTTGTTTGGACAGCTTGCACGTCTCACAATATTTCTGTTATCACTAACTCCTCTGAGTTAGAGTGAGAGCAGGAAGATAAATATAATACTGCAACATACAGCTCCATACTGAAGAAGATCACTCTGCTGTGATGTGCCTCACGCTTCAGTGCTAACACAACGATATGGTTATCTAAGGTTTGAGGAGACTGAACAGCCTGTAATACATTAGCACACTTTTCATTTTGGAGATAGTGTCAGGAGCTGAAAAACAACTCCAATTCACCGTGCTGCTTCGCTTATTTCCCCTCCAATATCAGGTCTTTTCTTACCTCTAAAACCCACATCAGATTTGAGAGAGCAGCAACACGTTTGCCCTGCCCAGGCAGAACAACATGAACAGGAACCAAGTGCTGGGGTTAAAATCTAAAGAGAAAAGCCCATAAGAGCCTTTTTTCTGTAGCTTCAAAAATTAACATTCTGGAAGACAACTTGCAGCATTTCCTATTTTTAAGGTTCTCAAATGAGCTTTGAGATCATTTTTAAAAGTCCACTGCTTGTAAGACATTTGACCTCCAGAGAAGAAAAGAGTCTCTGCAGAAGCACTTTCTCCTTCTTCCAAACCTACATTTAAAGTGTCACTGGCTCAGAGAGGACAGGGAGAGATGCACAGCTCAGTGTTTCATTTAGTTTGTTGGGTTTTTTTTAACTGACCCAGCTTGAAGCTGGTGCCTGGCTACAGCTTCAGCTGCCCCTGAAGCCAGTAATGCTTTTGCTTGTGTGGCTGACTGCTGAATTGGCAAAAGCTACCTTTGCAAAACCCCCTTTGCCAGAACACCTTTTTGTGTTTGCATTAAAGAGGCAAAATTTTAGATAAGGCTTTTGCCAATGATATCTTGGTCTATTGGAGCAGATGTTAGAGAGTGATAAAATAAACTACAATTTCCTCAGTGTTTTAGCTCTCCTCAGAATTCGTTCCTTGTGAAGGAACTCAGTCGAAGGTGGATAAGCATAAGGGGAAAAGCAGCAATTCCTGCTTCAGCTCCTCTCTAAGTCATAAGATGTACAGAAGTATTTAAAAAAGGGGGAAAGAAAGCTGGAGAAGACATTTCTACAAGGGTTGAAAGCATTTCTGGAAAGAAGAGGAACAATTAACATACACATGGAAAAATTCCTCAATCTTGATGACATTACTAACTTGCTTTTTTTAAATTTAGGTGCTAAATGTATCTTTATAGAGAGCAGTAAAAAAAGAGCCTGGAAATATTAAAACCCACATGTAACTGTTCCCTCATGCTTTGCACAACTGTTAATTGCACAGGTCTTGCTGAAATGAAAAGACAAATACAGAAAATACAGGGTGATGAGGAGTGCACACACTTCATTACAAACCATTACTTGATATTTCTATTAGTTAGAAGAGAAGTTTGAGGACGGTGGTGACTAATACAACTCCCTAATCCTTGGTCAGCTTTAGAAACCCTCCTCATAAGGTCAAGGTCAGGACAAGGTTGTTTCCTTAATAAAAAGAGGGACTATGGCATCTCTAATGATTGCTTCTGGTTGTTTTTCTCCTTATCTATAAGAAGGCCACAGTGAGCATTTGCTTTCTTAAAGTCATGCAGAGCTCTTCGCTTTACCTGCAGACGGATCCTCGCTGCCCACCCCAGGGCACAGCCAGGGACCTGAAAGTGGATCTGCAAGATGGATGTTTCAGGCTGAAGACCACAAATTTAGGGCTGCCTTCACAGGGAAGTTCAGTTAAGGTGGTATAATCCTGTTAGCATTCAATTACTTAGTACCTTAGATAACCTACTATTTATTTTAATGTTACCCACTGAGGGAGGCTCCCCTAATGAATCTATTTTTGTAGTATCATGAAGGTTGAAGTTTAAAGCTAAGTTTAGAGCAGAGTCATATAAAAAATGTCAAACCAGGAAATAGCTTAATGAAAGCAGAGAGTAATCACAGCAAATTACAGTGAAATATCTATGGATTACATTTTGCATTCCCCAAACAAGCAGAGGAATTCATCTCACTTACAGTCGTTCCATTTTGCTGAGAATTCACTGTAAGGATATGCTATGTCAGTAACATAATATGATGCCATAATAACTGTCTTAAAAGTTGCAGTCTAAGATGCTTTTTTGACCCTGTGGGAAGCCCATGCTGGAGCAGGCTCGTGGCAGGACCACTGGCCTCATGGAGAGAGGAGCCCACCCTGAGGCAGGTTTCCTGGCAGGACTTGAGACCCCATGAAGGATCCACACTGGAGCAGTTTGTGAAGAACTGCAGCCCATGGGAAGGACTCATGTTGGAGAAGATCATGAGGAACTCTCTCCTTGGGGAGGGAGGAGCAGCTGAGGTCACTTGGTCTGTTCAGTCTGGAGAAGAGGAGGCTGAGAGGAGACCTCATTGCAGTTACAACTTCCTCATGAGGGGAAGAGGAGAAGCAGGCACTGATCTCTTCTCTGTGGTGACCAGTGACACAACCTGAGGGAGTGGCCTGAAGTTGTGTCAAGGTAAGTTTAGGCTGGATATTAGAAAAAGGTTCTTTACCCAGAGGGTGGTTGGGCACTGGAACAGGCTCCCCAGGGAAGTGGTCACAGCACCAAGCCTGACAGAGTTCTAGAAGTGCCTGGATGATACTTTCAGGCACATGGTGTGACTCTCAGGGATGGTCCTGTGCAGGGCCAAGAGCTGGACTCTATGATCCTTGTGAGTTCCTTCCAACTCAGCATGTTCTGTGATTTTGTGACCCCATGCTGGAGCAGGGGAGGAGTGTGAGGAGTCCTGCCCCTGAGGAGGAAGGAGCAGAATAGACAATGTGTGATGAAATGACCACAACCCCCCTTCCCATCCCCCAGTGCCACAGGGAGGGGAGAAAGGTAGAGAAAATCTCATGTACAGTTGAGTCTGGGAAGAAGGGCTGGGCAGGGGGAAGGTGTGTTTTCAAGTTTTGGGTTTATTTTCTCATTAGCCTTTTCTGGCTTGTTTGGTAATAAATTCAATTAATTTCTCCCCAAGTCAAGTCTGTTTTGACCATGATGGCAAGCGGTGAGTGATTTCTCCCTGACCTTATTTCAACTCATGAGCCTTCCCTTTATTTTCTCTCTCCTATTCAGCTGAAGAGGGGGAATGGCAGAGTGGCTTTGGTGGGCACCTGGTGTCCCACCAGGGTCAACCAACCACACTGGTATTCACAGAGTGCTCCCACAAACCACTGCAGAATTTAATCCCTCTCTGCTGACAAACCCAGGTTTCACACAAGGAGCATCGGTCGTCACCACATCATCTAGCTGCCTTGAACACCTCCTCTGAAACAGTATATAAAGAGTTTTCACATATACAGGATATGCACCTTCTTCTCCCACCCTGCAGGTTATCACTCTTTCATGCAGGCTTTCCAGCCCACAGTCCAGTTGTAGCACTAACAAGAGAAAAGGAGTTTCACATTGCTTTTTACCGTATGTAGGAATTTTCTCTACTTTTCAACAGGTGTCCAACATGAGGGAAGGGTGGGAACTTTTGACCTCACTCCACTACTACTGCACAGCTCTTCAGGGTTTTTAGTGAGAAAAACATGTTGGATTTTTAGTAACAATGTCACTGCAAATCTCTCAAGGCTAATTTTTGGTGACAGCCACTGTAAATGCACTGGAACATACACAGAGCCACAGCATGACCCTAATAAAGGCAAACCAAGTTTCACCATTAAATTTCATCAAGACCTTGAAATGGTCTATAATGAGTAACATGAAATAAGATTTCAGTCCACAAAAAAAAAAAAGCAGAAAAAAGCATGTGAATGGGATATTGTGTATTAACAGTAAGAAGAGGAAATTCATAAACCAGAAGCATGCCATGTGTCCATTCAAGATGATATGTGAAAATTATATTTACAAGATCTACGTGACCTGCTACAAAGCAGTTACCCTTTCAGAGGAGAGGCTTTTGCAACAGGAAAAGCCTCTTATATTCAGCTTTTCATAAGTTTATAGAAATACAAAAGGGAAAACAAGATTAAAGATTCCATGGCTGTACAGTTTAATACTGTTAAAATTTACTTACCAATTCTTTGATGCTTTAACACCAAATTATTTCCCCAAACTTTTACATTTTTTATAGCACAAAGCCACAGAGTTGTGTTGTCATCCCTACTCTGCAAGCCTGGAGGGAAGGACAGGAAAACATACAAAATGTGCCTGAAAAGTTTTGTAATCTTTGTGTCACTGCAAGTGGCATGGACTGACCCGTGTTTTGCTAACAATTAATGGTGTGCCGCCTTCTTAAAGGACACTAGATAGAAATATGGCACCTGTGCCTGTGGCTCCCATATTTTCATCTACAAAATCCAAAACGGAATTAAAACATAAAATAATTTTTTTCAGGGCAATTGCAGTCAGTTTTCCACATCTGTCCTGGATGCATGGGTTGAAAGGGCAGTGTGTACATAGTGGCCATTTTTCCACACACTCCAGTTGGAGAGGCACAGATGCTCTGAACAGCTGCCCAGGCAGTAGCTGGATGGGAATTATTTCTAGGCACAATTCTAACACTGTTACTGAAGTAAATCCACACTTATCAGTTGGTACAGTGCCTAAAACAAATTCTGAGACTACTGATTTAAAACCAGATCATTTCATACTGATGCATTCAATGGGTGGTCATTCCACAGCCCAACAGATCCCAAACTACTTCTGAACTGAACGCCAGGTTTCCCCTGTGGTGTAAAACATTTTGATACTCAGACTTTGCAAGATGGGTGAAAGCTGCCATTGCAAGTTTAGCCTTCTACAATGCTCAGCTCAAACGCAGGATTGCAATTAAAGAACAAGCTCCTAGGCTTAATGGGGACACCACCTCCTGCTTCAGACCATGCCCAGCTCCTGTGGCCAGGCACAGCAGAGAGGTAGACCATGGACCAAGGAAGTGGGTACTTCCCAAGCTGGGAGCAGGAAGGTGACAACTCATACATCATGGGACTCTTAACAGCAGGTGAGCTTGGGGCTGGTCAGTTTTTGTGATTCATGTCCCATACTTGAACTTGACATGACACTTTCTGCTCTCCTGGAAAAGTCACTGCTAATTGGCATACAGAAGCAAAGACTATGGGGACCTTCTAGTTTTCTATTTGTTTGGGTTTTTTAAAGCACAAAAACTGGCATGTTAAGAAAAGAAAGGTCTTCAAGGAATGCTAAATCAAACCCAAGAATCTCATTTAGTCTCTCCACTTCCAGACACGTCTGAATTCAGGAACAGAGTGCAAGAGACAGAGAGCTTAGAAAAGAAAAGAAGAATATTTTCATTACCTTTTCTGCAAGCCAGCCTAGATGCCTAATCTCTCGACTTCCAGCAATCCCTGTTTTACCCAGCTGGTCTCTGACCTCTGCAATCACCCTGGGGATGAGCTCATTGACACTGGAGTGGATGGCATTGAACCAGGCCTGGGCTGTCGCTGAATCCTTACTCCTGAGCACCACGGTGTGCTTGGCATCAGGTGAATGAACTTCAATAATTCTAGAAAAATGGGGGGAAAAACATTATATTCGTTCATACAGTGTTAGGCAGCTAAATTTATTACCTCACTTAGTGATATCAATGAGTTAAGAAGAACGATACTAATATTGAGACCTAGCACTAAAAACTTACCTTTACAACACCTGAATACACCTTCAGGTGTATCATCTTAACGGAAGCCAGGTCTGTAGTGGTATTATGATAAAATCCTTGAGAAGGGGATTTGCCAATGCTGATGCAACCCCATACACAGCATGTCAATAGGAGTTTCAAATATGTAGGCAAGAGCAGCATTCACTCACATGGCAGCCACCCAGAAACGCATGGAAGATGACTGGGGAGAAGCCAGGGATAAGTGGTTACCTTCTTTAGCTGGCCATCATGGCACAATCAGACTTTTTCATTTTGTTTACTTTACACCTACAGAGATAAATGAAAACCATTCCTCCTCCCAAGCACAGACATTCTCTTAGGATTGCACTGTAGTTTCAGTGACACCACTATGCATTAGCCAGAGGCTACTGCAACTGGCCTTCTCCAGGAGTTACCAGCATCCTCAGTGCTCCATTTAGATCCTGCTAACAGTGGCAGCAAGAAAGTGCTAACCACAACCATATGACTGCTGCTGGCAGGCATTTTTTGCAGATTTTCAAACTCCCGTGGAAAGAGATGAGTTTTTTTCAAAAAAAAACTATGCCTACTAGACCATCCTGTGGGTTTCCACCCCACCACTGTGGCTTGAAATGCACAAACAAACACAGTTTTCAGGAAAATGAATCCTGTTCGTTGTGGTTATGGGACATGTGCCAACACCTTTGCTAACAACAACAACAAAAATGCTTTGACAGGCAGCTGCAGCTATTTCAGCTTTGTTCTCAGTGAAGTTATTAGTTATTAGTAGGGCTTTGTGTGCTCTTTATAGCCTTTGTGGGCCATTTTTACTTGAACATTTGTTAAATAACCCACAAAGTAATAGTCTTGTTTATCTTTATGTGGCAATTATAAAACCAAGCTCTGGTCATTGCCCATCACTCAACTCTGTATCACATTTGTGCGTTTTCATTATAAAGGTACAGTGACTGCCCCCGAATGTTACCCTCACAAATTCGACCTGGGATCTGAGCCTAAGCACATACTTCTGTCCTGAGTATGGCTGCCCAATCTCTGGGACACACAATGACTCCTTTCTGCAGCAGAAAATTAATTAGTTCAGTGGAATTTATTCAGGTTGAGGTTCAAACCAGTACTGTAATGCAAATGTTTGTTATGCAATTACAAAATCCTGCAATTTGGAGCTTAACTAACAATTAAAAGGTTTTAATTAATTGGTTAAACCAGAGCAGAATGCAGAACAGAGGGTGACTATCTGCATAGCTCTCTGGGGCTCAGAGAGCAAGGATCACTGGTTTCATGTTTGTCCATTTTGGGAAGGGGAGGTCTCCATGTAGACACTGTTCTAAAGATAGAAAAGGTCATGATTTTCCAAACTCAGCAGCTGAACTGTTCAGGGTCCTAAATCACTGGATAGCTTAAAAAGCGGGCTGATTTTTCAGTAAGTGCTAAGCCAGCACAGCAATGCATGTTTCCTCAGTAAAGCTGCTGCAGCTCAGCGCTGTCTGAAAATAAAGGTTCTTATTTAGCTGCTCCAGGATGCACCAAACATTCAACTTCAGGTACCAAAAGTAAAATTCCCTGTCAGATGATGCCAGTCTGGTGAATAAGAAAACTATGTTTATAGATAGGCATGCTCCCAATCACACTCTCACTTTTTCTGAACTGGGAGAAAAAGTAATCTCCCTGATGGTTATGATTTAGCCACTTGTGTTCACTGATTATTACAGTCATGCACAGCTATCACAACTTGGTCTGTCTTCCTATCAGAAACACTGCTCTCTTTGCCATCCGAATGGAGTTTCAGGTTGTTCTTGTAGGCAGCCATCAATGAAAACAAACTTATGCAGGCTTGGATTTTCAAAGTACATTGTGGTAATCAGTGAAATGTTGCTTATTATCTACAGAGCACTTTTTGGCAGGAGATCTTACAGCATTGTACAAATGAGGTCAGTGACAGCATCCCCATTTCACCACCAAAAAAAGCAGAACAGCGAAGAACCCAGACAAGGCCAGGAGCAGCAATTAGGATTTTCAGCACTCTGTCTCCCATTTTAATATTTCTTTTAGAAAAAAAATTATTTGAACATTACTGGAACATTTGTTGAACCAGCATTGTGCTGGTTTTGAAAAATGTTAATGCACCATATGGATGGTGCAAAACAATGCTCTTTACAAAGCCTGTGGTTTCTATATGGGAACTGCCACCTACAAAGTCACTGCACATCAAGCAGTAAACAAAGTGCTGAACACAGACTATAAAGAGTCAGAAGAATGTGCTGCTCTTTCAGTTGCAAAGGAGCAGCAGCAAACTTGTGTGATTTCTTTACAAGTTAGAACTGTAGCAGGATTTGGTTTAAAAATAAATTATCTAGATCTGAAAGAGCTTTCAAATGGCAACTGCTTACCTCCAATTTGTAAATTCTTCCTTAAAGCATGTGGATTAACATACAAACAACTATTTTGCTACTTGGGCCTTCATCGAAGTGTATTTCCCTTGATGGTGACTATTTAAGTATTTGTACAATACTTACAACAATGAACATTTAGACAGCTGTTAACAATTCTGTTTCAGGGTTCTAAACCATGCATATTCTAATACCTACACGTTCAAATGTGATATCAAAGTATATATTCTAGTATACATATGCATACACACCTACTGAGCCATGCTTGAAAAAAAACTCTTAAAATGGAGCTGTTTTGGGGAATGCTTGTCAGCCATCAAAGTTTGCTGGTGATACACTAATAACTGCAGAAAGTCTACCTTGTTCCCTGAGCTGAGTAACAGGATGACTGGACTATACATGTTACACTTCTCAAAAGTTAATTCAAAACACGAATAAATGCTGCTTTGACAGCTCTGAAACTGCATCTTTTATTCATGGCACTTGCTCAGTCCCAGAAATACATCTGCAAGCATCACTCCTGTGCAAGCTGCTAGGTAGGGCACCTTTTATTTACACACACCTTAAGGATGACAGTCTAAATCCTCAACTGCCTGATCACTAGAAAACTTTTGGAAACCGAGCTTGCAGATTTCCACTGAAGACCCAGGACTCCTGTCTCCACAGTCAACTGGGATGGAGATACTAAAAGAAACTTAAAATCTTCCCAGAAACCCATGGGCTCTGACAGCAATCAGATGCTGAAAGTGCTGTGTCCCTATAAACTCTTCCCTTTTCTGCCTTTCAGCCTACGCTGCTTTGATTCACCAGACCATTTGGATGATGCTTTCTGTATAGCAGCTGACTGATGGCATTTCCATACTTTTTGAAAAGCAAAAAAATACCAGTGACCTGAGTAAACTGCAAGACTAAAGCACTTAAACATTTCCAGCAGTCCAGCCATTGTAGTTTTGATTTGTTCCCTGGCTAAACTGACCACCGCTTACTGACTTCTGTTTATCTGCAGTTCAGTGATAAAGTTCCCTTAATTCCCCACTGAATTGAAATATTTAGGGCAATGCCACAGCTGTGTTTATTCTCACACTCCACCACAGTTATGTAAATACTGCATATGGAGCTGTTTCTGATAAAGCCCATACCAACCCAAAGGAATTATATGTTAGCTCTAGATGACTGCCAAGATGTGCGGCATCTCTCCAGCTTGGCAATGCATATGAATGATATCACATTTTCTCAGAGATCATTTGGCAAACCTTATAATAAAAGAGTAATTTTCTCTCTCCTTCTCAAAGAGTCTCACTGAGCCAAGGAGTGTTTCCAGCATCCCCTTCTCCACCTGCAAAATACGGAGGTGACACAAAACCCAGCGCCTCCAAATGCTCTAACCTGGCACGTAAGAGGAAAACTCCATCCCTCGCTTCATCATCCAGACTTTTTACTTTAAAGAGGATCAGAAAAAGCTGAAAGCAAACGTTTGATAGACCATACTCATTCCCCATTTGATAAGGCCTCTTTCTGTAGGAGTGTTCATTATTTAAGAAATAACTTTTATCAAAACTCTTGGAAGCATTTCTCCCACCAGCATTGGCTCAGTACCAAATCAGGCACTGAGTTACACTTCATGCCTGTTCCTGGGTCAGATTATACATTCAGTGACTGATTAAAGTGTGGAGTAAATCCCTTGAAGTTAATGATAAGCTGGAGCCAGAGTTATTCGAGTCCATCACGCTACTTTGATTTTGCACCGGCATAGCCAGGAATAAAACAGTCTGTCAGTGACTCTGCAAACTTAAAAATGAATCAAAGGCCAAACTGCTCACTCCATCTCCCGCATCATTGTCTGCACATGAAACCACAGTAAGTAATTTTATTTTTGAGTGTACAACAGTAGGAGCCTTTCCAGGAAAAAGGTAGACTTAGAGGAACACAATCTGATTTATATTTAAATAGTTGTAAGTTTTGTTATTAAATAAATTTTAAAAAACTGTTAAGGTTCTTTAGAATTCCACATGCAGTATCAGGAGATGAACCAGGAACAAAATATATTAAAATTAAGAAATGAATACTTTGCATTTAGTCTGCAAGGAAAATATTCCAGAGAGGTTGTTAGGCTCACAATGAATTTCCCAGCATACTCTGAAGAAGCATCTTCCTGTGATTAACCTAAATGGAGGTGAAAACAATTTTACTAAGCTAGCCTTATTTGGTAATCAAGTGGAATTTTTCTATGTGAAAGTTCCTCTGTCCCCTCACTGTCACAGGGGCATTTGCTGTATTAATAGTTACTTGATGACTTTCAACTTACAGTGCTAAAAGTATGTAGATACTTGTTCCTTGAGAGCTGGACTAGAGGGAAGTCCAACTAGAGGGTGTATATATCGGTACTGAGCTGTCACAGTTGATTTCATTTCTATTTGCCACCAGCTGGGTTTTATTAAAAGGGATATCAGCAGACTTGTGCCACATGCAAGTAAAGAAAGGCTTTGTTTCTGTAATGGACTTGCTCACACCACGGTGTGCTGATGCCGACCTATCTGCAGAGCACATCACACACTGCCTTCTCCACCCAAAACAAGTACAAAAGGAACTGAATAGTATATTAAAGGAATTAAATGTATACATATGTTAAGGAGCAGGACTCTTAGCCCACATTGCCCAAAAGACCTCTTATCTTTTACTTTCTTGAATTTTTCTTTTATGGTCTGATTGTAATAGTGCTGAGAATTGGTAACCTGGGAATACACAGTCCAGTCTTCTTCACAGTGGATTCAGCACCAAACAATGGCAAAAGTGCTGTTTCAAGGAGCAGCTGGGGTCAGTTATTTGAGGAGAAAAAAAACCCCACAAACAGTACTGTTTCATAGGCATGGCAGGAATTTGATTTAACCTTTAGAAGATTCTGTCTGAAAATTTAAGGCCAGAAGATGGTGTGGTCAACACACTGACCACAGCTTCCTGAAGTAGCTGTTTTACCTGAAGCAAAGCCAATCTCAAAGCATCTTCTGCAACAAAGCAAACCTTCTGCAGCTGGAAATGCATCTGGGCTAAGCAAAGAGCACCTGACAGCAGCTGGTAATAGTGGCAAATGACCCCTTCAAATTGAGATGAGGGTGGAGGGTCTCATGCTGCTGCATAAATAAGAGATTGTGGTCTTGGAGAAGAACTAGATGTCTTCTGAGAAGGAACGCCACTGTTCCTGTTAGGCAGTGCTGTAGTAGGACCCAGGGGAAAGAAGAGGACAGATCCACAAGCCTGGGTGAAAACTGATATGGAAACAGGAAAAATGAGTAGGGCTGCTGATAGATCAGCTCTGACTTGTGGATGAATTGTCACAGGAGAAAGTCCTGCTGAAGGAGAGAAAGAGCCCATCCACCTTATCTAGAAGGACGTCTCAATGTCTCATTATTTCAAATACCTACTTTTTGGCTTCCATGATCAAGAATCCCAGGAATCACTGCTTAGTTACCAAGTGAAGCAAAACAGAAGCCAGACAACCAAGACAACAAAGCCACAAATTCACTCGGGATCAATTACTGGCCTCTGAGTGTTGTGGGAAGAAGCACCACCTGAAGATACTGACAGCTTCCTTGGGGACTTTCTCTACTGGCAGTGAACTCATCTTCCCATCGAATAGACTCAGGGATTGATGGAAAAGCTGTACATAAGTGATGAGAAGAAGTAACAACTTCACCACAACTCCTACTACAGTAAAACAGGAATTTTCATCAGCAGAAATGGATGTGCAAGAAAGCTAGAAGAGAATGCAGGGTACTAAAATGGCAATGTATCCACAACCTAAGCACTAAAGATCAGCCTCAGCATCTACCAACACTGAGCTGAGGCACCTATGGTGGCAACCCACCACCCAAGGCTCATGCTGAGGATGTAATTTGCTGCCATACCAGTGACTACACAATGTGCAGGAGGGAGCAGCTTTAAATACACCAGCTGAAATTCCTGCTCCTTAATTAATGGTAGGTCAGGCCAGATCAGAGCTGTAAGACTGAAATCCAATTTGCAGACCCGCTGATAAGCAAGGGAAAGCCCAGCACTGAGCACAGGACAACAGCTGGGCAGGACAAAGGGTCTGAGGTTGTCACTGTCTCCAAGTCGTAATACAAAGGACTCTGGGGACTGGGAGCATGGCAGGAAACTGAAACTCTTGCATCTCAACTTACTTTGTTTGGAAGATCTCAGGGGTCTTAAAACTGCTCTTCAACATTATTTATCAGCAACGTGGATGTCAGCACTTGCATAGCTTTACAAACAGACACACACAAAAACGTGATGAACTATTTGTTCTCTTCTGTCCTGCCCTGCAGCACTCACACTGCTCCTGGGGAAGGGAGAAAGCCCCCTGTCATTATGTCAGGGGAAAAGATGGGACATTTTTTTTTTCTCCTTCAAGAAAATGAGACAAAACTAATTCCAGATTCACCAGGACCTGCACAAATTGAAGATCAGTCACAAAATGCTGTAACTATCCAATTCTACACTGGTATCCCAAACGTCCTTCAGGAAAACTCAGCAGTTCCCACTGTATCTCCAAATACTGGCACATTCCCCCAGCAATACCCTTCTCAAATCGTTGCCCAGAGAGTACAGCAGTCTTGAGGACATTAGAAAGCTATTTTAACATGATTTAACAGAACAAGGATTACACCCAAAGTAAAAAACAAAAAAAGAGTAATGAACATCTAAAGTTCAACCTAGTTTGTTAATGTATTTGTGTATATGCTGGATACCCTGGAGGCTGTTCTGTGGAAAATTGCCTTTAGATTGTCTGGTGGATTTTTTTCCTTCTTCCAAAAAGAAGGGAAAAAAAAGCTGGTGATCTGAACTCAGAAGAGGCAAAACCACTCCTCTCTATGAAAGAGATAATCCTACAGAGGTGTCTGATCTCAGTGGCCTTTCAAAAAAATAGACAAAATAGATAAAAATAGGTATGACCCAGAGTAAAACCAATGACCTGTTTGGCTGCTGGGGAGTTTCACAAATGATGGAAAACAACCATTCCTAATAATTGGGAAAAAAAAAAATAAATCACCATTTCTGCCTGTAGAGGCTTCAGAGCTCCAGCTCCTACAGGTTTGGAAAACTGCCCCGTTAACAAGCTAGATGACTGCAGCTTCCAAAATGCACCAGCAATCACAGAGCTGCCCAAAAAGCAACTGATGTAGATGACAGAGGACCATTAGACACCCAATTATCGAACCATTAACTATTAATTCTAGCAGTTAATGATTTGCCCCAAAATTCTGTTATAAGAGAAAAAATAAAATCTTAGAGGTCTCACATCTGACAAACATAGCCCTAAATGCATTGACTCTGGCTACCAAGGAGGCTCTCATAGCCATGAAACATATCAAGGAGGAAGAGGAGGCCTTCCCCATGGCCTATCCCACAACTTCACTCCTGTTCCTCACACCCCAACTTCTTCCCTCTCCTACCCTCCGGGTATTCAAGGGGACACGGCAAATGCCTTTTTAGCTAAACTGCCTAATGTCTCTCAGCTTGAAAGAGAGAACAGTAGATAAATCTCAAAAGCCACCTACTTGTTCATCTCTTCCAATAAAGAGCGGATTTTGTGAGCAGATTAGCTGTTACAATACTATAAACAAGAACACAAGAGACATCCAACTTCACACAAAAGGTGGATTTGGATCCAATATAGTAAAACAGTTGGGAGCTAAGGTTATAAACCCATGTTCATCTTGACCTTAAATTCACAAGCCTCTGTGGGCAAGGATGTATAAGGTATCACAGTGTCCTTCTCAAACAGACTGTGCACACTGCGACAGCACAGAACAACAGGGTGGTTTAATGATGAGGGGCGAGTCAACCAGAGTTTCACCCTGATTATTGTCATTTTTGTTCTTTTCTGGATTTGAATTACACTCTTTCAAGTTGCTTTATTTTACTGTTGGATTGCTGATACGGTAATCTAAATAGATAACAAACACAGCCCACCAGGGGAAAAAAAAAAGTAACAAAAATTCCTGATATAAATCAGGACTTTGACTCTAGCAGGCTCAATAACTTCTTCAAAGGACTTATTGATATTCAAATAGTAAAACATGTCTGTACTAATAATGATAATTAAGTGCCTTTCATCCAAGGATCTCAAGCTGTAGCTCACAACAACACTGTGAATTAAGTACGGTCTCTCCATTTCACAGAGGTTTTGTCTACAGCCAGAGAGCAGCTCAATAACAACATAAGGAGCAATTCCTTGAGGAGGTGTGGAGGGGGATTTTTTAATACTAGTAATGCACCCATTATATATCTTTACCTTTGCTCTACCCCATGCATTCCTAAGTCCTTTATCTTTCCATCTCCCATATACAACACACAGTAACAGAAAAAAGACCCACTAGGAAAAGGAAATTTTCACCTCCCCAGGAAGCCCTACAGAGCTGCTGATGTCCACCCAGGACTGATGCAGCTCCAGCATGCTTCAGCAGTGCCAGCACAGTGATGGAAGCAGTTCATCATCTCCTCAGTCCTGGGTCCAGGTCCAGCCTTTACCCAGCACCTAACCCCATCTGTGCTTGCTACTGCCAGTGTCATTGACTGTGCCCAGTGTTATCAAACTACGTCTTAAGAGGCAGAAAACAAGATAAATGTGATCTATGCTCTCCAAGAGCAGCTGTAAATCATTCTGGTACTATGGTCACTTTGTGGCAGTGCTCTGCCCTCTGCGAGCCCCATACACACATGACTCAGGGGAACCATTTCCCCAACAACAAAGAAAAACCCAGGCTGCAAAGCTGCACACCTAAACCACACAGCTCTTTGAGGAGAATCCAGCATTTGCTTTGTGCACCAGTGGCTGCTCATACCTGGCAGCATCAACGTATGGTCCTGTTTACTAAGCAGGAAACAGGCAGGGTGGAGGCATAAGCGAGACCATGTTTTCATTTAGACATCTAGATTCTTTTCCACTTGCCTCCCTGCCCCCTCAGTTGCCCTTAACTTATACAGGCAGGAACGTGAAGAGATACAGGAGCTCCTCGGTCTTTCATCCCCTCATAGAATAGAAAAGAATCAGAACAGAACAGAATAGTTCAGTTGCAAGGAACCTACAGTGATCACCTAGTCCATCACCCTGATCAGTTCAGGGCTGATCAAAAAAAAGTTAAAGCCTCTTATTAAGAGCACTGTCTAAATGCCTCTTAAACACCGACAGCATTTCTCCTGGGGCATCAACCACCTCTCTAGGAAGCTTGTTCCAAGGTTTGGCCACTGTCTCAGTTCAGAAATGCTTCCTCATGTCCAGTTTGAACACTTCAAGTCTTGTAATCCTTTTAAAGAAAATTAGCTGTACTTTGTCTCAGTAGTGAAACTGGGAGTGTTGGCAGGTCCTGAACTATGTGTGGTCATGTTTTGTAGAGTTTTACTGAAAAGGCATGGAGTTTCTACTAGTACTCCAGACATCACCTCTATAAACACATACTGAGCCTCACAGATAAAAATGCACCAGAAAAAGATTCAGGAAGTAAATTTTTGAACACTGCTGTCCTGAACTAGCATCCCAGATCCTTGACTTTTACTTCAAGATGTTTTCTTTTTATTGCATCTTTATAATCTTCTGGTAAATTCTTACATTTGTTGTGAGCATTCATGACTTACACTTTTTGATGCAAGGACTTGTTTCTACTAAGTCATATTAAATCTGTTTGAAACTCAGTTTTTGCCCTAAAAAAGAAGCTTAACTTTTGTTTTCACATCTTATTGTAACAAAAGTAAATATATGCAAATTCACCAGAATTTTTTTTCTATTTAAGATTTTGAAATGCCATTTCAGAATCACACAGGGTTATTTCATGCTTGCATAAATTACATGCTTATACACCAATTACATTTCAAAATGTTAAATCTCACTGACCCTGTTACTGTGCATTACTGACATGTTACTGAATAAAGTAAAAAATATTTTTATAAAAGAATGCATGCAAAAGGAACCATTTTTGGGGAGCGACAGCTTTGCAATAAATCTTGCAAATACTTCTTTCAGTGAATCAGTATTTCCTAATGCAAAAACAAAAAATAAAATAATGAAGTTGCTTAACTCTATTGCTGCCTTTGGAGTAAATAGGTCTCAGTCTGTCCTGTCCTGCACCTCCCCGTTGTCTTGGGAAGCTCAGGTAATGCCCAGACACAGCTCTGTGTGCAGAGCCCAGAATGAATGGATACTAGGCAGTTCCTCAGCTACCCTGTAGGCAGTTGTCCCTGGCTGAATACCAGGCACCCACCAAAGCTGCCCTATCACTCCCCTCCACCCGTGGACAGAGGAGAGAAAATATAACAAAGGGTTCATGGGTTGAGATAAGGACCAGGAGTGATCACTCACTGAATACTGTCACGGACAAAAGAGACTTGAACTTGGAGATATTAATCGAATTTATTACTAACAAAATCAGAGCAGGATAATGAGAAGTAAAATAAATCTTAAAAACATCTTCCCGACACCAGTCCCTTCTTCCTGAGCTCTACCTCCTTTCCCTCAGCAGTGCAGGGAGATGGGGAATGGGGGTTATGGTCAGGTCACCACATGTTGTTTCCCCTGCTCCCCTCCCATGGGAGACAGTTCTCCATGAACTTCTCCAGTGTGAGTCCATCCCATGGGCAACAGTTCTCCATCAATTGCTGATCAGTCTGCCATGGAATGCAGTCCTTCAGGCACAGGCTGCTCCAACGTGGGTCCCCTACAGGGTTGCAAATCCTACCAGGAAACCTGCTCCAGAGTGGGCTTCTCTCTCCACGGATCCACAGGTCCCTGCCAGGAGCCTGCTCCCTCATGGGTTTCCATGGGTTCACAGACCTCTCTCAGGCATCCACCTACTCTGGCATTGGTTCCTCCACAGGCTGCAAGTGGATCTCTGCACCCCCATGGACCTCTATGGGCTGCAGGGGCACTCCTGCCTCATCGTGGTCTTCACAACAGGTTGCAGAGGAATCTCAGCTCTGGCACTTGGAGCACCTCCTGCCCTTCTTTCTTCACTGACCTTAGTGGCTGCAGAGTTGTTTTTCTCACAGATTCTCACTCCACTCCTCTCTGGTTGCAATTATTTCTGTGCAGTAACTTTTTTCCCCCTTCTTAAACATGTTATCACAGAGGTGTTACTATTATTCCTGACTGGCTTGGCTTTGGTCAGGGATGGGTCCATCCTGGAGTTGTCTGTCATTGGCTCTGTCAGACAAGGGGAAGCTTCCAGCAGCTTCTCACAGAAACCACCCCTGTAGCTGCCACGCTACCAGGACCTGGCCATGCAAACTCAACACACCTATAGAACACACCTGCTCAATTTTACCTTCTGATTTTAATTCTCAGTTCAACCCTGAAATGCACAACAGATAAGGAAAGTTCCATATCTGTTTCTCCATGTGTCCTTGGTGTGAAGTCTATGAGCTGTAGTCGTACTTGCTATGGTGCTGCTACTGTGTGCAGCTGACAGCTGGCACCACACTGCTGGGAATCTGTCTTGGCCCATTTTAACTTGCTTCCAGACCAAAGCAAACCTTTCCCATTGGAGGGCCAAATCCAGCCAATGCATAACTCAGTCATTAAGACTGGACCCTGGCACAGTTGCCTGTAAGGATCACACTGCTCTGGACTCCTGACACTGGAAAAACATGATGTGTGCACATTAAATGCTGACAGGATCAGGCCCACACATCCTGGGTTTAGCTGAAAGAAGTGTAAGCAGGATTTTAGGGTGACTTCAAAAGCAGACAAGAAAATCTTTTCAGTCCACAAAGTATGGTCTCATTCCTTCAGGGAATGTCATGTCTCCCGTGCCGTGTACTGTATTACGTCCCAAGACTTTAAAAGCACCAATAGAAAAATTTCACCTCAGACACCTATTTTTTTTTCTCCTATTCCCTAATATCATCACCAGAAATTGATGAAAAGCTTTCTACACTGCAGTAAGATTTACTGCTTATTGGTATTACTACCTATGACCATTCCCACATGTCCCTTCATTGGGAGGGGATGCTCCTCTGTGAGGCCTGACATTAACCTTTACTGCTGCCGCCAAAGAAGTCATTTATTAGTGAAAACACAGGTAAACAACTGATTTTGGTAGCAATTATTTTAAGCTTTTTTTCTAGCCTAAAATATAACAATGGGCCCTGCATCTAGAGGAGAATGACACAAATGCCACTAAGCAGCTCTGAATCTTTTCTCCTGATGCCATGTCTATATTATTAAAAAAAATTCCTACACATTAAGTATGGCATTAATTTGTATTAAGGATCTTCTCCTTGTTATCGTAGCTTTTTTAATCAGGTGACACAGAAGACAATTCCCTACCTCCTCCAGAGTGAACCCACAGGTAGCGTAGCAGACGGAGACATCTGAGAACCTCTGGCTCTAAAAGCACCAAACTTCACTCCTGCTCCAACATAACAAGTTGACCAAACCAGCTGAGATTAGACACAGACCTAAGAATCTCTTAACCAGTGTGAGTCTTCCAGGAGAAGAAGAAATCCTATGCAGCGCTACCAGCTCTAATGGCAAAAACAATTCGCCTCCATGCCCATTAAACTCACATTTCACTGCAGCTTTCTAAGAATTGGAGATAATTCTCTGCCAACAAGCAAATATTTCCTTTTAGGTCTTTTAATATATGTATCTTCTCATGCTGAACATCCAGCCAGTCCAGGTTGGTTCCACAATGCTGCTATGACATTATCCTCAGCCTGCGCTGAAGAAATAGCTGCACTGGAAAACTCAGGCTTTTCATGCCCATGTTTGTTCTTAGATGAAAATTAGCTCAGCTATAATCCAAAGGAGCCCTTCTATGGCCAGCATATGCTTTCGCAGTCTGCCAGCAGCGCTCTCCTAAAGTCATCCAGCAAAGTGACACCATCAGTTATAAAATCTGTGTGTGTCAGGTCACTGGGTTATGAAACAGAAGCGTTGTAAGCACGTAAGAACATGGTTTGGACTCCGCTGTGAATGAAGATAAAATTATTTTTATGGAATCAGATTACTGTCTTGGGATGCATTCCAGTGGGAAGGGATTGCTGCATTGTAGTAGCATTTCTCCTGGGACATACGAGTTCCAGTACTCAGAATTGTTAAAAAACCCTGAAACTGGTAAAGATGGTAATCGATGAGGTGCTGCTACTACACTACAGCTACCACAGTGGTGAGGTACTGTGGGCTTTGATGGAAAAATCCATCTTAGACCACACTGTGCTGGACCATAGTAACAATCAGAAGTCTATCTTTCCACAGGAAATGACAGCAACACAAAATGAAAACCATGATAACAAGCAAAATGGCTCTCCCACACATTACTTCCTAGTAACACCTAAGAACACACACATTTGTAGCATGCTTCAAAAAAGTTAGTTACATTGCAGAAGTAGCATGAGCAGTAAGTGTGTGTCCCTCTGAGTCAGCCCTCCTGGCCCCCAAACCAAACCAAGGATCAGGAGAGTGACAGAAGCTGAAAACTACAATATGGTCCAAAGAAAAGGGGAAAAATTATGACAAAATGAAGCCAACACATGTAAAGTATCATTACACTGTATCAATTCAAACAATGTGACCTGTACGGGTATTTTTAAAATACACTCCATAGCAGAGAGAACAACAAACTCTCAGACAAGTAAGTGATACAGCTGTCAAACCTCAACATCTTAAACTATACAGATATAGGTAAAAAAGGTGGCCAATATCAGTAAACATCTTGATTTAAACTGAGAAAGACTGCCAGGGTTATTTCTGTTTTACAATTGCAGTTCTGTAGTTGTCAGTTATCACCAACTATGGTGGTAACCACGTGGTGAGATGAGGACTAGAAGGAGAATAAATCAATACTAAACAATAAAGCATGGAGGGTGAAAATTAAAAGGTCAGACAAATATGAAAAAGACGGAAAGTTACACAGATACTAATAAAGTTTCTGAATTGCAGTGCAAGAGATTACAAAGGAACCCATTCTCCCCAGACCCCTTTCTGTTCTCCGCTCCTCTCCTTAACCTTCTCTGCAAATGAAAATGTAACTTTTGTTTACGCCTATATGTAAGTGCTGAGAATCAAAGACATTACACCCAGCTTCTGGGCAAGGCAGTACACTGCAGAGAAACAAAAAGGCCATTATTTGGATGGAGAATCAGTCTGCATCCCTGACTTGACTGGTCCCTTTTTTATTAGCAGCTGTTAGAGCAAGGATCAGGGAGTGTGCTGGTGTTGTGCAGCTGTTCCACATATGTTATAAATAAGGGCTGGTAAAAGCTCATCCTATTTTTAACATCATAAAAAAAAAAGCCAACCAAGAAGTCACAAAAATTCCCCATAAATGCTTTGTAAGTGGAACTTTTCTCTTCTTCCTGACTTTAATGTCCAGAATGGAATGGACAAAACAGACCATTTTTAAAATAATATTCATTAGAAAAAGGAAAGAAAATGCAATTTAGTGGAATCAGATCTAGCCAGCCTGGAGGATGTAACCAATTAGTGTGTACAGTGTCTTTTCCTTCAAAAGCAGACACTTAATCAGGATGAAAACAAACTCCTGCGATTCTATTTCTAATAAAAATGCTGGATTACCACATCGAAGAGTTTCTTTAGCACACCCAAAAGCTGAACCCAGCATCACATGTCTCAGACACAACTACCCACCCTTCCCAAATCAGCGCTTGCTTCCCTTGCTGGGTTGCTACGTGTGGCCAGAGCCCAGCTCCTGCTCACCAATGCCAGCGCTGAAAAGGTCAACAACGATTCAACACAAATGCAAAATCCCAACCCCAGGCAAATCCCCAGCTCACCTGTTTTCAGGGTCTGACACTGTCATGTTGCGTGTCACGTAGCACATCTTGAGTGGTATTGTCTTCTTGTCTCTGTGGATGGAGAGTGAAAGCTGCGACATCGGGTCAGCAGAGGCACAGCCCAAGCGGGGGGACTCGGGGGGAGGCGTCTCCCACCCGATCTCTGACACAGGGGAGCCTTTCTTCACGTAGGGGGTTGCTTCTCTCATGTATTTCACTATGGAAAAGAGAAATTTAAAAAAAAAAAAAGGAAAGCAATAAATAAATGGACATTCAGTAGTTGCATCCTCATGTGAGTTCTCTGAGCTGGTGTTAACTCCCAGTGTTGTTCATTATTTCTGCTCATCCAGCATCCCAGCATTGGAAGCTGTGCAAATACAGGAGATGGAAATCTGACTGCTGCCAGTCTCAGTATGGTGCAATAAGTAAAATGAGGAAGAAGAACAGAATAGGTAAAATAGAACATACAGCTGGTGTAAGGCCAGGAGAGTCATCCCACCTCTATAGGCAGCCTGTAAGTAGTCATGCAGGAATTCCTACGTACAGAAGCCATGGGCTGTCTGAGGTACGTGGAATTTTTTAAGAAAGACATTCAATCAAGTGACAGTGAACCTATTACACTCCTATCTAAAATGTTCCAACAATACTTCCAGTGCTGCCAACTCACATCTTGCTTCTGGTTCATGCTTGTTGGTATCACACCACCGATCTCGACAGCTATTTCTGCTTGCTGGGAAGCAGTTTTAGCTAATCTACTTGTACATATATATATATGGAGTAAATAAAAACCAATTCACTTCTTAGATTTCTCTTGGGGAAATAAAATTGAGTTTCAGCCTTTCGTGAGAGTGGAGGTGTCAGATTAGATCTCTTCTCAGCCTCTTCCAGGATTTTTTCCAGTATGGATAGGAAAAGGGAATGTAGGATTCTGAAATTATCTTAATGCATTCAAAAATCAATACCTCTTTTACACATGTACTTCATACTCCTCTCTTTATGCAGGCAAATATTGCAACATTTTTCTCTGCTTTTTAATTCTTTTGGTAGTTCAAGATTACGTTTGCTTTTCATGTGCTTGGTAGATTTGCCAGTCACAGTCTCCTTCTCCTTCATAAACCTGAGCCAAGAAAAGACCTCACATTTAAGTGCCCTAGTTTAGTCTCTATCCCCACTGCACACAGCTGTGGCTGTCTAACTGGCTGTGGCCACTTGATTGTACCCAGGACTCAGACAGCAGTGACATGAACTGAAAGGGCAGGAGCACTGTGAAATTATTTGGGGACGTTATTAAAATGCTGTGAGAGACCATTTCAAGGAAATGGTGCAGATCACTGTGTCAGCTCAGCTGAAGAAGCTGTGAAGGACTGATTAACAAAAGGGCGGGTAAACTACAAAGCGGCATTGTGGTAAAGGACGTTAAATAAGGGAAAGCCTAGAGAAGTTTTGAAGTTCAAAAAGAAAGCAACAAAAGCATTCAGAAGAGTGGAGAAGAACAACAACAGATTTTCTGTCAAAACCAGAGATAACTGCAGTATCACTATTTTTAAGGCACTTTATAACAGTTTTACCAAGAGAGAAATCAGTGCAAAACTGGAGTCCAGGCTCTGTTAACATCTATTGCCATCTTTTCTCTAAAACGGCTTAGTGCACATCTTGCCATTGCTCACTCTCTCCTTTTTAAAAAGTTTGTTAACTTCAGTTACAAGAACTTCTTTGTTTAGGTATTTTACACAATATTCCTCTGTGAGAAGAATCATTTGTGATTTATCAGAAAAGCTGTCTTACCCAACACTAGTGTTTTGATTTCCTTGTCCCTATTCTGAGCTCGATGCTCCTATTCTGAGCATTTTTTAAATTAATTTGTTCCCTATTCAGGGAGAAATTAGCACAGAATTCTATGAGGCTTCCAGAAACTATTTGAAACAAAAAGTGTTGTGATTTATTTTTTTAATCTTTTTGTAGACACATACCTGAAGTCCATTATCTAAAAATCTGAGTTACCTAACTCCCAAAACCAGTGCTCATCCTTGGGTACTCCATAAATTACGTGATTTTCAAAGGTGCTGAAAATAAGCAGTTCTAGCCAGTGTCATAGAGATACCGGTTGCAGCAGTTGGCATCTCAGTTTGGATGTACTCATAGCCTCATGTATGTACTCATAAGCAGAGAAACTGAACACATACAGATGTGGTGAATCTATTCCTGTTTACACTGAATGAATACGACTTTGTCATTAACTCAGATGGGAGGAACAGCTGAAGCTGTAAAAATCACATTTGACTGGAAACAAAATTTTGTTCTCTTTAAAACTAGAGATTAACAATTAATCTGTCGAAAAAAGTAATCCTGTCAGCTTTTGAACCCTGTTACAGTGACATGCCAGCAAATGTAATGCTAAATAAAGGTCCAGGTCTCAATAGTGTAGCTGTTTCATCTGTGCTATTTTCGTCCTTTTTCAGTTGCAGCTATATGCATTCGACCTTAGCATATTTTAATTAGGGAAAAGAGAGAGGGGCAGGGGGAGGAAGGAAGCTGAAGTAAAAAATTTGGCTGTAAACCTAAGCAGGAACACAAAATGTGGATTTAATTCCCCAGAGATGGGGCAGAAGAAAAGAGACGTCCCTTCCAGGTGCCAAGAAGCCAAGTTTCCATGTGATGCACCAGTGAATTCATGGCAGACAGCTGAAATGTTTCAGAAACCTCCACGAAAGAGGAAGCAGGATCAGGCAGAGAGAGCAGAAGCACAACCCTCTTCCCAGAATAAAAAAATGAAATGATATAGGTTTTCTGTCAAAAAAAAAAAAAAAAGGATTTTGGTAGTTTCTACTAATTATGTCCTACTAAATATAAGCACAGCTCTAGATTCATGGCTGAATTCTGCTGGGTTTTACAGTCCAGACTTTATGGCTGTTGCATATTGTAACATGTTTCATATTTTAAAAGTCCCCAAATGGATACACATAAAGGCACAAATGTAATATGGGAGTGCAACAGGTGGCAGAACTTGATCCATTTATAAATTTTTTTGTTATTATTTAAATTTCAGAGCCACTGTTTTCCAGTTGCTTCATCAACATGCATAATAACATGTCCATAACCAAAGTTCAGTTTATGAATTTAGCTGAAATAAGGCACACAGTGTTCAGATGACTCATAAGTTTTATGAGCAATTATTTCCTATTTTCTTCTAAATTCTGGATGCAAATACTGAAGAACATGCTGTTTTATAGCAATGCACCAGTAACCCTACTACATACACAGCAATTTAGGGTGACCCCCTACATGTTACATTTTGCACTAACCAGCTCTTAACCCACACAGAAGAAAACAAGTTTATATTGGAATATCCTATTCCACACTGCACTGAGAATCATGGATACAGCAAAGTTAAAGTATAACTGAAGTTATACAATTCGCTTCCATCATCAAGTTTTAAAACCAGGAAAATATGATACAAATTATTGGACACTAAAGCAATAATGTGGATAATATTCTGCTTTCAGACCACTACACTCAAGAGCTAGATTTTCCTTTGGATACAGTAGCATAAATTCAGGTACTGACTGAAAAAGAAAGCGACTATCAAGAAAACTGCTTTTATACATTGCCAATGAAACTACTTAATGGATTAAACCTCCAAAACATTTAATAAAACTAAATAAGGCATGCCATTGTATAGCAACTCTGAATTATGTATAACTAGGCTATAAGTATGTATACATGTATATGCCTTCAGAATACATATGTCTACTATATACACAAATATTAAATATATATTTATATAAACCCACCAATATCTGTAAGACCACCAGAATGTACTCTGCAAACACAGAAACCAACATGCAGTGACTCAGAAAAAAATTTTAATGGTTTCATTATTATAACTCAATTTACTGATAGACTGTAATTTCAGTCGAGAGTTGTCTAAACTCATTTGTTTGATGCTATAGCTCAACCTCAGAGATCCTTATATTTAGTCCTAATTAATGATCCATACCCTTTTGGTGCACCACTAATAAGAAACTGTGGTCAAGCAATTAAAATTCCAATCTCCGAAGTGCCCCTCCCCACAAAGAGAAGAGGAAGGGAAGTGGCAATCAAATGAATTAATCCACTGATACACACTGAAATATTTTGGATATATTTTTTGATCTGCAAGACAGGGAATGTAGCTTCCAAAAAAGCACTTCATTTATATGCACTTCTGCCAAGTCCCAAGACTCCACAATTAATCCTTTGTTACTGTTCACAGATGATTTGGGGGGGGGGAAGAAACAGGCTTTTAATGAGAGAAATACTACAGATCAACTTGGTCAGGTTCTTGGCCAGACGCCTTTCTGAGGAACTGGGACTCTTCTGACACATTCAAACTGTTTCCTAGGAGGGAAGACAAAGACCACTGAAGAGAAGCCAGCGAGCCGGAGGAAAGCTCTTTTGTTACTCGAGGAATGAGGACAGGATGTGTAGGTTTACAGTACGAAAATAAAAGGAACAACATCACTGAATCTGCTCGAAGACAGTTGATCAAGGAATTCCCCTTCACAGGGGAAAAGCACAGTGTGTCCCCTACCACGATACCAGAATTTGCCTGCTAGGTGTTACATAAGAGATCAAATTTCCACTAAACTCAAGCCAACTGCACACCCCTTAGTAAAGACACATGTATAAAAATGGGATATAAAATTGAGATAGTTTTGATGATGGCACCAGCAGCTTAAGACCCAAATACTTGAAGAAAAGAGTTTATGAATCAGATAATCTATGAAGATATGACCCTTACAGCAGCTTTAATGTGGGCATAAACCAAACAGCAGCCAACAATCCTGCCTGTGAATGTTTCCACTACATTTCCTACACAAACATCTCTTGCTACGTTCAGACAAGTAACATCCATTAACATCATCTGCTTTCTCCCATGCTGAAAGGGATTTGAAAATAGTAAACCTCTTGATCTGCCAAAAGAATCGGATCTTCGCCTCTGGAAGATAATACGAATTAGTTAAAATAAACACCTTATGAGAACACAAATCTCCTTTAGGCTTTGGCCATTTCTCATACTGTATAGTGAGACTATACTCAATTTCCCATTTTCTGCTGTCTTTAAAGTAATTCTACTGAATTCAGTATATTCTGTATTCATCTCTTAAGGTCCTTACAGCTTGGACCTAAATTGTAAGGAAATGGCTGTTTTTAAATCCTTTTTAAAAAAACATTCAATGTTTGCACTTATTATGCTTTTTATATGGAAAACATGAATGAGTGTTTTGAAAGAATGATTTCAGAAAGATCCAGGAGACAAACACATCTTTAAGACAAGGTTTACCTGAAAGGAGAACCTTAGCAATTGGTGCCAAAAGGTGGTTGGTAAGCAATCACAGGCTTCAATTTTGAGCTTTCAGAGGGCTACAAACAGGCTGGATTAATAAGATCAACAATTTCACTTTAAAAATACAAGGAATACTTCACAGTGTAAATTAAAATTAGCAGCTGCTTTTATAGAAGAGGTGAAGCAATGTTAAGCAGGGCTATAAGCACATGTTTACACTCAAAAAATGAAGGCAGTTCCTCTTCAAAGTGCCTTGCAATATGCAGTTTTATGTGGTTAAGAGAATTTCTTTGTCAGTAAGGCAAGGAGATTTGTGGTCTGGGCCTTATCAAACAGGAGAAAATGGGACAAAATGGGCTGCTCTTGGGACGCCATGCAATGGTGCATTTTGTGAAATCTCATGGTTTTGATAACTGAATAGGTCACAGTGACCAGCTATCCTGTGTTATCTATATCAGGTTTCAAAAAACGTAACTCACCACCAAAAATGTCTTAGAAGTCAAGAAATTGCAGGGGGAAACCCAGTGTGAGTCCAGACTGGAGCCATGGGCAGTCTCTATGGATGCTTTCTCCTTCCCACCTGCACCAGGGGCCTCCCTTTTCTGCTCTGATTTCAGCACCGGTAGGAGCTGGAGATTACATTCCCAGGCCATCCCAAGCTTCTGTATAACATCAAAAATTCTACAGTTACTTTTCCTCAGTTTCCTTTCCCTGAGACTTTGCCTACGATATGGGCTGATTCAGTCACCAATTCCCTAGGCCTGATGTTCCCCTTTAGCAAACACTTCTTCAGCCCTTTCTGACATTCCTTAGCAAACAAATGTCTTCTAGGGAGAGAAGGCTTTACACATCTTCTTATCTTATGCAGCATATCAATTTCATTAACTGCAAAGCCTGTAAGTATTAATCCGTTTTCATTCCTCCAACAAAGCTACAGTTTTATACTCCACAGCATGAATATAGCACACAGCCAATATTAGACAGCCTGAAAACTTCGCCTCCAGTCAGCATTTCCCACCCCCTCTTCCTGAGGTCACTTGGAGCTCGTCACCGCTAACTATCCCCTTTCAGCTCCCTTCTGAGTTATGTTTCCATGGTCTAATAATCAACTCGATGTTCCAAGTTAACAGCACACGTGCTCAAGGAAGCAGGACGAGTTTCAATGCTGCGGTGAGATTTTTTTGTATTTCTGTTTAAAACAGATTAACAGAAACTAAACAGACACAAACTTGTGTCAGACAGAATCACAATGAAACCGGAGGCTGGATCAAAGCTCTAAATACGTGACATCAGCACTTGAGCTGATGGAGTGATCAAAAGCAGTCACAGGCTGTCAGTAATCTGGTACACAAAAGTTTCAGACTGGTAAAGTAATAATAAACTAAAGGCAGACTCTTTCCAGTTGGTGTTTCTCTATATTTTCCATTATAAGGTCTCCATTACATACCTACTACACTGAATGTGTTACAGTTTCCTTCAAGTTATTTAGTTTATTTTAAATTTCAAAGTTTCTGTTTCAATCAATTGGATGTATTTAGTTCTGAATTTTGATATGTAACTAATGATAATTACATGAATTTTACTGGCAAGGTCCCATAAGCTATTCATCTATCTTTCAAAAACTTTATGTACTTCCCTGAAATAAAAGCAGATATATCTCTCTCTTCATAATGTGAAAAACAAATTTTAGCTTGTACATATCCTGTAAATCCCAGAAGTGCAATGTTTGGTTAAAAGGGAGATGCTTATAGTTTGATCTAGAAGGAGACATTGATGCTATCTTGAAGAACTTGTTCTCAAAAGAAACACTACTCAGTGGAGAACAGGAAGTAGTTACATTGCACAAGTATCCCTTCTCAAATAAACTACAAATAGAAAAAGACTACTGTCTAAACCTGCAAGCTGTAGCTAACTTACTACAGTTTTATGTAAAATGTTACACAGCTCATTTGCCACATTGTTACGTGACACTATCAACTCTACCATTAGAACTACGCAGATCTTTCATAATGGCAGTGGAAAACATCTGAAACTGGCAATTTGGGAGCTGAACATGGATATTAGCAGTCACATTTTGAGAAAAAGCATTGTAGGACGCGTGAGTCACCACTGATAACAAAACTGGAGCTTCTGTTTGTCTCCAAGGGAGAATGTTTCCTAAGTTAAAAAAAAAAAAAAAGCGGTTTTAGTCAATTGATATTAGAAGTAGGTCATCATACTCCTTGTAACCCTACTCAAAGTACAACAGAAAAATGTGACTTCATGTAAAGCAGGGAAATGGAGTGAAATACATTTCTTCAGTGGAACCAGTACTTAGATTTCTAAGGGCAACGTCCTACCTGAAATTGACATTATACTTTAAAATTTTTTACATAAATCTCAGGAATAACTCGTTTCAGAATTTCTTGTGTGCTGCTCATGTTTGTTTCCCCGCCTCTGTTAGTATTTACAGATCCCTCTCCAATCACCCACACACTCAGATGGAATTCAAGGTGTCTGGCATTGCCAGCATGCCATAATTTTTCTATTTACATGAGTAATCTCAAGTGTCAGAACAAATATTTCAACTGCTACTGATTATGTGAAAAATACGTAAGGATATTACGGTTTTAGAGGATGCTGTTATTTCAGCAGTCACACAAATCATTAAGTACTACAGGATAGACTGAAAATGGCACTCACTGAGAGGGAAATTATTATGCTGTGTATGACTGTACCTGTTTTACAGATGGCTAAACTGACACAGGCAAGTTAAAATGCCTTCCTCAAAGTCATGCAGTAAGTCAGTGGCAGAGCTCTCAGCATTAAACTTAATTTCTACCCCTTCATGACTTTTGCTTTTTAAACAAATCAAAGAGATCCCAGTGTCAGTGAAAACTGGATTCACAATGTCCATGGTCTTCTCCCTGTCAGAAAACTCTCAAGACCTTCTAAGATTCCCAGGATTTCTTTTAAAGTGCAGGGCTGCAATCACTTGCAAAATTTTAGTTCGTCCTTTTCATTCTTCACTAGACAATACTGAGAGCTTTGAAACGAACAAACTCAGGGCACACATTCAGCAAAGAACCTGCTGTATTTCCTGTGGCTGGGCTGTGCACCAAAAGGCATCAGATCACCATGCAAGTCCTTATTTTTTGTAATCCTTTAGTTTGTACCCTTACCAACAGGACAGACCAACGGCTATATCCACAATGCTCATGTGCCAGAGATTATAAATACTTATCCATAGAGGTACTGAAAGAAGGCAAGAAGGAAGGAAAGCAGGAAGGAAAGAATATGAACACTATTGAAGTTCAATGACAAAGAAATACAAATCCAAGGAGGTCCCTAAATTAATCATGGTGAACTGGGATGAGTGTTTCTGATCAGAGGTGGGCATCATGTAGCAACTTTTATTTTCATTTATTTTTGTGGCATAATGATAGCTCAAGACCACCTTTGCCTGGTTCTGAAGTCCAAGCACAGTCTCACACTCCCTCTATTCCACCTAAAGTAATTTGTAAGATGACCCAGCATGAGAGTGGCAGACCTGGAATGAGGTTTGGCTCTACAACTATCACCTGGAGAAAACTACCTGAAGCAGACAGAGGCACAGGAAGGGAGACAGAACTCACATGACACCACCTCTTGTATTTCAAGGAATGAAGGAAGCAGGACTATATATCCAGCAAGGGTGATGAAAAGAGACTGACAATGAAACATTTAACCACATCCTTGTGCCTCAGTTCTTTGGCTTCCATCTGAATGGAGCTCTTTTCTCCCAGGGATTATGGTTTTCTCTAGGAATAAGTCACCAAAAACCTAACAACAAACTACAACAATTAAAGAATAAGCACACTAGTCATTAGAACTGGTTAAAAGTTATTCAGAAAGCACCTCCACTTTGAGCACAGGAAATTCTCAGAACTGAAGCACACAAAGAGACTGAGACTGAAAACCAACGGTGCTGCCACAGGACCATGGATGGCATCATGTGCTGCTCTTTGCAGTGAAAAGTTCTTACCAAGATGACAGCTCTTCTATTCTCATCCCCAAGGAGCTACAGTTACTGTATCTTAAAAAATGCCAGTGATCCCTGATGAAATATGGCCCTCCTGGAACTTAAGTGCATAATGCAGTTTGGGGTGAAAGGAAATACTTAGGGGAGGGGCAGGTTTATTACTTTTAAATAGCATAATCTAAAACTATTCTGCAGACAGGATCTCAAAAAATGAATTACTGAACACAGGGAACAAGTGAAGCAGTAAAAATCCTCATAAAAATACTGAATTCAGAATCTGATTCTTTTCCATGAAATGATTTTGTGAGGTGCTCTGAAAAATACATCTTCATTCAAATTCTTTTCTTTCTCTACAAACAAAATAGAACTGTGAATTGACATTTTGATTTAAAATGTCTTTTTAAGATCAAACTCCTTTTCTAATAAATATTGCATAGTTTCCCAGCATCCATTTTGTCAGATGGAAAATTTATACAGTTATGATTCTATTAGGTTTCTTGCAGTGCACTGGGCATTTAATCAATGAGAGCAAAGAGCATCTAAATAGGGTTAGGCTTCAAATTCCTTTCAGTGAGAAGTTAAATCCCCATTAGCTTTGAGCCGTAAGCCCCTGTGGGTTTAGCATGCAGCTTAAAAGATAACTCTGTGAGGGGTCATGGCTCTTTACTGAGGAACAGAAAGCCTATTTCACAGATCACCCTGCAATAATAATGTAAATATAATCCCGTTTCAGTGGACACTTTATCCTTCCAGAAAACAAGCAATGTTTTCTGTCCTAGAAAAAAAATCACATTAATCTTCAATTTAAGGGTAAAGTAATTTCCTGCTTCATTCAAGCCCTATTACAGAGAATTATGGAGACTGCCCTGGTACTGTGCTGATGCTGGGGCCAGCATGGTCCCCCACCCCTCCATAGGGCAAGACAGGCACAGGTTGCTCTCAGCAAGTACAGTTGACTCGGCACATCAAAACACATTTGCTCACTATGCTAAATGCCAGTTTGGCTGTTCCAGGTTAGGTCAAAGCCAGGCTAAAATAGTACAACCTATTGTTTTTCAGAGTCTGCAAACTGCCTGCCAAGTACATTTTGGTCAACTAGTACAGGAGGCTGATAAGAGAGGCTGGAAAAGAAACTGGCAATTTCAAACTGAGCTTCAAAGGGCTGTATTGAAATGCAATCCTGGTTCAAATCATCACAGAGAAAATCATTTGTTTAATCGGTGAGAAGAATGCTAATTTGCTTGTATCTCAAATTTATTTGCCATTTGTACTAGTGGAGCACTTACCAGGACTGGTGACAAATGGGCATGACAGCCTCAGATGTTGTGCAAACACAGAACAAAAAAGCTGTTCCCCTCCCAAAGATCTTAGAAATCAAGTACAAGGGACAATAGAGACATGACAAGGAAATAAGCAGGCAGAAGAGCCCACGGTAAAAATCATGCATGTATCTCCCAGTGTTGTTACAGCTGTATTGTATTCTCTGTAAGGCATAAAGCAGGAGCAGGTGCCGTTTGTAAAAACACTGGAAAAACGTGGGGAAGAAAAGGAAATCCGAATAGGGTGATACAGTTGCTAGGATGCATTTGCAATTAATAGTAGCAAGAATTTTCCCTGTGTGGTTATTGCTGCTTCCCAAGCAGAGATCCATCAAAACAAACTTTCAGCACCACCTCAGGTGTAAAAGGTTTTTGCACTGGAATTGTTGCTTGAATTCTGCTGTTAGATATAGATATAGATATAAAAGCATTTGTCTGAAACGAGGACAGTTCAAGCAAGTAGGAGCAGCTAGCCAGACAAGGATGCCCAGGATTATATGTGCCTTGAGGCACATATAATGGAGAGTCCTCAATACATGTGCAGATTAACTGCAGCTCTGCTAAACCTCACAATCTCTGTCTTGGCCTCATATGTTCAGGCCAATTCCCACAAAAGGGAAAAAAAAAAAACCCTTGCCTGTATGAATGTCCTGTAAGACCTGGGAATAATCCTGTTGCAAAAGTAAACAAGCTTGCAAGGCTAAGGCAGACTGAAAGCAAAGGATAAGACACGTATGCTTCCATTAGCATAACTGGTTTTCTTTATGCTCCAGTGTGGGAGTACCTTTGAAATGAGGAGTTGAAAGCACAGCTTTCCCATCCAGATCATCTATGCTTTTACAGAGGCTTGGGGATACAAAACAGGGATAACTATCTGTTTGAGGCTTGTTTGCTTTATTTAGCTCAAGGGCAGGTCTCTCTTGCTACTTGCAGAGAGCTCAATCAGATTATATCAATGCTGCTGCTTTCCTTTTCTTTTTTTTTTTTTTAAATTTTTTTATTTTTTAACAGCAGCACTGATGGGCACAGAGGGAAAAATTGTATCAAGAACAGTTTCTCCCCTAAAGAGCTTCCGATCTCAAGGTCACTTACAACTTCTGCCAAAGTCACTGAGTTCATCTTCAGTGGGAATGACATCAGGTCCAAGGGTCAAAGCTGAAGATGTGAATAGTCTATGAAGAAGGAAAGAATGGGCAGTGGGAGGAAAACTAACCCTGGCAAGTAGCTGCATGAGTTGAACTCCAGTTCAACAAGAGATATCCCAAACAGAATGACCGGAAAAGAGCTTTGACTTCAGCCTTACATCACAGCTCAGTGCAGATCACAAACACCAGCCTATCTGTGTCCCTACAGTCAGGGTGACTCTCCTCTCATCTCGTACGCCAAAGACTGTCAGAATATTATTGACATATATTTCTAGAGGGATCACTCACTTAAGTAAGCTGACCTTTGGGCTAACTGCCTTTGTAGGTTTGTGCTCCAGTTTATAAAAGGACAAGTCTGAAACCCTAGATTTCAGAATATGTCAGAAATGGATAAACAATTCAATATGTACACTGTGCTCATCTCCAACTCTTAAAGACCACTTCTGCGATTTCCCCCCTTCCAGAAGCCATAAGAGGTTGAAATAAAGTTGGTGGCAGATTGAGAGCCTAAAGCAAAACTTTTGAGGAACATAAGACCAATCTGCCTGGTCAGTTACTGGTTATAAGAAAAAAAGATGAGGACTTAGGAGAGGATGTTAATCTAGCTGATGACAAATTTATGCCTGTGATATTTCCACCTATTCCACCACAGGAAGTGTTAGAAACTTATCCAGTGGGTAAATAATAGATATCCCAAGTTAGGAGCTGAGAATACTGGAGTGCTTTATACACTCTTTGTTTAACCAAAGGTTATTCTGTAACTCTTTTATTAAATGCATGATAGATTAAAGAGTGTAGAAGCCTATTAACTGCAAAGAGGGCAGACCAGTTCTGAAGTATGTGCCAGTAAATAGAGTGTTTCTAGGTCACTTCAGCTTCCTCAAGACTGTTTTTCACACTATTTATATTGCACTGCCTTGTTTCAGCCCACTGAAGGGACAAATCATCATCACCTTCAGAGGCAGGACTAGAAGACTCATGGGATTCTTCCAGATTGACAGTACAATCTCTGCACCTCAGTTTAGTTTCCAAACACTAGACCTGGCTCACACTTTGAGGTTTACAAGGTTCATGTTTAGCATGTAGTGACATTAATGATCAGTGATCAGAAAGGCCTCTTCAACAAAAGTGTTAACGAGATAATTCAGCAGCAACAAATATACAACAGAGCAACTATATAGATGCAAGCCAATATAGCAATACATAGACATTTCAAATATATGCAGATATACATGCATCTCCTCAACATATGCCATATCCTTGGGTGCTGTTAGACAGCTAGAGATTTCTGGCTCCTCATTCCTCCAGAAGCTGTTACCTGATCACAGTGGTCCTACCCCCTCAACCTCTGGGACCAAATCTGGATGTGTTCCTCTGCCAGGAACTGGTTGGCAGCAGCAGTCTCCCCTTCAGCCAGCATCTACCCCAGCCCCTTCCCTGTCTCCCTCTCATGGGCACACACTGCACACCCCTCTCACTCATCCCAACAAGTACCAATCTTTTCCCTCCCTGCCTCAAAAAACACCTCACCTTCGCTTCTACCCTTTCCCTCTGACAGCAGCAGCCTCTAAACTCTTCTGCAAAGGAGGGAAGGAGGGAAAAGATGAGGCAGAGATAAGCAGTGCTGCTGGGCCAGGCTGTCCGTGCCCTCTCTCCCTTAGCTCTGTGCACAAGGTGCACACAGGGAGCAGCAGCTGATGCTGGACTCCAGCGCCTCCCTCATCCCAGCAGTCTCTTGTGCTGGGGCAGGTGCTGCAAGAAGCCCCTGTGCTGTGCAGCTTCTGTCTCCATTGGAAAGCACAGCAGCAAGGGCAGAAGCATCCCATGAGCCACGTGTTGTACTGTGGTGAATGATGCCAACGTGCTCATGTCGGGAATTCTATCTACCATTACAGAGAAACATTGCCTCCCTGACAAAATATCTTTACAATACTCAGAGCATTCTCTATGCATCAGTATTTTCAGATCACTTCACAGCAGCTCAGCACCCACCACAGTCAGATCAAGTTGCAGCAGTAGGTCTGCACTGCTCCACATGAAGGGAAGCCTTGGATAAAATGGGAATGAGGTGTCCATGTTAGACCATGGCACAGCCCACCACTACCTCCTGTCAAGCATGGGGAGCTAGAAGAAAGTTAAAGATAAAACATATTTAGTAATATACAGTCAAACTAAGTTTTGAGAAAGGGATTGTGATTTTAACAGAAAAGAAAATTTCATCAAGTCAAGGACGCAGTATCCTAAAAAAAACCCAACAAAAAAACCCAACAAAAAACCCACCCAGATACAAAACAAACAGAACGGTTATTTGGGCTGTTACTGAGATGGTACCTAACAGGATGAGAAAACTCATTACAGCCTGTCTCCTTGAAATTCTCCACTTTCCTATAGTCTACAGTGCACTTCCAGAGCATTAGCTGCAATGGTGAATTCCAGTTATATTCAATACAGGCAGTAATTAAATGGTTATAAAAATGTGAAGCTGGAATGCTGACAAGCTCTACGAGCAGCATTATCAGCAGTGATGGCTGGGGAGTCCAATCTGCTGCACTTCTCCAACGGTTTAAATAATGTTTGTCAGGATCCCCCAGTCAACAGTTTCTCCCCCCTTCTCTTTGCATCATGCTGCAGTAATCATGCAGATGCCTGCTGTGCTCAGGAGATGGAAAGCTCAAGAAGTTCTTCAGGAGAAATAAAACAACAACAGAAACCCTTGTGCAATTAAGTCATGTTTCACTTTCCAGCAAGACTAACCCAATGGGCCACCAACAGCTCCTCTCCCAGACATGTATCTTCCACTCCTATGGCACCCTTGATTCTGCTATTTCTTACTTGGGAACAGAAAAAATTGTTTATTAAAATACACACTCAGGAGTGTGTGGCTGACACTTGCCTGTGAGGCTCAAGAATGAGCAGGTGTATATTTACCTCAAAATTTGTGACCAGGATTTTCGTGGTAGAGGAGAATCTCTTGAACAACATGGCTGAGTGAAAAAAGGGACCCACACTTCTTACTAAACAAATCTCCTAAAGTGTTCTTGTACCACTAGGGTCTCTTCATCCCACAGGGGAGACGGAAGGAAGGCAGGTCCAAGCACACAGGGACCAGGTGGTCCCTACTGCTGTCTCCATTCCCCCTCACCCCTGTGCTGGAGTAGACCTCTGCTGTACTTACAGCTGTCTGAAGTCAAGCATTCGACTCTGCACTTCAATGAAAAGCACAATCCTCTGCATGGGCTATCACTTTTAGAAGAACCATTGTTTTTCTTTAAATTCCACAGTTGCTCCTCCAGCTGGAGGAAAGGTAGTGTGTGCACAGGCAGCCCCGCTCACAGGCCATCCTGCTCACTGCCCTGAGCAAGCACAGAGCAAAGGCCCAGCTGCTCACACAGCGCTGCTTGTTCCTGTCATCTTTCAGATACAGAAATACCAATGCAGAAACAGAGACACATACAGTGATTTTTTTTTCCTACATATTCTCCAACACAACATACTGTTTGCTACTCTACAGTCCTTCAGCAGCCTCAAACAGGCATTTAGTTTAAATGACTTTTTCCTAGCATCCTCTGCTTTCAATGTCCTTACTATATTCCTTTGTAAGGATACCTCTTTGTGCTTGTATTCTGTGTCTGACACAAAACCTACAGGACTTCCCCAGATGGTAACCACTAGGGAGAAGAACAGAGATCAACTCTATTTTACTGTCTGATTTGTTTCATATGATCAATCAATTAGGCAGGTCAGGGCTGAGTAATTCCACAAAACTAAGTCTATGTAATTGCTCATCCTCTTTCACTAATATTCTCACCTTTCAGCCCTATTTTATTCTCATCTTAATTGCACAAGGGTTTCTGTTGTTGTTTTACTTCTCCTGAATTCTCATCATCTTTAAATGCTGATCTCTTCAATCAAAGCACTATCTCCTCTGGCTCCCTTCTGTATTGCCTGGCATTGCAGGGATATATGATCCTGATGTTTGCTAGGATGAAAAAAAGTCTGTCTTGCTTTTGGGTTGCTACCACTACAGACATCCAAGCAATCCCGCTGAAAGCTGGAGGGTCAGGAGGAAGGAAAACACACCTCAACCTTGGAAAATATATTGTACCTCCTTGGAAATACTGATCAAACACAGCAAAGTAGAGAGACTTTATCAGTGGCCTGCTAAAGGAAATAACCAGAGGCAAACCCTCCTTAGACGCCAGAAGATCTACAGAATGAAAATGGTATGAAATATTTTCTTCCCTTGCAGATTTTTTGGTAAAGAGATATAAAAGCTCAGCAAAACTTTTCCTCTGTTAAGATATTACAACTGTCACTCTTGCCACTGGACTCTGATGTTTACAAGACATAGTTCCCACCACAGTCTTATAATATTTCTAGCTGATTAATTAGATTAAGAAGTAAATCAACCATGAAACAGGATTCACTGAAAACCAGGCTCCATTAATTCTGGGGCTGTCAGACTTCAGGTTTTTTGCAAATAACCAGGAAGTCCAATTACATACACAGCAAAAAACACAGAACATTGGATTCCTCAAAGAATTAACAGAGGGAGTCCAAGCCCCAAATAACAGTTTGCCTGAGCAGGAATCTGTTCCCTTGCAATGGGAAGAAACTGACTGGTAGAAGACATACAGCTGCCTGCAGCTTTTGTCAAGTCCTTGCCAGAAGTACCCATAAACAGTCATCCCCACTTAGCAATGCTCCAGACCGGGCCAGATGGAGCCCTTGATGGAAGCTGAGTAGAGAACTGAGGCCTAAAGAGCCATAAACCCCCTTCTTTCTATAAGTGCCCTTCAGTTCAGAGGCATGGCACTAGCTGGGCACCACAAGCACCCAGTGCAGCAGCTGGCCCTATTCAGGATTCGAGTCACCAACACCATCAATCCCCATGCTTAACCAAGCATGGTGACTTGGTCTTTTAAGAGGAAAAATACAAGGAAATCTTGTAGAGCAGAAACCAGGCATTGGCTGAGCTCCCAAGACTTCAGGAGATGATTTAATTGTCTCTGTTGCTTTGGCACAGTTAGCTTTTGGTAGACACATGCTGCTGCTATTCCCTTGGTGATCAAGTTAGCAAAATCAAATGACTAAAAATGAGAAGTCTGGGGGAGAAGGAGGCCTTTAATGTGATCTAATACAACTTAAAATGCAAAATGAAAACAGCCAACAACGTGGGCATAACGGGAGGCATCCACTGAGTTAAAATTACTATGTCAGAAACTGGCAATCTCTGTAGTTCACAGAGAGAAACAGTCCTCTCAAGAGGGCAATTCATGCAGCAGTTATTGTAAAGTAGGAAGAAATCAGTTTTTGGAGCTGCCAGGTTTTCTTTTTCTCTGTTAACAATCAAGAAGAGTAAGTATCTTGTTTTAGTTAGCTGTCCAGCAGTTAGCTAAAGTTCAGAGGGATGAACTTTACACAGACCAAGAGACTCCACTTGATCAACCTCTATTTGATTTTGCATCAAATCCAGTATTTTAAATCCAAGGTCATATCATTCAATTATAATTTGTAAATGCTGAAGTGGTACTGCAAAGACTTGGGAGACAGGAAAATAAGAGTAAATTAAATGCTCTGGAGTTTCCATAAGGTTTTTTTGATTACATTACCATACCCAAATCACATGCATATACATTATTCTTTTAACTGCAAACCATAATCAGAGATGGCAAGGAAGTTCATTATGTTTCGCAAGTCCCAACTAATGGATGTCAAAAAAAACCCCAACCTCAAACCCATCCATCCCTTCTTTCCCCATTCCTTCCCAAACCTATTCCAAATCAAAGGTATGGATTACCCTGTTTCCAACACAAAGCTTGGAAAAGCAGAGATAGGACAGAGACATTCAGGAATTCTTCTGGGCAGGTTTATTTTGATCGCATCTTGCACAGACAATGAGGGATGGATGATAAAAAAAAGACTTACTTTTCTCAGCAGGTGTGAAATTGAATAAACTTTTAAAGTAATTATCCCTGTGAGACAAAACTAAATAGAAATATTAATTTAAAAGATCATGACCATCAAAAAATAAACTATGCACTGTCCTTTTTCATAAAGATTTACACAGATATCCCTGTCATCAACCAATATACTATACAACTCAATATGCATCTCGACAGTTCAGGAACCACCTTTTCACATACAGCCCCTCAGAGATGCCTTCTTTTCCTTGGAAATCTTTCATGGGAGCCTCAGGGTTTTCAAATGTCCCGCTTTTTGTCTTCACAAATCAAAAATGATAAGTGATGCCCTGGCAATATACTGCTTACACCTGATAACCTAAGGGCTGAAGAGGCAAACCTCAACGCTGGGCAGTCTCCCCAGCCCATGAGTGGATGTCAGATTTTCAGCCTCTGACTGCCTTCACTCCACTGCTCTGACCAGTGATGCTTCCCAATGAAATTAACAACACCCAATACTAAAAGTCAAGCTGTCAAAACACAGAGTAGTCACACACAGTCCTGCAAATTCAACTGTTAACTTCTCTTACTATTAACACCAATATTATTGTGAAGATATTTACTGTTGAAACCAATGAACTCATAAGTTTGCACTGAACAGTGAGGACTGTCTGCAGGGAAGAATTAAACTCAGAATCTAGCACTACCAAAAAGGAAAAAAGTTTGCAGGAATCAGATAATGCATTGCCTGTGTTTTAATTGATGTTTTTTTCTGTTTAAAAGAATAAAGAGATTTTACTTACACACCTGAAATCTGAACTGTACTCCAAACCCTCCTCCATCACTGAATCAGCTACCCGCTTATTCCATTTTTTATGGGAAAATTACAATTATTAGTCTTAGCTGGACAGGAGAACCAGAACCAACTTATTTCAAAATCAAAAATATTCCAGCTATTATAAATTAATTTTCTCTAATGCAAGCACTAGTCTGGAACACCATTATAGCAGCATTTAGTCTGAATTGGTATTCAAGCATAATGACTAGTACCCTCAAAGCACAATCAACTCACTCAACCTGTGAAAATCTCCAGTGTCCACATTGGCACTTTGTTCTGAATAGCCACTTAAGACAACTGGCACCTGTGCCCAAGGTCTTCATCACATTAATTCCCTGGGCTCACATGGCTGCATGTTTTCCAGTCTAATATGCACAATTTCAAGGGACAAGTTAAAAGTTAAAGTTATATGCTGAGGACTTTCAAGACTTGTTTTCTGCAGGTAAGGCACATTAATATGGATCGTCAAGCAATAGTTATCTTTGGGATCTTCATTTCCAAACGTTAAGAAGTGTATGTAGAAGGGGAGAGTGTAGAACTTGACTTTTCAAATGTCAGAGTGACGTGAGTGTTTAACAAGTAAGATATTCGCAGAATATGCTGAGTTGGAAGGGACCCACATGGATCATCGAGTCCAGCCCCTAGCCCTGCACAGGACCATCCCCAAGAGTCACTCCATCTGCCTGAGAGTATCATCCAAATGCTTCTTGAACTCTGTCAGGCTTGGTGCTGTGACCACTTCCCTGGGCAGCCGGTTCCAGTGCCCAACCACCCTCTGAATGAAGAACCTTTTTCTAAACCTCCCCTGACACAACTTCAGGCCATTCCCTCGGGTCCTGTCACTGGTCACCACAGAGAAGAGATCAGTGCCTGCTCCTCCTCTTCCCCTCATAAGAAAGTTGTAGACTGCAATGAGGTCTCCCCTCAGTCTCCTCAAAGCCATGGGAAAAAAATACACAGGAAATCAATCTCAAAACAGGCAAGGTATAAATAAAACCAAAAGAAAACCCAAAATTTTTCAACTCTATATCCAAAACCATATAGATGTCTAAGCTGACCAGAGCATGAAGGAACATATTTTAGTTTGCATAGAAAACCTTTTTTATTTCCTGGCAATAAAAACAGGGCACTGAACTCCCTGCCATAATCTCAATCAAGGACGGATGGTAAAGATAATGGTCAGAAATGCAGAACTCCAAGGAATTTATTTCGTAGCTGTAGGGGAGACACTCAGGGGCCAAAAGTTGTTCCAACAATGAAGCAAATCCTCTCTGCGCCCAGACAGACCCTCTATTGAGACAGTCTCTTGGTTACAATAGAAACAGGATCACAGTTAATCTCCTACAGAGAGCTACATGCCTTGGCTAAACCACAACACACACCCCTTCCTGGTGCTCTCTCCGAAAGCCCCGCTGACAACTGCAGAGCTGACCAAGCACTAGTTATGAAGACGCAATACAGCTGCTGAGGTTCAACCAAAATTAATTCATCCTCTCTGTTTTGGTTAGTCTTTTTGCTCACAGACATAAATCATTACAGATTTACAGATACAATCATTAAAGTTGGAAAAGACCTCCAAGACCATCGAGTCCAAGCTTTGGCCAAATACCACCCTATCAAATAAACCATGGCATTAAGTGCCTTGTCCAGTCATTTCTTGAAGACATCCAGGGATGGTGACTCCACCACCTCGCTGGGCAGCCCATTCCAGTGCTTAACCACCCTTTCAGAGAAGAAATTCTTCCTGAAATTCTTCCAGTCCAACGTGAACCTCCCCTGGCACAATCTGAGGCCATTTCATCTTGTCCTGTTGCTAGTTGCATGGAGAAGAGGCTGACTCACCTTGACATAACCTCCTTTCAGGTAGGTGTAGAGAGAGAGAAGGCCTCCCCTGAGCCTCTTTTTCTCCAAGCTCCCTCAGCCACTTCTCTTAGGACTCACTTTCTAGATTCTTCATCATCCACCACCACTCTCTGGGTCTGGCCATTCAGCCAGTTTTTAACCCAGCAAATAGTACAAGCAAAATTTCCCAGGGACATGGTAGAGTCACCATCTCTGGAAGGGTTCAAGAGGCATCTGAATGTGGCACTTGGGGATATGGTTCAGGGGTGATTATGGTGGTTCTGGGTTGATGGTTGAAGTAGATGATCTTGAAGATCTCTTCTGACCTTGATAATTCTATGATTCTGAAACACAATAATGTGAAACTGGTGTACACAGAGAGAAAAAAACCCCACTAATCCCAGAGAAGGTCACAAAATACCCATATAATTTTCTCTATGAAGAATCTTGTCACAGCCAGAGCTGAAAGGAGAACTCAGCTTAGCTGCCACCAACAAAGAGGCCTTCAGGGAAATGCTGCTGTTGCATGCAGGAATTCTTGGGCATGTGTTTGTAAGCTACTTCTTTACAAGATTAAAGACTTTGAATATCCTCTTGATACAAGCTTTGCTAGCACATACAGTGGGCAGGCTTACCAAAATCAGAGACATAAAGAACAATCTGGATATACAGAATCTAATTACAGAAACACTGCCAATCCCAAGAAAAGGCTGAATAAAGCCAGCAAACACAGGTTCCTCTAGGAAGACAAGTAGTCTATTTCCCTAGCTTTTCAATATTTGCACTAATATTCTGTGATTACCAGCAAATTACCAAAAGAAAAACTTTGTTTTCTACCAATTCCTGCCTTCTTTATGTTTCATGCATATTTCTTTGAAAACATCTTCTTTAACTAGCAGTAAGATGCTCAATTTTTGATGAAAGTGACGATAAATGAATACAACGAATCTACATTTACCTTCCTTATCTTGGGCTCATTCCGTCAGCATTCAGAAGAATTTCATTAATCACTGAACAGAAGTTACAAAGTTGTAGAGGTTGGAAGGGACCTCTGGAGGTTGCCTGGTGCAGCCCCTGCTCACAGTAGGACCAACCTCAGTCAAGAACCAGCTGCTCGGGGCCTTGCCCAGGCAAGTTCTGAATTCCTCTGGGGATGACAATTACACAGACTTGCAGGGCAACGTGTCCCAGTGTTTGACCTCACATTCTGAAGATTTTCTGCCTTATATTGAATTGGAATTTCCCTTGTTTCAACTTGCAAAATTAAAAAATATCAACTACGGCTATTTGAAGCCTTAAGAACTACAAGTGTTGGCAAATCCCAATTCCTCAGCACACAGATGGGAAAGAAGAACTGGGGAAGAAAAAAAGTCTACATCGACTAAGTTAAGTAGTAGAGACACACACACATGGTCATTCTCACTGTTACCAGAGCTGATCTGTGTATTTAGGCCAAGGGCCCAGGGAGCTTTTGACCGTGGCTCCAACCTATAGCCTGGGTCAGTGCCGTGAGGAGCCTCTGTTCTGTCTGCATTTGTATCCAGTTCTACCACTAATCAACTCTTTAGGAAATTTTTAAGTTTCACACGCTGTGGATTTTGAAGATTAAAGGCTCAAAATATGTTGCCTGGATACAATTGGTTAGATAAGATTTCTGAAGAGAAGATTATGCAAAGAATTACCAGATGCAATGAAACAGTGCAGAAAATGCTTCTGAATTGCTTGCACTATTCAATTTGTCCCTGATGTTTCTCTTTTCAACTGCAGAACTACGTTTTTTTAAAAGTCAAACTTTAAAGGAAACCAAATAAACTCTGGTCAACACCACAACAGACAGAACAACTGTCTGAGTTGGTCTGAACATTTTCAAAAGTTTTGTTGACTTATACAGGCTGTAAGCCTGCATATCAGAAGGTATCACGTCTACAGTTTGACAGTAATTTCTAATATAATACTGACCCAAGTAAAATATGCCAGTATATTTTCATCTCAAGACAGTGTCAATTGAGAATTCTATTTCTTAAAAAAATTGGAAGATTTTGTCAAGACAACAACATTAAAAGACAATATTAGAAGCTATTTCCCAAAGCAGGAAGAATGTCAAATGTATAAACTATATATATATCAGTTTGTATAAATCAGATGCAGACAGTTTGTCCCTTGCCTCATTTCCATCAGGAAAATCTAGTACAAGTCGTGAATCACACATTTAGGTTGCATGTGATAGGATCTTATTTTTTTTCTTTCAGTTGTCTCTGTTAGAGATCAATCAGACCAGAGAATCATTTTTAGAAGAAACTTTAAAAAGATCAATCAGCTCAAGTCACACTATTTGCTCAATGCAGCAAAAATGACAACTACATTCACCTACAAAACAAAAAACTAAAACCCAAAAGCTGCCTATCCAGTTCTTACTCAGTTCAGTAGTGAGTAACAGCATAGGGATGTTTCCTCTTCCCCAGGGAAGTCACTTGCTGGTTTTTGCACACCCTGCCACTTGTTTCATCAGGTTCCAACAATACCAGCACAACAGTACCAAGCTGGTTTTAGCCTGCAAAGGTATCACTGCCTAAGTCTACATTTTCACTCTGCTTAAGATGTGTCTGTAAAGAAATGTGATTTTAAATGCTGACAAGTCAAAGAGTTCACTCCTAAGATGAAACTGAAATACAGAAGAATGTGCAGAACAAACAGACATACTGAAGACCTTCCTTGAAACTTTTACAGCCAAGACACGAAAGTCTTCCAGAAAACTTCTCAGGCTTTTGATATAAGGCAAATATGAACAGCAAAACACATTCTTTAGGATAAAAGCATGAAAAATGTTGGCTTTTGGTGTTCTAATTCTTGAGATCTCTTGGATTGTTCTTCATAATATCAAACTTCATTACAGTCATCTTGATGAATCTTCACCTCAAGACAGATGAACAACGTGGATTACAAGGAGGACAACTGAATCATTTGAGGTCAAGATTGTTAGGGAACAGGAACCATGGATCTAGGACTTGCTGTACTAATCCTTATGAAAAATTCAGCTTGGGATATCAGATTATTGAGGTACTTCAGGTACAAAAAGGTTACAGTAGGTCTAGAACAACCATTAGGTGATAATATGATAAAAGTGTTGAATTTTATCATCATTAGATTTCCAGAACATGCAGTGAATCTATTCAGATAAGGTTCTTCTCTGAACCTACATCTCATTAGCTTGAACGGAAAAGCAGGAAAGTGAGAGAAACAAGCCTGCCCAGATGATTCAGCCGAAACACGACCTCCATGAAACAAATGACTCCTGGATTTCTTTGTCCCTCAGTCACATTAACAATTGCATTTCATCATCCACTAAGACCTACAAAGTTGCTGGGATTTTGAAATCTATGGCCACCACAGACACTTTGACTTTGCAATGACTGTTCATCATGCCATTCTGGCCTCACACTGCTGCCTGTAATGCAGCAAGCAGGAATTGGACCATTTCAACAGACAGCTTGATGCTCTCTTACTATTATCCACTCACAGAAAACCCTTAGGACTATATACAAAATAGTGATGAAGACCCCAAAATCCAACTCAGTTTAATCTGCAGCCAAGGCATGAGTAGAATCATCTGGTACTTGAGACAGGAAAACTGTGCATAAGAAATGAATAAAACATTAAATACACAGCAGGTAATCAAATGACTAAAGACGTTTTGAAGGGTTGATATTATTATTATTATTATTATTATTATTATTATTATTATTATTATTATTATTATTGGTAGGTGGTACTAAAGTAGTCTGTCTGCTCCTAAACTTATGTCTCTCAGTTGGAAATACAACATGCAGTTCTTGTGCCGCAAGGCTGAATTAAACTACATTTTAAATTCTATACCCAAGCAAAAACTTCCTACAAAACTTTACAGACAAATGAAAAGAATATTTAGTTCTTATTAATTTTCATATTTCCAGTTTTGTCTCAAAAAGGAAATGCTAAAAAGCCTATGATCTGTCAACCTATTCCAGTTCTAAGTGGCTCATTTCCAAGTTAGTCAGCAACTGATCTCTGGTTTTTTGCATAAAGCCACTGATGAATGCAGCAGAAAGAGCTTGGCCACTTACCTTTCGGGAGGGCAGAACATAATGTTACGAAAGGATTCTACCTTTACATATATAAAAGGCCCAGGCAGGAAGACCCAGCAAGCCTGTAATTTTTATTTTTTTTAAAAACACTTGAAAGACTTTAAGTGCTAGAGGGTGTACTTTCAAAATGCTTACATAACCTGTTACGCTTCAACAACAGGGCTTTTCTCTGCTCTAAATAATCCAGTGAGCAGTCTGGGAGCCAGGAGCTGGTGTAGGCAGCAGACAGGCTGCAAACAGGACTGGAAGAGGAACTGAACATCTGGCTGCCTCCTGGATTCAGAAAGACAGGAAAAAAAGCTGCACATCTGCAACTGGCAGGACAAAGGGCATCAGATTCAAATCCAGTGTGGTCCTCTCCAAAAAAAAAAAAAAAAAGCCCTCTCTGACAGAGTCCACAACTGCCTCTAAGCCAGTACAGCATATTCTACCATAACTTTAAGCTCTCCTTAGTCTAGGACCTTGGTTTTGGTACTGTCCCACACCCCTCCTGTGTTCAGCAGGATGATATTTTTGCATTAGCTTTCAAATCTTTAATAAATAACCATGTCTCCCTACTAATGTAACCAGCACTTCAGCAAGCCCTCGCTATGGCTCAGCTTGTATAGATAAGCCATTCCTAAAACTGGATTCAATGATCATTTCTCTCTAGAAGTGCAAAAGAGGTGAAATCCTTCAGGGAGAAGAACAAAAACCCAAACACACACCCCAGCATCCTGAGACAAATCTGAAAAGTATCATAAATAAGCATCCCATGTAACCTAAGTATCTACTGAGAACTACAAGGAAAGCAAGAAGCTATTAATTTCCAAAGGTCACTGAACAACCATCGGATAAAAGGATTCACTCACTGCTGACATGAACTGAATTTCAAACACAAGTGAAAGGCCTTATTTTTGTATTCTCAATTTCATTACTAAACCACCAAACTTTGTCAAGGTTGCTGGCACGCCAAGAAGTGAACAGGGATACATCTCAGGTTAGGGCACAGGAAGTCTGCAGTACGCCAAAGGGAAAGATCTAGAGATTGTACCATAACAGTACAGGGTGAAAGTTTCTTGGGATGAAAGTTTTTGTCTTCTGGGACAGTCAAATCAGCACCGTTTGCCAGCACAGACACTCAAGCACCTTTTAGTCCAAGTTTTCTGCTCAACCACGAGGCTTTGCATGAAGCCTCACAAGTCTTCTGGAAATGAGGTTGAGGGCAGTGCACCATCCTCAGAACCCAGATATCTTTATTTTGGCAGACCCTCCCAAAACGGCCATGGTCACCAGCACAGTAGAACTCCCGTGAAGAAAACACGAACTGCCAGTCATGAGTAAAAGAAAGATTAGATGGATTGGTATAGACAGAAATGTAAGTGGAATGGAGCTGTGAGTTTTATCTTATGTAGTGTCTAAGATGCATCTAAAGAGTATATTTACCTGCTTCAATTGCAGAAAGACTGGGAGCAGGGATTTGAGTGCTTATTTTCAAGTCTCTCTCAACAGCATTTTTCCAAGGAAAAGGGCTGTTTTCATGTGATGCAATTTTCAAACCACTACTTTGAAATCACTAAAAAGGAAAAAAGCAGAAGCAAAAACCAAGCCAGAGATAATTCCAACACTGGCATTTGGTCTGCCCAGTAATGAGCCCACATACCTCAAACAGAAAAGGAAGCATCTGGTTTTTCTACAAAGTCCCAGGCACTGTGAGCAGAGATGTGCCCATGTATTAGCCCAAAGAGAAGGAGAAGGGTGACTGCCTTCCAGCTTTCAGGCACTGCACCACCTATGGCCTTGCCTGCTCCCATAAAAGCTGCAGCTGGGGTGCCAGCTGCTACATGGGCTCCTGAAGTCTGTTACTTCAAGGGCAAAGCCATAAATGAGGATTTAAAAAAATAAAACAAAAGTTGTGGAGCTAACACTCAGCATGTTGGCACATACTGTTTTACCTCCCCTTCCTCCTCTCCCTCACTGGTATTGTTTATTTAGACTATGGGCACTTTGAAGAAGGGACACTTCTCCTCCCTGTATTTGGGTGCTGACAACCCAACCTTCACCAGGTACCATGACCCAGCCAGGGCAGGCTATGCTGTCAAACAGAGTCAGAAGGGTCAGATGTTTGTCAACAGATAAGCTCATGAGTCTCTCCAACAGGTTTACTCATTAATTAAGAGATGTTACCAAACAACAAAAACAAACCACTACAGGCCACTAAGAGCTTGCAAATAAATTAGCAGTACAGTTTGTTCACAAGCTTAAAGATGAGTATACTCAACTGTCTGAGATGATGGGAAGAGGTTGGCTAGTGCAATGAAGGTAGTGAGAAGCCTTGATTTAAATGAACATCATATTTTTATCCTATTCTGCATTGTTTTATAAAGTTAAATCTTCAATTTATAGCTTGCTTTCTTTCTCAAAGAAAGCTACCTAACAGTGAGCATTGAATTATCAAAATATATCAACATGCAGCTATATACTGTGACATTACATTTGGTACATTTCTCTTTGTAAGAAGATAAACAGATACAGCATAAATATTCTAATTACCAAAATTCGTTATTTCTGTCACTCTTGGTTTGGATGACATTGCAGATCCAGAGACAAAATAAGAAAAAATCCTGTTCCAATTAAACAAAGAGCACTTTCACCTGGGCCCCCACAGAGGTTGTCCTGCTCCTCCCCTTCAACTCCGGGCCAACATCTCCTCCTCCTCCCTCCAGTTGGATTAGTAGTTTAATTAAAAAACCTTAAATTATAGGAGGCTTAAAAGCAAAAGGCCCTCATGACGTGGCCTCCAACTCAGAGGGTTTCTATTTGTCTGCTGAAGGAATTCACCTCATCTCAGATCCCTCCAACTCCATCCTTGTTCCTCATGACATTCAGAGATAGAGGATGAAATTGTGCCATGCAACTCAATGAATTCAAGAGAAGTTTCCTCTGGGTGTAATTTAGATGCTCAAATACAGCAAAAGAACAAATACACTGCCTCATCACCAGAGAAAGGGTCTGTGTCAGGGTTTAAGAATCTGGTCAGAGACAGAAGGGCTGAGTTGGGGAATCACTGACAGAAGTACATCAGGGGATCACAGAGAACTAATAAAACCTCCCCATGTCCCGTATGCCATGGTCATTGAAGTTATTCCAGGGGTGAAGCGAAAAAATTTATTATTTCTAGCATGTCTATCAAACAGAGCTGGCAGCAGTTCTTCAAAAGACAGTTAAATTCACTCACCAACTCTTAATCCCCCTGCTTTCCCTCTGCTGGGGATGCTGGTGTTTCCGTTCTTCGTGGAGATGCTATCTGTCTCCCAGTCCTACGCTAGACAGAACGTCTTTCAAGGTTATTTTAAGCCAATCTGGACAGTCATCAAGATACTCCCATCTGCAATCCCCATAGGGGATTACAGATGAGATGAACATTAGCTCTTACAACTCAGTGAAGAAATCAAAAGGTGACAGTGGAAAAGGCTCAGAGAACATCAGAACCAGGGACTGCAAAAAACAGAAACACATCAACAATACACTCACATCTCCAACACAGTATTCACTCTTGGTCACCCCATCTCAAGGATTTAGAAAAATAAGAACAGACGTTGAGAATGAAAAGGATGACTGAAAGTGCATGCCAGCTTCCAGACATATCATTAGACTGAATATACCAGGACACGTTAAAAAAAAGTGTTTGATGATAGAAATGACAGAGAAAACAACGACTATTCATCATTTTTTCCTATCAGAGAACTAATGAGCATGCTGTGAAATTATCAGCTAGGCAACTTAAAAGAGAGTATTTTTTCCACGTAATACATGTGCTTGCTGTAAGGTATTGCAGGCGTAGCTTTGGGTATTGCAAAGCTTAAAAAAGGACTTCAAACAAATCCGTGGGGGCTAGGTTGGTGGGGGCTATGACATGCAGTGGCTGGGGTACAATGCCTGGTTCCAGCAGTCCCAAGCTGCCAATGGCCCAAAGGCAGGAAGAAGGGGATACAAAAGGAAGGAGCAGCACCTCACCCTCAGGCAGACTTTTATACTTTCCCCCTCCATGGTGGTTTTGGCTGGAAGAGAGTTCATTTGCTCCATAGGAGCTGTGGAGGCTGTGTTTCGGATTTGTGCTGAAAGCAGTGTTGATGACACAGGGATGTTTTTGTTACTGCTAAGCACTGCTCACACAGCATCAAGGTCTTTTCTGTCCCTCGCCCCACCACACCAGTGAGGGTGCACAAAGAGCTGGGAGGGGACGTAGCTGGGACAGCTGACCCTAACTGACCCAAGGGACATTCCATACCACATGGCATCACACTCAGTATATAAAGCTGGGGGAAAGAAGGAGGAAGGGTGAGATGTTCTGAATGCTAGCACTCGTCTTCCCATATCACTGTTATGCGTGATGGAGATCTGCTTTCCTTGGGATGGATGAGCACCTGCCTGTCCATGGGAAGTGCTGAATGAATTCCTTGGTTTGTTTGGCTTTCCTTGCATGTGTGGCTTTTGCTTTACCTATTAAACTGTCTTTACCTCAACTCATGAGTTTACTCACTTTTACTCTTCCAGTTCCCTCCCCAGTCCCACGGGGATAAGTGAGTGAGTGTTATGTGGGGCCGAGTTGCTGGCTGTGATTAAACCACGACACCCCCTAAATATCACCTTATTGGCCAGTATAAGAGAGAATCCTGGGGTGGCAGGCATACAGTCATACTCCTACGGATGTTTATGTCCATGAATGGAACTAAACCTACAACGAGGTTTATCTAAGGGCAGTCTCAGCCCAGGGGGACCTGCAGGACAAGGACATCTTCGCCACAGCTTTGGAAAGCAGCTTGCTCTTGAGCAGGAGTCCTATGTGCTTCCTACATATTGCCAACACAAATCCTTCAGAGAGCATACAGTGGCTGGAGGTGTGCTCACCACCCATCCCAGGCCACAGGTGAAGCCTTCCCTCACTGATGCACTTCTGGGGTGCTCACCAACTGCTGTGCCCCCAAAAAGATGTGATGTCAACAGCCAGCAAAGTTGCAGGAGATCTCCCTTCCCCCAAGGACCTATGGTTTGGTAGTGGCCTGACCCAGCCACCATTTTCTGGATTCACACCAGGCAAGCTTCTCAATCTCCATCCTCCAGCTCCAGGAACAGACGCAAAAAAAAGCCTTACACACAGCAGGCATGTCCTCCTCCTTCCCAGCCAAGGTAGGAAGAAAAAGAGTTAAAGGTGGGACGGCATGGTGAGAGGAGGGACTCAGGAAGCCTGGCTGGAAAAAGAGCAAAGACTTACTGTGATAACTTGGGGAAACAGGATGTTGCAAGGAGGCCAAATGCCCACGCTGTTCCCATACCCTGATGCGATGCTGTCCAGACTCCCCACCCCCCTGAGGTTTGTCTTTATTTTTAACAAGTGCAAAAAAATCCCCAAGGCAACACTGTACTGACAAATATAAATGACTCAGCTGGAGATGGACTGGCTGAGTAAGCCCCAAGACCAATTTTCTCTCTAGCTCTCCTCCTCTCAGAGGTAATCTCGTACCTTCACAATAACGAGATCAAGACGAAATACATCTCTGGTCTGTCTGCTGGGTTGGGTCAACAAAACACTTTGCATCTCCCAGAAGCGTCAAAAACTATTGCAAGGCAGGACATTTTTCTCTTAGTCCCCCTACAGCTCTAAATAAGCCTTTGTTACTTCAAGTAGTGAAAAAGTACTGACAAAATCAATCAAATTGGTCCTGACATTAGTGTTCTCCTAGCCACCATAATGGTGATTGAAATACCAATACCCTTAGTAGTCCCACAAAAAATGGGCTAGTTCCAAAAAAACTTTTCTTGAGTAAACAGAGGAAGCTCGGAACTGTTCAAAACTTGCTTCAGTTTAAGAGCCACACAAATAAGGGAAGAGTCTTACGAGGTCTTTCAGTTATAAGTTCAGAGCACTGAAACTGCCAAGGATATGGGGTGCCCCGTTCCCAACAGTCTATTAGGAGGCCACAAGAAAAAAATGTACAAAATCCTATTCATCAGCAAAGGTACCTACCTGAAGAACGTACATGTTTTCACACCAGTAAAATCTTATTTCTCAGAATCACAAGTTGGAAGGGACCCACAAGGATCATTGAGTCCAACCTCTAGCCCTGCACAGGATCATCCCCCAAAGTCACATCATGTGCCTGAGAGTATCATCCAAACGCTTCTTGAGTTCTGTCAGGCTTGGTCCTGTGACCACTTTCCCTGGGGAGCCTGCTCTAGAACCCTCTGGGTGAAGAACCTTTTTCTAATATCTAACCTAAACCTCCCCTTTGTCTCCTAACCATCTAAACAACAACCAAAATGCTTAAAAATGTGTAGGCACAAATCCAATTCCATATATTAATTAAGTTTGCATATCTGTAACAAGAATGAAATTGTCCAAATGATTTTTTCTTCTGAAGACTCATCCAAGGAAACTTGAAGTCAATGAAAAGACTCCTTTCTACTTATCACTTTAAGAAGGCTTTGAATTAGGTTCCAACATGTGATTGAGACTCAAGGAAACACATATACTCTTTCATTTTTAATCTCCTACAGACATAGTGCATTCAAAGGAATCTAATTGATCTTCCGCTAATGATGTAATCAAAAAATCATTCTTAGAGCAAATTAAGTACATTAACACTAACCATATTTAAAGATCCCATTGAAATGAACCATAATATTTATTTCCTTGCCATTTAGGAAAGATTAATTTCATTACTAAAAACAGAGTAGATGCAAGGCTTTGCCAGAACAACTTCTGCAGACTTTATTTCTTGCTTTCATTTTCCATCACTGGCTCTCCCTCAATGTACTTTAGTCCCATTAAAATCGACATCTTTGAAAGTGACTGCTGATTTTAAAATTGGGCACATTTCTGTTGCTCAGCTTTGAAGACATTAAACTTTTGCAGAGAAATGCACAAACACCTCTATGCACAACTTCAGCCTTCAATTAATACTGACTTTGTAATATGCTGCTTTGATGGAGGCACTCTCCCTGTTTTTTTTCAGCAACTGAGACACTCGGGGGGAAAAAATAAAGCAGTAGAAAATACCATTGCTCTGAATTAGAGGACAGTTTTCTTAGCCAGCCTGTAACAGACCCAATCTTTAAACATGGACTGGGTCTATAAATTGCACTTTCTGTAGGTTTGTGAAGGGCAGAGATAACTACATGTTTACTGTGAAGCAAACATAGAACAGATGGAGCAAGAATATTCATAACTTAAAGTGTAGGGCCAAAATAACAGGTGTTTTAAGCAGTTCAACTTCGGAGTAAAAAAGCCATAGCCAACAGCTCCAATCCATTTGTGTAAGCAGCTTGTCCAAACTCCAGGATATGCTTAATCATGTCTGAGTGAGGATGAGGCAATGAGGGCTTGTGAAATGATGCTGCACCAGGTGACACGAAGGAGAAGGCACCAGAAAAAAAACATCTGAGCAGTGGTGACCCAGAAGACACAAAGGCAGATAGAAAAGGCAAACGGAGAATTGGTGGGGTCCTCACAGACATGGATGGAGGCTCACTTCACAGAGTACTTCACAGATGCAGACAGACCACATGAAGACAATGGTGTGCTGGTCTGACCTCATGTCCTTCCCGCCAAACTCTACAGGTATCAGCCTCAAATATTCTGCAAGGAACATGCTTTGGCTCCTTTTTGTTTTCAAGGCTTCTTCACTCTCTCTGTCTTCTTCACTCTCTCTACTGCTTTGGTTTGTGAAGGCAAAACCTCTGATCAAGCACCCGATTAAGAGAATATACATTACAAAAGCATTCTTTATTCCTGCATTTGAACAAAGCTGACATTTCACATACACTCATAGTAGCCATCAGCTAAAAGGGTTTACAGGACAGACACACTCCCCCCAGGCTATCGTTTCCATAATGGATTCTTTACTAATTTATATGCCAGTAAAGGATGGATTGTAGATATTTAAACAGCAAAACTAATTAACTAAACATAACTACTTCCTTTGAAGCTTTCATAAATGGTAAAAATTTCCATTTACCTAATTTCATGTGTGAATTGAAAACATTTGTAAAACAGTATTCTTCTGTCATGGAAATTAAGAATGGTATTTTCAAGCTAAATCATCAGAAATCCTGAACTGAAGAGAGGGCTGCTAGCTTCACTGCTGCGCTCTGGCAGGTCCCTGGGATTAGATGACAAATGACTCTTCATCTCTAATTTTTACTGGATTTGGAGATGTGCTTTTTACTTTCTCAGAAACGCTTCTCTGTATAAAGGATACATTCACCACCTCTCCACTTGCATCTCCATTTCAGGAGATTTGTAGCTTTATCAACAGGGGTAAACATCAGTACTTACAAAGATATCAATACTGGACATATTTATTAGCATTTCTGCTAAGTTCGCTCACCTCAAAATTATAATATTCAAATTGCTATGGCATATGAAACCATATTTTCTGAGGTCCATGCTGTTCCTCGAGGAACATTACTGGTACAAAGAAGGCTTACCCTCTTGCCAAAATAACTTAAGGCAGACTAATGTCTTAATTCCTTTCCAGATTCAGCCTGCTTAATTTCAAGATAAAGTAAAAAAATGTTTGAGCCAAGCTCACATTTTGCACCTCTTGCTGCCTTTGTTGTTGCAAGAAAGACGCCAAAGCCTCCCACCTTCTCTGTCTTATGCAAAACTGATAGGCTCTGAAATGTTGAACTTTCAGTAGCTTTATTCTCTCCAAGGAGCTGAGAAAGGTGCAGCTAGACCTGGCTTTGCCTCCACTAAAGCTAAGACCTGGCTTTGCCCCTCCAGGAAAGGGCACAGACCTCTGTCAGCCCAGGTCACATGGAGGGTGCAACTTCAGGAAAGCAAAGATTTTTATTGAAAATTGCTGCTTAGGCACCTTGGTGGTAGCTTAAAGGAAAAAAAAAGAAAGAAAAAGGGAGAAGGAGAGATGACATAAACCTTGTGAGTCTACACAAATTAGCCTGCGGAGCCACGTAAAAGAGCTTGGAAGAACAAGAACAACTACAGGAATATATGCAGAGATGCAGAACTAAAGATTTGATCTTCATATACGGAAGAGAAGGACAGAAAAAAAATCAAGCACAACTATATAGTCTGGTCCTCTACGTTCGCCTTGTGCCGTGTACCACCGGCACCAACCCACAGCATCTCTGAACAAAAGGGACCAGACACTGAGGACTGGGAAAAGGAGGAGAAAACAAGGAGAGAGGATGGAAAAACAAGGTGATTTTACTGTATCGACTGTTAAGATAAAGCAACACAATGACACTATTTATCCGCTCTACACCTAACGCTCCCTGACGGTTTTCTGACTGCCTCCACTGTGTATTTTCTTATGGGCACTGGACCTAACACTGTGTAGGGATATTTGAAAGGTAACCTGAACCCAGGAACTCATGTAGCTGGGCTGATCTCCAGGCTTGTTGTCCTCACTGTTGGCTGTGTCCTCACACAAAACCTCAGAAAAGGGCTGATGCAGATCAGTCCTCTCCCAGAGGGGAAGCTTTTGTGCACATTCCTCAAAAACCACGATAAAACAGCACGGAAAGGGACATGTGAGTATTGCAGTCTGTCTGCCCACACCGTGAGTTTGGAGAGATGCCATCTGGGTTATTGGCAGCAAGGGGTTTCCATGGCCTCCCCATTCTAGTGCTTTTCAGTCATGTCAATTAATTCAAACAGCCTCCCAAAAAAAGAGCTAATCACTGTTTCTCGTGCTTTCCCAGAATTTGAAAGTTTCGGATGAACTGATGTTACTGTAAAACATATCAGTTAAGGAGAAAGAAATAAAACATCAAATCAGAACTATGTCTAAATATGTGAAAAAAGCTGTTGCCTGCAAAAGCACCGCATTTAGTAGCTGCTCACAATATGTGCTCTCCTGCTGAAACTGGTTACTGTGATTTCTCTAGCAAGTTTAAGAAGTGCCACACCAAATTCTCAGTCCTACCCATGAATCACTGTTTGCCAACCCATCCACTGCACGGAGGGCAATATACTGGGGGAGAAACTATACCAGGGCCAGAGCCAGTAAAGGCATCAGAAGAGATGTTCAGGTGTGGAATCTTTTTCACATTTGAAACAACATTGATGAATGTTGATGAAACAACATGAACACTCCTCATGTTCAGCTGGGTGAACCAACTCCCTGACTGATTGCAAAAACACCAGTATCCATATAAGGGACAGTTCAGGGCTGCATGGCCAGTGCAACAGCCCCAATTTATTGCTGGCTTAATTCTCTGAACCAGACCCCTAGAAACTCAGATAAAGAACTGAGCCATGCAAAGAAGAATCGGGAACACGCAGCTGGGGATGGAAGCAGGTCAATGCCATGGTAGCAACCATTTGAAAAGTTTTAAGTGCAATGCAAGCACACCCCAAGTTCTCCAATATGCATTAACTAAGCCCAGATCAATACAATGAAGTCTCTAGATCATGGCAAATGGCATTTCCACATTGCAGCACTAAATCTCTTGGAAGAGCCTTGACCTGTAAATCAGCCTCATGCTAAGAAATATGTTGTAACTCCTGAATAAGAACATGCAAAGCCATCCTGTGGGTATGAGGCATTCAGTCTTGCAACCAAACCTAAGGGTCACTACCCCTTTGCACAATATAAGTAGTGCCTTTCAGAGCTTTCCAAGCCTGCTAATCCCATTTTTTTTCTGGGTTTCTTTTTGTTGTATTTTCTGGCTTTTTTTCTCATATCTTTGGAACTCTATACAATTTTCTAACTTAGTTAATGAAGGTAAGCTTCTTATGTTTCTGGGGATGTTTCTGATTTTTTTGTTTAAAAAATATTTTTTCAAGAAAGGAAGTCTTTAAGCATTCAAACATCTGGTATTCTGGGTAGCATTGCCAGATTAATTACTACGTTGGAAGAGCATGCAATGGAGCAAACTACTGGTGGAGGTGCAAAGAACCGACACTCTTAGGTTGGAGTCACCAAGACTCAAAAATAAAAAGGCATAAACAACAGAAGTGATAAACAACAGGTTTAAAAAAATCAAATTTGTTACTAATAGGACAGGGACTGAATACAGAAGGAAACAGTATTGTTAGAAAATCTTACATAAATAAACTAGAGCATTTGGAAAGGCTGTACACCTCAGAAAGCAACTCTGACAGCTATGAAATGGGTACGAGAGTCAATGTATTTAAATGGCCTCAAGGCACAGTAAATACAGCTTGGCTGGGCATAGCACAGGACAAGTCATCCCAATCTGAGAGCCAAGAAAACACAAAAAACCCCACAGGATTCGTACACTTAAAGTGTGACCAGCTGCACAGTGTGGACCAAATTTAGCATGCCCAGGAATATAGTGAATTTGAAGTTTTTAAGACATGTCTATGTATAGCTAGTGACAGCATGAAACTAGGGGACTACTTGTACATTAACCCAATTAATGAATAAGATGCATGTTCCCTAAGCAAGGTGTATACAAGTAAAACTGCTGGACTTCAGTCTCCCTTCCTGCGTTGATGCAAATCAACACTTAAGACATGCCCAGCTCAGGAGGTTCAATTCAGTCTGTGCTTTTGCTCCTGGGCACCACACGACTCGGTTGTCCCTCTTCTCACCCATCGGAGGGAGTGGGTGGTGTCTAATTTTCTAGCTCTTGTTCCTCACTTCAGCTGTAAGATCATTGCTCTTGCTATCAAATCAACCCAGTCTTTGTTCAGGACAGGTACTTTTAACTTCTGCAGAATTTCCCACTCCCACACACAATCCCGGAGACAGTGTGTATGAAAGATTTATATCCATCCTTTGTACAGCAACACAAGGTTATATAAAAGTTGGGATATGCAGAATACAAAGCAGGTAAGAAGCACACTTTAACTTGTAGGTGACACAATTAACACTGAAAATTCAAGGTTGTCACTCAAGTCTAGCACTTCAAAAAAAAAAAAAAGTGGTTTTTTTCTCAGCTGTGGCACAATTTGCCACACTGAGAGAGATCCTGGCCCTGTTCCATCACTGAGCGTTTGAAGTTGGGGCCACTGCATGTTGACAACAAGAAGACAAGCCTCAGCATGACGGGTGCAGTTTCACAATGGCTTTACACAGATCTTAAATATGAGCTATCCTGCAAAAGAGACCCCCAATGACTCAAGCTTCCCATGACCTTGCTGCCACCCAGTAAGCCAACCTGGAGACCTAGAACACACAACATGCTGCATGGCCACAAGGGAGCAGTTGTCAGAGCTCAGGTGGAGGAAGAGCTCAGGAATGAGCTGCCGAGGCCAGGAGGAGGGCAGGAAAGTCCCAGTCAGCTCAGGCTGCAGTTTCACAACACGCTGGCTTCAATGACAAAACCATCTTGCTGGGTTCTTCCTCTAACCTCAGCACTTCTACCTTGTGCTTGGGTCCTTCTGCTGACACAACTGCTTTCCAGTCTGCTCTGTAAACTCCATCAGAGAAAAGGTAAGCACTTGAGATGACATCTTTTCTGGAGCATACATCTAGCCCATGTAAGTTAAAAATAATCTGCCTCTGGCATAGCATCGCACGCAGTTAAATCAGTGCAACCACAAAGAGGTACATTGCAGCACAAGAATGGGCTTTTCTCATTGAAGACTCTTGCCAAGGCCAACATACAACACAATCACACAGTAATATTCTCAAACAGTATATCTTTTTTTCATATTACTTGCAGCAAAGGTATGTAGCACTTTCTACTCTTTGGATTATATCCTGCACTACACAAAATCCCAGTTCTGGACAACCATGTAACTGAGTGAGAACTGAGACATACAGAACTGTCCTTGGGTTGCAAAGAAAAAGCTGGAAAAACACTATAAGGGAGGGAATCTATATCACATAGCTTTAATCACCTAAGAGGTGTAAGTGGAAGCCAAGCTAGCATCCCTGTAGTAGGTGAGGAAGCAGAATGGCATCGCCCAAGAACACTCGGGCTGTTCCTTTCTCTGCTGCCCATTCCGAGAGCAGGGATGCTCAGCATAGCCTAAATGCCTAATGTAAGAGGAATCCTCTCTAAAGGTCTGAACACAACTGAGAAAGGGGAAAACAAAACCAAAATCACAAACACCTTTCTCAGTCTATTACCTCTACTGCTCAGAATTAGAAATTAAGGTTTTGGGGGCAGCAAAGGTCACTACACAATCAGTAAAAAAGCACAGTATAAGCCAGCAAAAGGAAGCACTCAAAGATACAAGCAAGTCCATTTTATAAACAAAAGGAAAAATAAAAAAAAAAAAAAGAGGAAAAGGGAGAATGATTTATCCTTTCAACCAAAAGTCCAAAGCAATTAGATACTTTTTCTTTAAAAGCAAAGGTTGTATCCCATACATTACCTCTCAAAACAAAGTTAAATGCTTTTTTACAGCTTGATGGAAGCCCTAATTAAAATTTCATTTCACACGGTCTCTAGCTCTGCATCCTTGTTAAAACACATTCCCTGTTAGCATATCTCACAATTACTCAAGAACATCAAAAATTTAGGAAGTAAAGGGCTCTTTTCTGTACTCTGTGAGTGCAAAAAGAATGACATCTCCTTCAAAGCTCCTTTAAAAGAAATTAAGCCATTAATATGATAGTTCTTGATACCAAATTAAAGTCTACCTAGAAGCCTGGGCTGCAGTCTGGCTGCCCAGCAAGGTTTGAAAGTACTGAGGAGACAGATTTCTCTGGCAGTTGTGCTACAGTGGGGCATTTTCCCTCCTGCCTCAGAGGATAAACATCACTGGGTGATGATAGCACACGAGCCACATTTCAGTCTCATACTGTGCTGGCTCAGAGATCCTCCACCCCAGAGGGAAGACCATGCCTGGACTGCATAGGCCAAGGCATCATCATTCCATTTTCCCTTTGTTGTTGTCTCTACAGCATGAACAACAGAAAACATGACCCAGAAGGGAACATGCCAAACTAGACCTAAAAAGACAGGTTTCACTTGGCTTTATTTGCTGAAGTCCAGCCCAGCCCACAACCACAGAGAAGCAGAGAAGGTTCAGTCTCTAACAAGGGAGCTAGAGGAACACAGAATGGACTCTGACTCCAGCACAAATCTTCTTCAGTAGCCGATGTTTAATCAGTGTTACTGAAAATTAATAATACTGCCTACCCTGGCAGGCAACAGCTGGGCCCACCTCTCACAGTCCATCACCACTGCTGCAAAGAAAAAGACATTTGGAGGTGATGTACACATTTTCTTGTAGGCTCCAGCTTCATGGCTGCCCACATTCCAAGCCTGGCTCCATTAACTGAGGCAGAAAGATCTGGAGCACAACCAGCAAACACAGAAATCAGACGACTCTTCCTACACAGCACTGAGGGTGTGAAAAGCATTGGCCCTGGTGATGGAAATACTCCACATTTTGTTAAAGATAGGTTGAGCCCGATTAACCTCAACAGCTTAATGTGCCAGGCTGAGGTGCAAGGGCAGGCAGCAGGGATCCCAACTGATGCAGCAGTTGAGCAGTGCTCTGGATAGCAATGGCTTGTAAGCATCTTCCTCTTCTCCTCCTCATCTGGTTCATTATTGATATGAACCCAAAGGAGTCATGCCAATGACCCTGGCAAAGCCTGAAACTACAGTCTCAGACATCCCATCTCTTTGGTGCTGAAGGTAAAAGGTGCTGCAAGTTACACCATGCTCAGGAAAAATGCTGAGTAGGTTTTGGACCCTGGGAAGTAATTTAAGTCTGAGTTTACTTAGGAATAGTAAAAATACCAAGCACTTGAACAGTATCAATGTAAGGCATCATACAATTAAAAAGGGCAGAATTAGACTCTTTACATCATTCCAGATTTCTTCCTAAATTTCACAAGGGCATACCTTTCAAAGTAACAATGGTAGAGGTTATTACTGGCTTTTGTAATTTTTAAGTTGTTCCCACATGAGCTATTCCCGCTAAACACTTGAAGATCTAAGTTGCCAAGAAAACAAACAACCTCAGTGGGCACCGATGCACTTCTGCACAGCTCCAAGCCTCTAACCAGAGCAGAAAACCTCTGCAGAGCAACTTGGGCAGTCTTGTGACACAGTTGAAGTACCTTATGGTTGATATTAAACTTTGGCTTGTAAAGATTTGAACTGTTTAACTGCTTGACAGTTTGCTCTGTAGCAGCATTTTAATGGGGACACAGAGGAGCCACTTGTCTCTCTCCTGCTGACCAACAAGCTGCAAACAGCTGGTCTTGCTGGGTCAGAACCCATTTTGCCCATTCCCTCTGAAAGAAGAGGGATGTTTGTGCTGGGGACACAAAGGCTGATCTGTTCAGAGCTGGCCACAGCCCTCCCGCCTGGCTCCCAGCACTGGCTGACACAGGCTGGCGTCAAAGGGGGAAGGGTAAAAACAGAAGGGTCGTCCCACTTCCCTAAAGACTGTTCTTAGGAAATGTCATTATTCAAAAACGTTGCACTTTGAGAATGCTTGTGTGAAGCGCTCATGGAAACCTCAACTATGTAAACTGGAGTTTAATTTGTATATTCAACATTGTCACTCTCAAAAAAGAAGTTAAACATGGCTATGTTTTTCCCAACAGAAAAAACTCTGATCTGCAAAACGCTGCTTCTCTCCTTGGCAATCACTACCATTTGCTTGTTTGTTTTGGTGAAGCATAGGTAGGGAGGGTGGAATGATAAAAAGAACACGAACACTTTTTCTCCTCACCTTGAATGGGGACAGACTCAGCAGTAAGCAGCTTTATATAGTACAGTCAGCACGGGCGTGCCCATAGGAGAAAGAAAACAAAATCTTCATCTTGCATAGCCTTACCCAAACTTAGCTTCAATGAAATCAATGCGAAAGACTTATGCACGCAGAGGTCATCCTCATCTATGTAGTTACAGGATCAGGGCATGGACAAAGGAGCCTGTACACACTAAACCTCAGCCTACACACACCGCGCAGAGCAGAACGGGGCATTCTGCCTGGCCTTGCTGCCTGCCCACCCTGCTTCAGCCTATAAAGTGGAATGTTTTCCCTTTTGCTTTGTATGTACTCCTTTACTTTCAGGGAGTACCTGTGCACAGCAGCCATGGGTCTAGCCACATGGACCCTCTAGCACAAGACAGCTGTGAGGAAGGCTGGTCTGAGGGGGGCTGCCAGTGCCCTGCACAGCTCCATCCCCTCCACCACCTACTATACTAAACAGAGACATGGTGGTAGGTGCTTCTGGGATAAGAAGCATGTCCAAAGAAAGGCAACAAAGTTGATAAAGGGTCTGGAGAACAAGTCTTAGGAGGAGTGGCTGAGGGAGCTGGGATTGTTTAGCCTGGAGAAAAGGAGGCTCAGGGGAGACCTTATTTCTCTCTACAACTGCCTGAAAGGAGGTTGTACCAAAGTGGGGGTTGGTCTCCTCCCAGTAACAAGCAATGGGACAGGAAGAAATGGCTTCAGGTTGTGCCAGGAGAGGCTTAGACTGGATATTAGGAAAAATTTCTTCACAGAAGGGGTTATCAAGCATTGGAACAGGTTTCCCAGACAAGAAGTGGAGTCACTATTCCTGAAGGTATTTAGAGACATGTGGATGTGGGATTTAGGGACATGGTTTAGTGGTGGACTTGGCAGCACTGGGTTAACAATTGGACTTAATGATCTTAAGGGTCTTTTCCAACCTAAACAATTCTGTGATTCTATAAACCCTTCCTGCCTCCAGAGCAAGCTGAGCCTAACAGGCCCTCTTTTCTCCAGCCTCATTGGCCACTGTGGCTAATACACAAATGTTCTTCTGAAGCAGGAGTGTTCAGAGGGCTGAAGCTGCACCACAGGGGTCCTTTAGCCAGAACTGAACCCCAGATGAGTCAATGCCAGAGGCACTGCAGCTGAAGTGCCATTAAATCAGACTTTTTTTTCATCCTAGCATTTATAAAGGAAATAATGTTCAAAGGCATTAGTTATTTTTGCAGAGCTGCATCTCACTTGACTTTTCAGAATCAGTTATTATGCTTTAACTGGGTACTTTTTATGTAATACTGAAAAAGCTTTCTTTGCAACACTCTGCCAAAGCTGTGATTACAGGTTTAACATTACAGCTTAGTTTCAACTTACTATATTTTCTAATGATACCTATATTTAAAAGAAAAAAAAAATCCCATAAGGAAATTGGGTTGCATTCCAGGCCTGGAAACCTCAGGGCTCCTGAGCTAATCCAAATTCTCCCAAGAACTCAGACACAAAATACAGCAGACTTGTACCTTCTTGTGATGATACCATTTTGTCACTTTTCCATCACCCTTAAACTGGGGTCACAACTTTGCACCTCTTTAGAGATAAGGAAAACCATCAGGTTTGGCTGTTAGCCAGGTAGCCACCAGCAGCTGACAGAGCCTGCCCAGAAGCACTGTTCACCCCCAGCAAGGATCTGCCAGCGTTCAGATACACAAATCAGCCAGCCGGGACAAAGGCAGCAAGCCAACGTTTTGATTATGCAATTACTTGTTCAGCTACAACTGCAGGTTTTCCTACATAATCAGGCTGATAAACATCAAACTTTTTCTGGTGTTGCCTCAAATCTTAAATGATGTAGTCAGAGGCCAGAAAGGAGGCAAATGATATCCAGAAAAATCCAATGGGAAGAGGAGCATTATGTTGTTGGCTCAGGGGCAAGCCACGCAGAGACTATGGGTTTGGTGTACTCTGCAAACCCAGAATCTCTCTGATGACTGTCATGGTCTGGCATTATACACTGCAATGACAGGAAGGTAGTAGCAAACTCAAATTTCTGCTGAAGAATCGTCTATGCATTGACAGTGCTATACCCAGACAAGTGGACACAGACAGCAGGGTCTGTGTGGAGAACACAGACCCTGAGAAAAACCGAAATTGCAGGTGCAGTGTCCTGTGAAGCATTCCAGCAAATGAATCAACCCAGAGACTCCTTCAGGGCAGCTATAATCAAGACTTTTCCATTTTCAAAGAACAATTAACTTAATCTACACTGCACTAACAACAAACAAATTCTGTCTTAGATATGGGCAAATGCATGTGCAACATGCATGCAAGCTGTATGTGTGTGCCCACTTGCATCTTGTGCCCATGCAATACTGCTGACAGGCATTTACAGCTGTGCCCACACTAGGGCTAGGTCAGCTCTGGAATTAAACAGCTACATTTTAAGGCATTCCTAAACCAACATCAGCCAGTGCAATAGAGAAAATAAAGAAATAAATAACATATTGCACATTGCCCCCATAGAAATAATTTCGTACCCTTTATGGTTTCATGAACACTTGATTCCCTCATATACAGAGTTCTACATGAAGTTTTTAATACAGTAAAAGCTAAAAAAGTAGCAGGCCAACTTAATATACAGCTGCATTGAGGAGATATTAAAATTACACCTAGAAGAGCTATTTTATGCAAGTTTTAGAGACTTAAGAAGTTTCTTCCTTATTTCCTTTTGTATTCAAGGTTTCCACTGTGAGTTTCACAGAAACAAGGAAGCGTAGCCCCAGAACTATGACTAACTGAAAAGATCAAACGTGAATGTCTTACAGGAATTCACATAATGTTTCACTTGTGACTTCTCCACTGGAAGCACATCTATCTTGGCTCATACCAAATATACATCCTTATCCACTTCATACAATGTGCATATTGATAGAAAAGTAATGGAACAAAGTGATTGAGGAACAGCATATCTAAAGTTTCCAAAGAACTGAAAAAAACCTGCACTTATTGAAGCTAACTATGTATTTTAACAAAAAGGGAGAAAAGTACTACACTGAGTTGCTCAAAACTTTTTGGCTATGAAAATTTCTTGTGATTAATGTGATGCGATTGCAAAGACTTTCTATGAGGAGATGGTACATTGGGTAATTTTCTGCTATTCCACACAGAAAATTCTACTTAGAAAAGGTTTTCAATGCAAGTTCAAATCAGTCTTTTGAAAGCAAATTGCTTTATTCTTAGATACAAAATACCATTTCACATTAAAACATCATAAAGAGTCCCACAGAAACTTGCGTGTTTTCAAGTCAGCTCTTCCCTCAAAAACCAAAGGGTGTTTGTTCCTCAGTGTTTTGCTAAGAGAGTGAACCTTGAAACCTCTCTAAGGTCTTAATACTGTATCTGCATATAGACAGAAAGCTCTGGCAGTAGTTGAACAAAAACTCAAGCATTAAATACTAATGTTTCAAGATATGCCTAGCAGATAAGTTCAATATATATAAAACAAGATCAACACAGAATGATCCTCGCAATGCAGTCCTCACACAGGCAAAGTCCAGAATCATTTCAGGTTATTTTTATTGGGTGTAATTTATAATATGCCCAGACTCAATACTTATTTCCTCAAGGCTTCACAGTCAAAGTGCTGCTCTTTTGATAGTCTATCCCACGTGTTTATTAAAGTAGATATAACAGAGTGAAAGGGAAACATAAAACTGACAAAGGATCATTTTTAGTTTCAGGGCAATTTTATATGCCCTGAAATTTTATGTGCCATCTCTTAGAACTTCAATTTATGGCTTTCCTTAATGGAGCCTTTCAGGGTTGATCTTAATGTGTTAAGTGGAAATTCCACTGGTTTGTTACTGCAATGCTTTCTTCATGGTCGGTCTACTCTCATACATCACCTAAGTCTGACTTATTTATACAGACAGACATCCACTGAATGGACAAGGAACTTCTTAAAACTAGTTGCTTTCACTTGCATTCTTCCTGAATTAAAATGTGGTTTTCTTTCATTGCCTTTTTGGCCTGACATTTCTCCAGCATTCCACAAACCTGAAGAAGACTGAAGTTACCATGAGGGTTTTTTTCCTCTTTTTTAAGTCAGGAATAGAGATTTCCTCCCAAGAGTCACATGAGAGCTGTGCCTTACAAACATCACAAGAGCATCAGCCTGCAACCCCAACCTGACTGCTCCTTCAAAGGAAAGGGTAACAAAAGCCAGGAGAGCAACAGTGCCTTCAAGCATATTAGCTGTGGCATCTGCAGGACCTTGAGGTCTGTCAGCAGGTTTAAGTGTTGCTTGTGTTTCTCCTCATCAGCGTGGTCAGGACTTCAAGAATTTGGGCTATGTTAACCATTTGACTGGCCATTTACCTGAGCTTCTAAAATCTAGATGGGTTTAATTTAGACAGAGCACAGTAATAACACCTGAAGCTCTTAATGAAAGGCCTGCTGCCATCATCCGAGTCATTCCAGCTTGAAGCTTGCTCCCCTTCTCTTGCAGTAAGCACATCTTCGTGACTTTAAATTACAGAGCTCAAAACCAGCCACATCCTCCGCTCTGGAAAAGGCTTCCCAGGGTGACGTACAGAATCAGAATGACAGAATCACAGAATGGTAAGGTCGGAGAGGACCACCAGTGGGGTCATCTGGTCCAGCCTCGCTGCTCAACCATTGCACAGGACTGCATCCAGAGAAGGTTCCTGAATATCTCCAGTGAGGGAGACTCCACAACCTCTCCATGCAGTCTTGAGCTAGGACAGTCCACCATGCCACCCTCACAGCAGAGAGACCCGATGGGTAACACAGGCATCAGCTCAGCCTCTCCAGACCTGGCAAAGGCCCAGCATTTGGTACAACCATGTTGGCCCTAAGCGCATATGAAGGTCAAGCACCAAACAAGAAATGCCTGTTGATGTGACTGTTAATTAGAGGAGTATGTATATAAACACATCTTCCCGTGCCCAAGTATGTACTTATGTGATAGGAATCCTGCTGGTTCTCCGGAGACATTCCTCCATCCCAGCCACACATCACTGATGAAGGAGACTGGGTATCAGGAAACTCTGGCACTTACGTGAGACAGGGCAAGTAAGTTAAAAGGTGCAGGTGTTACCAAGAACATGTTCTTTAGAAAACAATTGTAATTTGGAAGCCTTTTTTTCTGTCCACAGCATCCTCAACAGAAAAAAAAACAAAAAAGAATCACAACAAATATAAAAACCCACACAAAATAAATCAAACAAAAGAAAACCCTCAAAAATAATTCAACCAGCAAGTACTGAAGGCAAACCCTGCTCACCTTATTCCTGTAAAACACTTCTGAACATCGAGAAATTAAATACCTCATTTGGCATCATGTCAGGAAGAGAAGGATGCTTCTGGCTCCTACCTGGGAAGAGTAAGACCAACGGGAAGCCACCTGCTATGAGGGAAATCGTGTCTGCCAGTACATCCTGCCAGCCCTGCTACCAGCTCTGTCCTTCCAGGCTGTTTTGCAGGGACTAAAGCCCAAAGTCCACATAAACAGATTAAACTTTCACTGTCTGAGTTAAAACCACTAGCTTAAAGCAGCCTCATAAGATACATGCTGGATAACACTAAACCTCTCTAGCATCTTCATCTTCACACAGCTGTCTCTTGCTTCCCTTGCAGAATCAGAGCCAGTGGCAGTTAAAACATGTCAGGATGGTAAATCATCCTAGAAATAGCAATTATTGAAATAACTCAGACAAAAGTGGAGAAATGTTGTTCCCATGGTATAGCTTGCCATACTCTCCCATAACCACTTGATTATGTCGAAAGCCAAACAGGTACTGCACCAGCTGTATATGCCTATGGCAAATGGAACATAAAACTTAACTAATGGCCCTATTTCCCCGAAAGGACACATGAGGCTGATAAATATTCCCAAGAGGTCATGTTATCTGTTGGATCAAATCAGGTAAATTGTGCCTCCTTTGTCAGAAAAGAATTTATATTCTGATAACAGCTTTTTAAAAAGAAAATTTTTTACATTTTCTTTTAATGTTATGATATATTTCTAACTTTCTGATGCTTGGAAAAAGGATCCTGTTTTTCAGGTACTTACACCAAAGCAGGAATTCACCATTTTTAGCGTGCCATTAAAGTGAACAGAAGCTGTTTACACAGACGCACGCGCACACACAGAAGTTACCCACCTGTGTGCTGCCTTGAAGCAGCCTCACTGCTCAAATACAGTCATCTGTAGAAGAGAATATCCCAGAGCAGTGAGGAATAAATGTAACCACAGTTTTCGTTTTGATGACTTCTAGAACTGTGCCAACAAACATGACTTCCAACAGTTCGTGAAAAAGCTGCACATCATTTTTAGAAGGAGTGTGCTGTATGTTAATCATTTCTAATCAGAGACAGTTTCTCCACGTCTACTTTTCTGGCTCATTTCCTTACAATTAAAAATTCAATTTTACCCAATAGCTACAATACAGATGTGCTGCTTTGACAGTGACCGACTGTGTTTTGCCCTCAGCATATGCACAACAAAATTTGTAACCAGTTCAGTGGTTCAAGTTTTAGACAGTTCAAATTAAAGCCAGACTGTAACAGAAGTTTGTGCAGTAGCAGGAGTTGGAAATTCATGTTTGCCGAAGAGTTATGTGGAAATTATGCCCCTTAATTGAATTTATGTGAAGGAACAAACTTAACCCTACAACAAGGCCATATCTAGTATTGAAGCAATCTGAAGAACTAGTCACAATTGATTAAATCTTTTGTAAGCAAGTTTGTTGTGTTCTCAAGAAAAGTATGTTTGACAGCTAAATGGATGGTGAACAAACCAATTTTGTCTTTTCCCAACTTCTCCTGCAAGCAAAGTTAGGTAAAAACTTTGGTGTCCTAGTTCATTACTCAGTGTTGCTGGACTCTCAGATGCTGCAAGATGCTGTATGCCATAATTTCAATGAATGCTCTCTCTCCCAGAAGTGTAAGGCTGGATCATTAATCATCTTATAAAGGACAGAGACACGGTCTCATAGAGCAGCTTTCCTGGTCCTGCAAAATAGCAGCCAACAGATATTTATTTAAGAGCATGAAGGAGGCTCACAACACACCTTCCAACAAGTGGCGTGAGTGGCAAGTAGCACTCCATGCTTTCTATATACCTTGTAGCTCCTCATGGAGTTCTCTAGCCCAAATCAGCCATGTCTCACCTTGAACATCTTTAAACTCCCTCCCTGCTTGCAGAGACACTCCTCAAGGCATGTACCAAATGCTGCCATTCCCCTGATGTTCCTTCCCATCTCTACAACAAGCTTTGTGCTCCTGCCAAAACAAGACTATTCCTCCTATTCAAAGTCCTAGCTCTTTCCCAATCTGCCCTAACAGTACAATGCTGTAGTGGTTTGAACTAAGTTTTGGAAACTTAGTTCAAACCACTACAGATGCTCTCCCTGATTGCTCTAAGAAAAGATGTCCTGGCAAAGATCCTCAGAGCAGACACACCTTATGCTGACAGCAGTACTTTTCTCTGCTCAACATAGCTTTGGGTCTGAAGAGGTGTCACAGCTGAGCCAAGTGAAGCCTACTTCACACCAGCTGCAGTTGCTGTAGTGACACCAGTGAGGGTAGGAGAGCAGAATCTCACCTCCACCCACCATGTCAAGGCCAGCAAAGCTGTGTTCTATGGGCTACTCACAAACTGTACACTATAAATAGTTAAATTTATATTATTGTAGTACCACTACAATCCCTTCTCCACTAACTATTTTTCTGAAATGCTTGAAGAATTGTTTCAGACTTGGAAAGCCAGAGTCTCATATGCAGTACTGGGACAGCTTTTTTCCCCATCACATTTTGTTCACTGAAGCTATTGCTCTCTTGAACTACTGTTTCCTCCAATTTCCCTTCTATTGAAGTAGCTGTACCAATTCTAACAAGTAGCCATGGCAACATAATTTTACAGAATAAACTACAAAATAATCCTATTATCAGAAATCTAAATTAGAAAAATGGAATGGAAATAATGTGTTCTTAAAACCTGGAATTAGATGCCTACTGGAAAGGGTTACAAATAGATGTGGTAAACTCTCCAACACTTACAAACTCTGAATGAACAAAAGTATGTGCTATACTTAAAGCCAAATTTACAGATACATTACTAACAAGAGAAGTTCCACACCATGTATTATAAAAACAGTGAGATTAAGAGAGTAAAAAAAAAATCATTCCTATCTTACACCTGAAACTATCAACTTATTTGGATCAGCACCTGTCCCAAACCCAAACTGTTTTGAATTACAGACACTCCTCATCAGCTCTCTCAGGACAGATATGCAGTGATCATTTTTGACCCTTTTGACCCAAACCCAGTGCGCAGCAGAGATGAGGAAAGGCCAGTGCCTCTGGCATCACCTTTGTGAAAATGTCTTCTTGGGAGAGTGGAAATCATCTCCAAAGAAAAGGCACCTGCCGTGGGAAAATGAAGACACAAACACTGTTTCATTAACCGCAGCAAAAACCTTCAGCTTTCCATTTTACTCTAATGGTTTAAAGATTCTTCAAAGAGTTATACCAAGATTTCAATTTAATATTCCACAAAGGAAGTACTGCTGGGATTTTAAAACAGGCTTTTTTCTTTTCTAATGATACTTAACACGTATAATCTGTATGTGCAATTGAATCCCAGATCTCTAGACATTTAATCTTCTGACATCCTTAAGGAGATGGCAGTAAGTTACTTCTATAGGGCTTAGTATATGATTTCCAAGGTGGGTAAGTTGACAGGGCACCCTGCACGTGGTCCAAACAAATCCAGGAATTGTGTTGCCCACAACTGCCTTATTTTCTTTACAGTAACTGAGAAAGAGGACTCATATGAGAATTACTGCAAAGAGGATGCACTGATTTTTGTCTGTGAAAGGTGATACAGATTGTCTGGACTGCTAAATTAGCCTGTAATCTAATCTAATCAGAGAAAGACACATCAAGTGTTGCCACTCAAGGTTCCCCATCAGCTGCAAGCAGCTAAAACAATCAAAACTGAGATTCTCAGGAATTGCATAGACCTGGAACTCTTGAGAATAAGATTACCTGTTCCTTTCCCTTTCAATTTCACTTTTAAACTGATGTGCGCCAAGAGCAGCTACGCAGGCTATGAAATATGGTATAGCCTCTAAATACAAAGCATTTCCCTGACTGCATATTTGCTGCACACACATACAAAAAAAGACTGTTTTCTCCATTCTTTATACTCAAAGTATAAAGAATAACTACACATACAATTTGCAATCACTGAGATTTACAGCCCTGACCTGACTGTAGTAAGTAATGTCACGTATGCATTTTGTAAGCGCCCTGTGCCTCATTTTTCCTCTATACTTGCAAGAGACACAGTTTTTGGATTAATATTGTATTTTGTTAACACTAGAAATCTCCTGTTGACCCTACTGAAAGAAACACAAAAACACAGATAAGATAGAAAACTAAAGCCAGCAAGCTGCCCATGCCTATTTTATATTATTTCAACATGTAATTCAAACAGGCAGAAGTGCTTTGCTTCACCCCCCAAAAAAATTTAGAAGGGTGAGAAGGGGAGAATCCTTGCAATTCTTACAGAAACATTGTCTGGAAAATAATACATGTTACTACAGTACAAACTGCATCATGCATATTCTTACATTGCTTTAAAGCTATGTATTACTCCCAAGAAGGCTACAGAAGATAACTATAGTCCACTGTCCATATGCTAAAATTCACTATGTAGGGGGCAGCCTCCCTGTGGGAAATTTATGCAACTCCAAAAAGGCTGCCAAGGCCACTTCTCCAGGGACCTTGCAACTGTGTTAACGGGGAAGCACTGAAAACCAATAAAAACTCTAGCAACACTAAGAAGATCCCACTCCTTTTCCCACTACATACCTTCCACCACAAACATCACTAGCTTGTCCACACACATTAAACAAGTTAGGAAAAAATACTCTGCAGACAGATAACAAATAACACTAATGTGGGGGGTTTTTCTTCACATCTCCGTAAAGCACAGGCTACTTCAATTTTTCATTTTTTCACCAAACATAGAGAATACAAGTAAAGCACAACCAGTTCGGTTAGAGAGTATGCCAAGGGACTGCTCTCATCTAGGATGCTTTGATAAAAACAAACACCTTTTGTGTCTTGAGAGTCACTTGAATGTAATGTGCTTTACACAGCACAAGAGAGGCTGCTTGATTTTCCAAAGTGCTTATTTAAGAAGTCCAAATTAACAGAAGCACAGGGAAATTATATGTATAAACAATAGCTGCCATGGTTATTTTAGCTTCCTTCCACACCTGCAAATACGCACTGTACAAGGAGGCTGCCTCGTCTCTCACGTCAGGAAATTCTTTCTGCTCCTGAATGCTGGTGAGAAGCTCCATCCTGCTGTACTGAACACCTGAGAAGCCACCCAGGGCTGACAAGCTCAACACCAGTCCCTGCTCACTCTGCCTGCTTTGCTCCCCCACACCCATGCCCAAGCTGTGACAGAAAGCTCACAGGAAATTAAACCTGCAAGCAGAAGCAGTTCACTCCTGCAGACGAGGAGACAGCAATATTTCTAAGGGCTCAAGTCCTTTCCTCACCATCACCTCCCTCTCCTCTTGACCCTTCTGCCTTACAGCTCCTCTTATGGCAGTATCGCCTATTATCTTATTTCCCTTCCTGGCCAACCCCACACCTATAAGAAGGAACTTTAGCTTAATAGGTGGACTATACAAGTGAAGACTGCAACAGACCGATGTCCTTCAGGGATGGAAAATGAGAAGACAGAACAACCCAGCATGGCTATTAAATTTGTTAGAGTAGGATCTCTCCTACCAGGCTTTACAGCTGTGCCCCGCCTCCCCTCACCAGCACAGATACCGCAGCTATGTCAGCCCTAACCCCTCAGCAAATCTCTATTTCCACCAGCTCAGAGACAGATCAATGTAGCAAAAGGGGCAAGTGTTAAAACGAAGCATTCTCTCATCCCTTCTCTTTGCAGACCTTCCTCCTCCCACCACCCATCCCGGTGCCAGCCCTGCCTCCCATACAGGGTGCATAGGTCTGCAGAGGGATTTTCAGCTCCCTTCCTCCCTGCACAGGAATGCAGGAGAGACTACAGTTTAGTGCTGAGCTGGTAAATGCCTCATTTCACTGAGCAAGCGATTTTAGGCAGGACACTATATAATGGGCAGACTCTGGCACTCTGATGGTTGGGTGTATTGAGCCACACTGACCACATCTTCCCTACAATAACTTCTAGGAAATTTTCAACTTAAGACCCTTTCCAGGAATGCCCAGTGCATTGGGCAATACTCAGAGCCCTGCTATCTGGGAAATATGCCTCTTGTGCTTCACACCTTGCCATGCCTTTGTAAATTCAGCTTTCCTGGGCTGGAAGTCACATGCAAATCTCAGAAACTCCCCAAAAATGTAAATGGTGCATTTTGACGCTGGAAACACGTGCTGGCTTTGCTCTGTGAATTGGAGAAAGAGTCTAGAGAGGAGCTGCACACAGGTCTTGCCCTGCCCCAGCACACACTGCTTTTTGCCATATATAACTCTCTAAGAAGTCAGGAAATGGCAAATTCCTATTGTCTGGAAGGAAAGGACAATCAAGTCTTGCCCTCTTGTACTTTAAAGGGTAAAAAGAAATTTTGGATTTCCCTTCCTTTAGTAATAAAAATACCATTTTAGACTGTGCTACTAAAGAATGAGCAACAAATTGGGCAACAGTATCACAGAGAATTGTTTTAAACTGCCTGTTTACACAAGCCATTCACGTAGAGTGGGTCCCTGCTGAAGGGAGCAGCCCTCTCGGGGCAATTTTTAATTCTACATAAGGCTGACTACTGAAATATGCTCTCGATTTACAAATTACAAAATCAATCGTGGAAACAGCTACTGAGGCACATCAGCCTTCGCGGAGCAAAGAAATGCGAGACAGCTGCGATGTCAAAAGGAGCGAAGGCGAGTGCTGAGTACACACTGAAACGGCTTCATCTTCACTCCTAAACAGGAAGAAAACTGATGTGTTTTATTAAAGACTCATACAGCAGCAGTGTGCTCAGGTGCTGTTACTGCAGGCACTAACAGAGGGAGGCAGACTTACAAGCACTGTATACTTTACTCATTAGATCACAGCAAAGCTCAAACATTATTACCCGGTCTCCACCCCAGGAAGTCCCTTAAACTGCATAAACAAACCAGTGACAAAATTTAGATGCAACAGCCTCAATTCAGACCCCACAGAGAAGTCCGTATTAAGACTTCACAGGTATCTTTGTAAACGATGCAGCTGCAGTGCGGGAGGACGAGAGGCGCTTTGGTCCCGCGGGGAGCGCGGGGCTCACAGGGAGGAAACACAACTGCCCTCGCCTTCCTAAATCCTCACGGGGCACGAACTCCTCCGCACTTTTCGCTATCACGCGGACAACCAAACAGTTTCTCAGCACACGCTACTGAAGAATGCATTTTCTCACCTTCCCTACCCTTCAAACTTTTCCTGTAACTTTAAGCCATAGTTGGTTGCTCACGGCTGATCCTCAGCTGCACCTCCCAGCCGCCAGCAGCACCTCCTTTGCTTCTCGGAATAACCACCAAAAAGACACACGTGAAAAAACGTGCGGTACCGAAAGGGCTACAGGCACAGTAAGGTGGGAGCGCCCGTGGCTCGGAGGAAAGCGATGGCACAGGGGAAGGCAACACCGCAGCATGCTTCAAATGCCATTGACCTCCGGTTAAATGAACTTCTGGGCAAATATGTAATCACTTTATCAAACACGCGCCAAGGGCATTTCTGAAGCTGTTCGTTCTCTCAGGTGGAGCAAGTACATTAGTCTCTGTGAGGAGACGGGGATCAAACGCCTGTGCACGCCTCCCTCCTCATGAACTCGCGGTCTTGGGAATGTGGCTCTGCTTCTTCTTACTCCCTCCCCACCATCCGTCCCGTTCTAGGGGGACACCCTCGCTTCACGTCTCCTCCACGCACACCAGCGTTTGCTCCTTTCTCTGGGCTCGGTTTGTAAGGCTACTTCTTACAAAACTGTTTCAGTCACCCCTGCGAAAGGAAAAGGCACTGCTTTGCAGGGATGGCTGATGTGTCCGTGAGGCACCACCAGCTTCATTTAAGCTGCTTTGCAGCCCCCACTGCCCTAGTCGGGAGTGGGGTGGTGGAAGGCGAAACTGGACAGAGGGAGGTGTCGGGCGTTTCGAGGTAACTACGGAAAAGTCACTCAAGCCCTTCCTTTAATACCGGG